>NC_092749.1:111994448-112331948 GCF_047496795.1 Chiloscyllium punctatum
CCGGTTCCCTCATCCAAATCATTAATATATAATGCGAACAGCTGTGGCCCCAGCACCGAACCCTGCGGGACACCGCTCGTCACCGGCTGCCATTCTGAAAAAGAACCTTTTATCCCAACTCTCTGCCTTCTGTTAGATAGCCAATCCTCAATCCATCCCAGCAGCTCACCTCGAACACCATGGGCCCTCACCTTGCTCAGCAGTCTCCCGTGTGGCACCTTATCAAAGGCCTTTTGAAAGTCCAGATAGACCACATCCACTGGGTTCCCCTGGTCTAACCTACTTGTTACCTCTTCAAAAAATTCCAACAGGTTTGTCAGGCATGACCTCCCTTTACTAAATCCATGTTGACTTGTTCTAATCAGACTCTGCTCTTCCAAGAATTTAGAAACCTCATCCTTAATGATGGATTCTAGAATTTTACCAACAACCGAGGTTAAGCTGATTGGCCTATAATTTTCCATCTTTTGCCTTGATCCTTTCTTGAACAAGGGGGTTACTACAGCCATCTTCCAATCATCCGGGACCTTTCCTGACTCCAGTGACTCTTGAAAGATCTCAACCAATGCCTCTGCTATTTCCTCAGCAACCTCTCTCAGAACTCTAGGGTGTATCCCATCGGGGCCAGGAGATTTATCAATTTTAAGACTTTTTAACTTTTCTAGCACTATCTCTTTCGTAATGGCAACCATACTCAACTCAGCCCCGTGACACCCTTTAATTTTTGGGATATTACTCATGTCTTCCACTGTGAAAACTGACGCAAAGTACTTGTTAAGTTCTCCTGCTATTTCCTTATCTCCCATCACTAGGCTCCCTGCATCAGTTTGAAGTGGCCCAATGTCTACTTTTGCCTGTCGTTTGTTTCTTATGTACTGAAAGAAACTTTTACTATTATTTCTAATATTACTGGCTAGCCTACCTTCATATTTGATCCTCTCATTTCTTATTACACTCTTCGTTATCCTCTGTTTGCTTTTGTATCCTTCCCAATCTTCTGATTTCCCACTGTTCTTAGCCACTTTATAGGATCTCTCTTTTTCTTTAATACATTTCCTGACTTCCTTTGTCAGCCAAGGTTGTCTAATCCCTCCCCGGTTAATCTTTCTTTTCTTGGGAATGAACCTCTGTACAGTGTCCTCAATTATACCTACAAACTCCTGCCATTTTTGCTCTAGTGTCTTCCCGGTTAGCCTCTGCTTCCAGTCTATTTTAGTCAGTTCCTCTCTCATGCCCTCATAATTACCTTTATTCAACTGTAACACCATTACATCAGATTTCGCCTTCTCCCTTTCAAACTCCAGACTGAACTCTACCATATTATGGTCGCTACTTCCTAAGGGTTCCCTTACTTTAAGATCTTTTATAAAGTCTGGTTCATTGCAAAGCACTAGGTCCAGAATAGCCTGCTCTCTTGTGGGCTCCATGACAAGCTGTTCCAAAAAGCCATCCTGTAAGCATTCCATGAATTCCCTTTCTTTAGATCCACTAGCAACATTATTTACCCAGTCCACCTGCATATTGAAGTCACCCATGATCAATGTAACCTTGCCTTTCTGACATGCCTTCTCTATTTCCCGGTACATGTTGCGTCCCTGGTCCTGACCACTGTTAGGAGGTCTGTACACAACTCCAATTATGGTTTTTTTGCCTTTGTGGTTCCTCAATTCCACCCACACAGACTCCACATCATCCGACGCTATGTCATTCAATACCATAGATTTAATTTTGTTCTTAACTAACAAGGCAACCCCACCCCCTCTGCCCACCTCTCTGTCTTTTCGATAAGTCGAAAAACCATGGAGGTTTAACTGCCAGTCCTGACCCCCCTGTAACCAAGTCTCTGTGATGCCTACTACATCATAATCATTCACTATTATCTGTGCCATTAATTCATCGGCTTTGTTATGAATGCTACGAGCATTCAGGTAAAGTGCCTTAATGCTAACTTCCTTATTAGAGATGTTGTAAGTCATATGTCCTAAGTTATCCTTGCTTTTTTCTGCATTCTCAGTCTGCCTCAATTTTAAATCCGCCTGGAAACATGCTATCCTGCTGCTTATCTTTCCATTTACCTCCATACTCCCTGTCGCTTTCACTTTCCCTTCCCCCCAACTCAGGAGTTTAAAGTCCTACTGACCACCCTATTTATCCTCTTCGCCAGAACATTGGTACCTGATCGGTTCAGGTGGAGACCGTCCCAACGGTACAGATCCCCCCTGTTCCAAAACTGATGCCAGTGCCCCATGAAGTGGAATCCCTCTTTCCCACACCAATCCCTTAGCCACGTGTTTACTTGCCTAATTTTCTTGTCCCTATGCCAATTGGCACGTGGCTCGGGCAGTAATCCGGAGATTATGACCCTTGAGGACCTGTGCTTCAATTTCCTGCCTAGTGCTTCGTAATGCCCAAACAGGTCCTCCACCCTAGTCTTGCCTATGTTGTTGGTACCAACGTGGACCACAACAACTGGATCCTCCCCCTCCCGCTCCAATATCCTTTCAAGCCGGTCAGAGATGTCTCGCACCCTGGCACCGGGCAGGCAACACACCATGCGGGACTCCCGATCCGGCTTGCAAAGGATACTATCTGTCCCCCTAATTATAGAATCCCCTATAACCACTACCTGTCTATTAGCTCCCCCCTCTTGAATGGCCTTCTGCACCATGGTGCCTTGGTCAGTTGGCTCATCCTGTCCAGAGCCCTTTTCCTCATCCGAACAGGGAGCAAGAATCTCGTACCTGTTGGACAAGGTCAAGGGCTGAGGCTCCTCCACTCCTGAACTCTGGGTCCCCCTACCTGCCTCACTTACAGTCACACTCTTTTGTGCCTGATCACTAGCTGAGTGGGAATTAATTAATTAGAGGGAACTGTCTGGTACTTGGTGTAATTACGTGACCACCTGTAACATTCATGGTAATTGTGATGACCAAGGGGATACTGAAGCCTTGGAAGGGAACCTTATGCTGAGAGAAGCAGGAGGAATTTAAGTCAAAGTGGGATGACTTTGAACAAAGGTGTCCTTATTGTAAGATGTGACCACCTGACCCCTCACAGAAGGGGATATATAAGTCCTGTGATATATTGGCAAGCTTTAGCACAAGCTCTCTGGGGACAACCAGCAATCTTTGGGTGTGTGAATTCCCACCCCAAAAGCTTACTTGGTCAGGGAAGACATCTATATCAATGAAGAGTTCATAATCTGAAACTCTGTTTCACCCCAGAGGGCTGGTTCTGGCACGCAGCTCATGCATCTTGTATTTTTTGGGAGTATCTAGCCCTAAATGTCAGATTTAACATAGCTTTTAACACATTGTTATTGGAGAGACTGATTTCCTTCTCATTTCAGGGGCTGGCTGTATGACCTAAAAATGAGAAGGGATATTTGGTGGCAAGTAAGAATGATCTGTGTGCCGGAAGAATTTGTGGCTATTTAAAAGTATGAATATTTTGGTGGACATTTGATTGTTGGGACTACAATGTAGACCGCCAGAAGGCTGGAAGAACACAGCGAGCCAGGCAGCATCAGGAGGTGCATAAGTCAATGTTTTGGGTGTAACCCTTCTAGCACATGTTGTGGATCCAGTATTCTTTAATGTTTGTGGGTCTTAGTATATTCAGAGTTGTAGTGAAATATTTATTTTAGCATGCATTAGAACACCCAGAGGCAGGACTGTTGCAATGTTTAGTGTTGATCAATTCTTTGTTACAGACTAATAACAAGATAAAATGAAGCATTCTACCAGCAAGTGTGTGTTGTTAAATGTAGTCTGGTTGTTTAAATTAATTGTTTTGCATGTAGAGAATTTTGCCTCTTTGTCCAGATTTGAAGTTGCTTGAAATTGCTTGAAGTTATTTCCTTGTGAACTTTTATTGCTGCAGTGTCAAATCTTGTTGACTAAGGTAATGTTCAGACCTTGTACTGAGGCTGAGATAGCAATGCGAGAAGCAAAATAGGATGCTGTGGGTTGCCAATAGATAAAGGTAATGTCTGATAGGATGTAAAGTATTGCCTATTTGGTGTATAACTGGATATGAAGGTGCAGGTTAGATTTCTTTTATAAAGGTAGGTTGAGTTTTGAGATTTTTAAAAATTTCTAAATTGATTTGTGTACAACAGATTTGGGCAAGGGAGTGAAATAGTAGCAGCACAACAAGAGGGCACACAAAAAATGTAAATGAGGTGTGTTTTCTGTCTCCCACCCCCTCTCTCCCTCCTCTCTCTCCCTCCTCTCCCTCCCCCTCCTCTCCCTCCCCCCTCCCCCCTCCCCTCTCTCTCTCTCTCTCTCTCTCTCTCTCTCTCTCTCTCTCTCTCTCTCTCTCTCTCCCCCTCTCTCTCTCTCCCCCTCTCTCTTCCACCCCCCCCCCCCCTTCTCCCTCTCTCTTCCCTTTCGCGCCCCCCACCCCTCTGGTGGTGGTAGTAGTAGAGGTGGTAGTATGGCTAATATTGAAGTAAATTAACTGGCAAAAGTTAGATACCTCCAAAACCTGCAGGTTTTCTATATTAATGTAAGTTGGTGCAAGTGAGAAGACTAGGTTTTGTTTAATGAAAAATTACCTTATATTTCATTTATTCTGTAAATAGAATATAGCAGTGTGTGTATACCCCTTTGATTATGTTTGTATTACTGAATGTAAAAACACGGCATTATGTGGACTTTTTGATCAACTAGCACAATCTTGGTCCCACAGGTGCTCATTAACAAAAATATCAAAAACTTGTTCCTTGTTCATGTTGATTTTACATTTATTTTTATATAATTGTTTGCATTCTGGTAACAGGAAAATGAGAATTTAGGTGGTGTAGAGAAGGCTTGTTTGGAGTGCAAGCACTGGCATAGACCTATTGGTCCAATTGTATGCCTCTGGTTCAGCACATCTGAACTCACTGATGCACATACGGTGGGCAGGATCCCTTCCTTCTGCATCCATAACATTTTGATTGTGTGAACTCATTGAAGTTTTTGTTATCCCATTTGGCGTTCTCCTGATTGATTGGCTTCCATCTTCCAAACCTCCATACAGTTGAGCTCAGCCAAAGCCCTGCTGCTAGCCTCCTCAACCATATGTTGTTCCTCCCCTATGCTTGGCCCTGGTCTGTATCGCCTAGCCCTGGTCTGTATTGCCTAGCCCTGGTCTCTCTTTGTAACCACTTCCAGACCTATAACTTTTCAGGGTTTCTGGGTTCCTCCAGTTCTAGCTTCTTGCCTTAATAGCTATTATTTATGAATGCTAAATCAATTAACATTCAAATTGCCACACCCTCAGGTGGTGCTACCAACGTGGAGTTTGGAATCCCAAGTGGGGTCGTGAGATCAGAGATAAATGGCAGCTCACACCAAGTTACAACAGATGTGCTCCTCTAAGTGCTAATTGCATAACTTGAGGCATTGCAGCAAAAAATGTCATGAATTGTAAAGGATGAAAAAGAGAAGAATTTTACTTACAAATGCTGTAATTTCAAAGGCACCGTCTATTTAACTCGTGTTCTTAGATATGTGATTGAAGTACTTGTATGTTTAAAGTAAGCATGTATGCAGTTGATTAAAACAAAAATATGCTTTACAAGTACTGAGCTGTTTACTATGCGTTCACTTCTGGCTAGGCAAAGATATTAAAAAAACCTCAGCCACTCAATGCATGCTGAACTGCGTTAATTTGCTTTTGAGTTTAATTTATAAACTTTGATCTTTTTCAGGGAAATGAAGCAAGTTATCCCCTTGAGATGTGCTCACACTGTAAGTAGTTACTCTATTTAAAATAGGTTTTCTATTTGTTAATATTTGTTTTACTTAGATATATATTTTGTGGTATACATCTTTGTGATGCGTCATAAGCACCAACTTCTAGGTGGTTTGTGATCCTGGAGTGCTGAGGAAATTTTAGACAGGTTTTTATTCCTTTGCTGTCAGGTGAATAATAGTTTTGGAAGATGAACATTCCTGAATCGTACCCTTTGTCCATTGAATCTATACTCGCCAAAAACATATAGGCACTTCTGCTATGATGTGGTAGTTCCATTCTTTTGCAATTCTGTGTTATAAGAAAATTGCTTAATAACAGCACCATTTAAACTAGTGCGTCCAGAATCTCGTTATAACCAATGCATGCTTAAAGATTTGCGCTTTATAAACAGTGTCCCAATTTATCAATTGTGTTAATGAATTTGTGTTAACAAAACATGGATTACAGCAGAACGACCTGCACTCGACCCATAGTCTTATAATATTAACGCACTTCAAGTGTTTGTCCATGTTTTCTGTAAACATCTCCCTGCTATCGGTTATAGTGTCCTTAGCACAGTAATTATCTTTCCAGGCCAGTTCTCACCGTAGATATTTGTCTTTGCTGTCTGAGTTAATTGGTCTTTCATTTTGTGGATTTTATGACAACAAATCTTTCTTTAACAACATGTTGCAGTTTCAATTTATATAGATTGCTGTGGTTTTGTGACATTGATTTGACGAATGAGAACTACTTCTGTTCTTGTGTGGGATCTGGGCTATCCCTAATTGCCCTTGAACTGCATGGCTTAGTACGCCATTTCAGAGGGCAGTTAAGAGTCACCTACATTGCTGTCGTCAGATCAAGTGTGGGCAGTGGGTTTCTTTCCTTATAGAACATTAATAATTCTGATTTTTTCATTTTTATAGAAGTCAATGATAATTGTCATGGCCATCGTTTTTGAGATTAGCTTTATATTTGATTGAATTTAAGTTCCAGTAGCAATTATTGTCGAGTTGAGCCTGTGCTCCAGAGTATTAGCCTGGCCCTCCTAGGTAACTTAACCAGTGACGTTAGTACTATGTCACTAACTTTCCCCCATTTAATATCTCAGTGAAGCTTATTTAAAAACTGATTTGATTGATTTTATTCATTCATTAGAAACATAGCATCGATGAAATAGATAAATTTATCTGACAAGTTTCACAGATCAGTTCTCAGAATATAGTATTGCTCATGAGTACCCTTTTGACGACTCAGATCTTTTTAAATATTACCCTCCCGTATCCCCAAGCAATTTTGTACTTAACATCTCATGTTGCTCAAGCAGTGACTTGGAGAAAAGTGAGGACTACAGATGCTGGAGATTGGAGTCAAAAAGTGTGGTGCTAGAAAAGCTGGCAGCATCCGAGGAGCAGGAGAGTCGACTATGACTCAACCTCTGCAGTGTCAACTTTAACCCAGATTCCCCTAAGACTTTCTTCTGATTTTTCTTTGCACTTACTTTCTATTTGTCATACTGTAACTTTGATGTCTGATGATTTATGGTCCGAGTCTCTGCCATTCTGATTTAAAATGAGGGTTTGTTGGGGGAGGCGATGATGCATGCTGGATCTTCTATGAGCGCAGTCTGTAGTATAAATAAATGCGAGGTGCTGCATTTTGGGAAAGCAAATCTTAGCAGGACTTATACACTTAATGGTAAGGTCCTAGGGAGTGTTGCTGAACAGAGACCTTGGAGTGAAGGTTCATAGCTCCTTGAAAGTGGAGTCGCAGGTAGGTAGAATAGTGAAGGAGGCGTTGGGTATGCTTTCCTTTATTGGTCAGAGTATTGAGTACAGGAGTTGGGAGGTCATATTGCAGCTGTACAAGACATTGGTTAGGCCACTGTTAGAATATTGCGTGCATTTCTGGTCTCCTTCCTATTGGAAAGGTGTTGTGAAACTTGAAAGGGTTCAGAAAAGATTTACAAGGATGTTGCCAGGATTGGAGGATCTGAGCTACAGGGAGAGGCTGAACAGGCTGGGGCTGTTTTCCCTGGAGCATAGGAGGCTGAGGGGTGATCTTATAGAGGTTTACAAAATCATGAAGGGCATGGATCGGATAAATAGACAAAGCCTTTTCCCTGGGGTCAGGGGGTCCAGAACTAGAGGGCAGAGGTTTATGGTGAAGAGGGGAAAGATATAAAAGAGACCTAAGGGGCAACCTTTTCATGCAGAGGGTGGTACGTGTATGGAATGAGCTGCCAGAGGATATGGTGGAGGCTGGTAAAATTGCCACATTTCAGAGGCATTTGGATGGGTATATGAATCGGAAAGGTTTGGAGGGATATGGGCTGGGTGCTGGCAGGTGGGACTATATTGGGTTGAGATATCTGGTTGGCATGGACGAGTTGGACCGAAGGGTCTGTTTCCATGCTGTACGTCTCTATGACTCTATCCAATTCGGTTCAAATATCAAAAGTAGTACGTAACTACTACTTACCTTGGCTCACTTCTTCTATGCAACTGTTTTAGGATATTTGAAAATATTCCTCAAAAATGATGACATAATTTTGGCCAATTTGACAATTCACATGTTGACAATAAAACTGTCTTTCTGAAAATACATTTTTAAAAAAAAAACTTCTAATATCTTTTAGATAGGATCAAACCTGAAATATGAGCCTCTTTTCACTTTTTATTCCCTCTGACTCTTCCCAGCATCACCAACCTATTCCTTTGTGGCGCCCACTGAAATACATAATTCCATTTATGTCAAATGCAACCTAGCAAGTTTGACAAACTGGTGGAAATGGTCCTACTCTACTGCAATTTACAGTTCGTGTTGCGATACAGATCAAGCATGATCTAACAGGTTGGCAAAACAGGCATGAGATACTAAATGGCTGCTTCCTATTCCCTTGTTTCTACTGAATTGAGAAATGAAGATCATTGCAGGCAAAAGTAGTTTACCAATATTAATAGATCAAACTTTGTTTTGAATCAAACTTGTATGTTTCATAAATGACTACATGCAAGGCTGATTAATTGTTAATTCTGGCTAGAAATCCAAACATAGTGGAAGAACTGGGCGATTTGTCATCTGTGTAGAACATTACATCATAAAAGCACACCAATACAACAGCAGCAACTTACTGATGTAGAAAAACTGCTTCACCTAAAAATTCTTTTCCTTAATTCTTGGTTTTTTAAAGCTCCAACATTTTAAACTCTTGATGCTTAAGTATTTCAGTAATGCGCACTCACTTTTAGGCTGGAGTCTTGCTGTTTGTTGCTGAATTTGATTTGTAAATAATTATTGCTTATTTTTACCCTGTTTCTGTTGTATTTATTTTTCAAAGGTTATATAAGCTGAATATCCAGTGGTAACAGCCACAGAAACTGTATTTATGAAGTGCCTTTAGCATAAGAATGTTCTTCATGGTCCTTCAGGAGCACAGTTGAAGTGATGCTGCCTATCATATCTATCTTCAAGTTTGATTTTAGGGAGTGCCTCATAGAATGAGGGAGGGATGAAGAGCTCCCTACGGAATTGCACAGCTTTGGACCTACATCACTGGAAAGCATGGTCGATGGTCTTTTGTTTGAAGGGAGTAGTTAAAACACAAAACTAATGTTGGAGGAATACAGCATCCTTGGGCTATGAGGCAAGAGCTGATTATGAAGAAGGCCTTGTGGTTATGGAGGAAGTTTGAACATGAAAATTTTAAGAACGATATATTTACGAACAGGAAATCTGTGTATGTCAGCAAGCATGAGAATGCTGGAAGATTAATGCTTTGTTTGCATAACAATGTGTGGCAGAGTTTGGGTGAAGTGCTATTTGTGAAGGACAAAAACTGTAAGACTGGCATGACAAGTCATGAAGTCTATGCGGTAGTTGATTGGAAAGTAACAAAAGCATGAAAGAAATGTTAACACATTTCAGCTGAGTCAGAAGTGGAGACAAAAAATGAAGGTGCTTTTTGTGAGAAAGATAATACTAAGGTTGGAAGGTCAGTGTAGGGTCAAATTTCAGTTGTGAGCAATATGATTAGATGGGTTGAGTTCTCCTAGTGGTCTTAGTCATACAACATGGATACAGACTCTTCGGTCCAACTTGTCCATGCTGACCAAGTTTCCCAAACTAAACTCGTTCCGTTTGCCTGCACCTGGCTCCCTATTCCTTTAAACCTTTCCTATACACGTACCTGTCCAAATGTCTTTTAAATGTGTTGGGTTCTTTTTTTTTTTCTTGAGATTCTTACACACCTGGTGCAACTGCAACATGCCACCTTCCTGTGAACAAGCAAAATGTTACTAAGCATAGTACAGTACAAGCTTTCGGAGGAACCCTTTAACACACGACACAGTGCTTGCAAAGCCATGTCAGGAGATCTGTCTGAACTAAGACCTGTCCTTCCTTTATACAAAAACTTTACATCACAGTCAGTAATGCCCACAAGACAACCCGCAGCCATCCCCCATGGTCACATGTCACTGAAGGCACAATGCAGTGACCTGATCATCTCCAGAAACAATGTAATGTAAGTCATTCCTTAATGGCCAAATCTGTTGTGAATCATTTTTTAATTAGAGGGGGAGTTCAGAATTCCAACTGTAATATTCTTATTGATTTATGAATAATTAACTCTTTTACTCCGAATAACTAGGAAATGGCTGTGCAAATGGCTCTGAATGGCATGAGGTAAAAACAATGACTGCAGATGCTGGAAACCAGATTTTGGATTAGTGGTGCTGGAAGAGCACAGCAGTTCAGGCAGCATCCAAGGAGCTTCGAAATCAACGTTTTGGGCAAAAGTCTTTCATCAGGAAGGGCTTCCTGATGAAGGGCTTTTGCCCGAAATGTCGATTTCGAAGCTCCTTGGATGCTGCCTGAACTCCTGTGCTCTTCCAGCACCACTAATCCAGAATCTGAATGGCATGGGGTAGGAATGTAAATTCCTTACATTCTACCTATAAGACACAGACATCCCACCCTCGCCTCGACATCCGATATCCTGCAGGTCAGCAGAGCAAATTAAAGCTATAATATTTCAAATGCCGTAACTACCTGCATCTACCAATTCCTGCAGCAGTTCATTCCGCATACGATCCACCCTCTCTGTGGGGTGAAAGGAGTTGCCCCTCAGGTCCTTTTTTAAGGTGATATGGGCAAAATTTAAAAACCTGTGTTCTTTAGTTTTGGACTCCCTGACCCTGAGTAAAAGACCTTTTTGCTGTTAACCTTATCTATGCCCCTCATGATTTTATAAACCTCACTGTCCTCCACCCCAGTGAAAAATGTCGTCATATTCAGCTTCTCCTTTATAACTCAAACCCTCCATTCCTGGCAACATCCTTGTAATTTTTTTGAGTCCTCTCCTATTTAGGAATCTGTTCATTTGGAGAAACTGTGGCCCATCTGTGGTTAAGTGCCAGGCAGTGTGACAATTAAGATGGGAAGAGCAGCTGGTGTGAGTGGATGCCATAAGCATATATGGGCTTGCCAAAAGGATAAGTAGTAGGGGGGCGCAAAAATAAATCTTTGGACAGGAGTCTATTATATAGATTGGCTAGTTCTGCTTGTTACCTCGTTACCACACTGTAAAGAACCTTAGTGCTTGCACAATACCTTACATTTTTCAACTTTGGCTGTGCCAGATAAGTAGGTTATTCTTAACATCCAAATATTGTTCCCAAAACCAACATTTTGTATTTGGATTTCTGATGTACCAAAGCAATCTTGAGACAAGTTGTGAATTTTAAAATAAGATTAGATTGCCCTCTTCAGGACAAGTATATAAATGGAAAAATAAAATATTTCTTTCTTAGTACAGACAACTCTTCTACCAGATGATGCGAGAATGGGCAAAGCATGACAGATGGCTTAATAGACACTGATTATGGTATTTTACACTGTGGAATTTCCTGCGAGTGTGCTGGTATGTAATTCTTTTCAGTGCTCACTGATGAAATACATCTGCTTTTATCAAAACAAATTAACATCTGTTTAATTGAGTCAGCATGCAAGAAAGTTCAGATGTGTATGGATTAACTTATTCAATCATTTGAATAAAATCCTTGTGGACCAAACTAGACAGTAACTTGCCAACTTGTCCTTAAACGCACAACTCACTCAAATAATACTATTACTATGATCTACATCACTCAGAACCCCAATAAATGAGCATAAAAAGCTAAACTGTCTTTTTTCATGCTTAATTGAAGTGTGGTTGGATCTGTCAGATGTTGGTTAATGTTGGTGCTATGGGACCAGGACCATCAGTGTTGCAGCCTTGCTGAGATAATGTGTACTCATTTATACCTAAATCAGCACTGACATGGTAAATTAATGTTATATTACTTTTGACCTGTCCAAGGAGGTGGTCATGTTTTTATGTTATGAATGTAACATTGCTTGAGCCTAGTAGGCGATGGACAGCCTTCAGATTATGTACCCCTTTGGAAAGGCAGATTAAGATGGCTATGTATATGAGAGATTAGAAGAAATATTACACACCTCATGGACAGACCTTTTTAAGGCTATTCTTTTATAGCTCTCCAACTCTTAACTTGGAAATATATGGACAAAGGTGAATTATCTGTGAGCACACAAGGCTGGGATGGGCTTGAGAAAAGATGACAACTTGCCTTGACTGTCATTGAATGCTTTGACAACTCGCTTCACTACAAACCAGGATTTGGATTAAATAATTGGTGCTGAGTGTGCTTGGATTATGACAATTTTGGACTTTTGAGAATATCAAGATGGCTAGCATATTGGAATTTGGCCCATGTATATCTTTGCCCATTCTGCACTTGAATAACGAAACAGATATTTCAACTGTGGTCATACTTGAAGTATATTGCCTGGGTATGAGTACAAAAGCTCTTGTGTTTAAGGTTTTGGTCCATGATATGACTGGCCAGAGAGGATAAATATTCTTATTGAGGCTACTGGCATCATGAATTGAAGAGACCTGCAGTGATCTAGCAATGAAGTTTTTCAGTGATTTAACAATGAGTAGATGAGTTGTAGCTAATTTCAATTCTAGATTGCATCTAAAATCTATGATTGCCCAATTACAGATAAAATCTCTGTATATTTGGCTGAAAGTCATCCCTAGGAATGTAGGGGATGAGTGTTCACAACTGGTATTAAATGCAGCAACATAGGTTGGAATTTACAAAGGTGGTCAATTTCTAGGTGTTCCATCTGAACCAGCCACCTATTTGAATTAGAAGAAAAACATTAGTGTCAGTAACCAAATACTCCCTGTATTGCCTAAACATTTCAAGTTGTGTTGAATCAGAGTTATGTTTTTGCCTGGATTTACCTGGCGTACTTGTACCATCTGGTTTTTAGATGAGGGAGCTATGAAGGATGAAATGCGTGAATTTCCTAGCTTTTATTGCCATTGGCCTCTTGGGCATATACTACAGAACTTGCATTCAATTTGTCAGCATTCTCATTAGCTTGCCTAATATCTTGAATTTCTTGTGATTCTAACAATTTTCTGATTTGGTTCATTTTATTAAATGACCCAAGAGCAACACTTCAGAAATTTTATACCTCTCTAATTCAAATCAGAAACTAATGAGCTAGAAATATAAATGCACATACTACTGAGATTTTGTTTAATTGATGGAATGAATATATGAGGACTAAAGTATGGATACCTGCAAGCATGATTACAGATATTTGAAAAGAAGAAAAATGAAGAATGGCCTAATTGAAGATTGTTTCACCTTGTACTATACCTTAAAAGGGATCTTGCTGAAGCCAACAAAACACAAATTAGATTCCCAACTGTTTTTCAGATGCAGAGCTTATGTCAGTAGCAGTCACATTAGAATATGCCGTCTTTACAATCTGAAGCTTGAAATTTGTTTGTATTTGTTTCTGATCAATTTTTTAATTTAAGTTTTGAAATTTGCAAGAATCTGATGAGAGAGACTTATCTCATTCGCCTCGCTGGCTGAGGAACAAGATTTAAAGCCATGGTTACAAAATGTGATGTAAACAATCCTCTGGGTTTTGCTTTACACTCAGCCAAATGCATGAGTGGTTTATTTCTGGTCTGTTAATAAATCTCTATCCACTTTAATGTTTAGCCAAATATCTCCCTATGCCATGAAAGCTGCATTCTTAAACTGAGTCTGAAATGTAGTTTTTTTGGAAAGTATGAATTCTGTTCATGCTAAATAGGCAATTTGACAGATGTTTTAATGCTTATGCGTTAACTGCTTATATTCGTAAGTAAAAGGAGTGAACTTTAGTACAAGAGTTTCCATTTTCCTTTGATTTCTTTATGGCAGTTTTATTAAATGTACAGTTAGAATTAACCTGCAGCTAAACTCAACTGTGAAGGCTCAGTTTTAATACTTCCTGTTTTACATTCTCCAATGCATCAATTAATGAGTTATTGTTGTAAAATGATTTTGCTCAATTCTTCCTATGTGATACATTCACTTTCTCGAGTCTGACCAGTTGGATTGTGGCTAATCTGTTTAACTCCATTAGCTGAGTTGGTTTCATTCTCGTTCATACTTTTGATAATAAGTTTTCATGTGATCTGTGAATCTAAACTCAACGGATTTTGGGGAGCAGCCTTTCAGCCTTCCTAAGTACAACTGAAGGGCTGAACACAAATTTTAATTTAAAACTTCTATTTTGCAGATGTTGTTAAGAACATTAATTTTATGCTAATGTTATTATTGCTCCCTTGATGCTCAAGCGTTTTTGAACTTTAGGAGATGAGCAGTTATCTTCCCACTTTCTTTTCTCATGTGGATGCAAGTAACAGGAAAGTAAGACCTGCATTATGCTCTTAGTTCTTTTAGTTTTAAGTCTCATTTAAGTATTTTTTTTTTAATTTTGGTCTGGGAGGAAACCAAGCCATTTGGGGCACTGGAATGGGGGAAGAAAAGGGGTAGATCACTAGAGATACCAATTCTATTTGGTGATTAAGCTCCACAATAGACTAAAATGCAGACTATCCAGATTTTTCACTTTATTCGTAGCTACTGGTATATGTGTAAATACAATACATGTTGAATTTTACAAAGTGAACTATGATGCAAAAGCACTCCCTGAAAGGGTGATGGAAGCATATTGAATAACGATGTTCATAAAGCAAATTGGATAAATACTTGAAAAGGAAAGATTCCCAAACAGTTGGGAAGGACCTGGGGAATGGAACTAATTAGATAACTATTTCAGAGAGTCTACATAGGTACAAATGGCCTCCTCCAATGCTGTGTCATTACTTGATGCTATAGAAGTATTAGATTTTGTTAAATATTTAGCATACATGTTACAAATTGTATTATAAATAGTATTAAAGGTCAAATGCAGGCCAAGCTGAGTTGTAGTTCTTAGCTGATCTTTTATCATCTTTCCTCCTTTGCTTGTCCTAAGGAATGAATAGGATTTAGTCCCAGCCCAGTCCCATTTGGGCTTTGAAATACTTACTATTTTGCTCTATCTTCTAGGATGTGCTGTTAAGGGAGTGGTAGAAGCAAATATAATAGCAAAGTTTGAGGTATTTAGACAGACACATGAACAGGCAGAGAATAGAGGGATATGGATCATGTGTGGCCAGATGGGATTCGTTTAGATTTGCATCATTGGAGAAGTATGGAAAAAAGTGAAATACTGAGGGGAGAAATAAGTGCAAAGATTTAGGTCATGCTGAGCAGGTTGCATGTAGGCTCATCCATCGTGGTGGAAAGTGAGAATTACATGTCCAGTGCATAAATTTGTTAGTGTTGAGTGAACTGGAAGTTAGATTAGCTCAGAGAATGAGGAAGGGAGTCAGTATGTTGAGTGAAATGCATCAGGTTGAAAAATGGAACTGGTGAGTTTATAAGTTGCGTATAATGAAATACAATGTCAAGGAATGTGTAGTGTTGTGGATGAGAGCTTGTCTTGGTTTTATCTCATTACTGTCATGTGAGAGAGGGCTTTTTGATGAGAAAATAGAAATCTAATATAATTGCCAGAAAATAACAATGGCAAGCAGAAATATTGTGCATATCTCAGTCACAAAATAACTTTTTGAATAAAAATGTAAAGTGCTGGAGAAGCTCAGCACATCTGGTCATGTTATTCTGAAGATTCATATTGGGCTCTAACTTTATATCTCTCCTCACAGATGCTGCCACACCTCAAGTTTCTTTAGCATTTTCTATTTTTATTTCAGATCTACAGTATCTGCATACTTAAGAAAATAAATCTAAGTCAAAATATTCATGTTTTTTCTTCAGATACAGTTTTTACTTCAGGATTCAGTAATTGTAAAGAGATGCCACAACAACTGGAATCCATTCTTGATTGCTTGGATGCACTAGAGACAAAGATCATACAATAGCTAACCCACATTTTTTTAAAAAATATACTCCCTCCTATTCTGCTTAAGTATCCCAGTGGTAGGTTTTAAAATAGTTTTTATTAGCTTAAATACTGACGTCAAGAATAGATCATTCAGTTTCACTTTTCAACATGGTTTGTAAAATTAGCAGTTGTTCCACTGGTGATGAACTTGTTCTAATTACTTTGTGCCAACAGTCCAACTGAAGAGATTGATTGGGGCACTGCCGAATTGAATGTTGCTTAGCCTTGAATGTGCATTTTGTCAATAATTTGGTCTCCAGTTTAAGAAACTAAATAAATTGCTTGTAATCACTTCGTAATAGCATTATTTTTCTGTGGGTTATCACTTTTATCCAGAAGGAATGAAACAGATTTAATTCCCATTGCGTAGGCTGTTTCTTCAAAAGGTCTGATTGTAGCATTAGGGAACAAATTAAAAGCCATCATCTGACATTTTGTGAATACACATTATAGATACATTTTATTATGAGTAATTATTCATGAGCAGCTGGCACTGTGAACCAGCATAGCATAATTTGTTTTGTTTTAGAAATGGCTAATTGGTTTCCAGTTAAACATGTTATAGTAACATAGTATTTAGAAATCTGCAGTTTTGCTTGAACTTGGTTTCTTTGATTTAATTGTATCATCAGCTGGTGTGGCTTCGTGGTGGGTTCGATTCCACCTTCAGGTGACTCTGGAGTTTGCATGTTCTACCTTTTGGGTGGGTTTCCAACAAGTGCTCCTGTTTCCTTCCCAGTCTAATGATGTGCAAGTTAGGTGGATTGGCTATACTAATCTGCCCTGTAGTATCCAGGGATGTGCAGGCTATGTGGATTAGCCATGGGAAATGCAAAGTGACAGGGATAGGGTTATAGGGTGGGTCTAGGTGGGATGTTCTTCGGAGGATTGGTGTGGGCTTGATGGGTCAAATGGTCTGCTTCAACACTGTAGGCATTCTATCAAAAAGTGATGGTCCATGATATGGAATATTTGATATCTGCATACTTCTTGAAAATTTGGATACTCTGATTTAGAAGTTTAAATCCTTTGGAGCCTTCCAGCTTAGACCTGGATATCATTATTTGTGTTACAAAAAATAATTTGCCATTATGCAGCATTTAAATTTAAAGATATTATGAAGTGCAATTTGCCACAGAACCACAGGTTTTGGGGATCAAAAATTTGATTAAAGGTTTATGTTTCAAGCTTCTCAAAAAGAGTAACCTGACTCCGAGCCTGTCAACCATGTACAAGGCATAAATCAGGAGTGTGGTGGAATGTACTCGTTTGGATGGGTGCATCTCCAACAACCACTCAAGACACTTGACACCACCCTCAGCACAAAGCAGTCCCACATGATTGGCATCCCATCCTAATGTCTTCAATATTCATTCTGTCAACCGTTGACTCTCCAGTGACGGTAGTATGCACCATCCACAAAATACATTGTAACAACTCACCAAGACTCCTTTTGTCAGAATCTACCAAACTCATGATCTCTTCCACATAGAAGGACAAGAGCAGCAGATATTTGGGAATACCACTTGCAAGTTCCTCTCCAAGCCCCATTCTGTCTTGATTTTGAAGCTATATTTCTGTTCAATCACTGGAGCTGTGCAGAAATCCTTTAACTTCCTCTGCAACAGTAGCTAAAGGTGTATCTATGCTCTGTGGTTTGCAGCAGTTCAAGAAGCCATGATGTGGAGGTGCCAGTGGGGTGGACGAAGTTAGATCACACAACACCAGGCTATAGTCCAAAGGTTTATTTGAAAATGAAGGCAGCTCGCCACCCTCTTGTCAAAGGCAACTGCGAGTGGGTGATAAATGCTAGCCCAGCTAGTGATGTGTGGGTTGAGGAAAGGAATTTCAGAATTTGGGGTTATGCAGGCCAAGGCATAGCCACTAATGGAGCAGTCATGAAAATCGGGAAAGCTTCAGAGTTTAGATTAGAGAATTGCAGATGCCCATTGGTCTCGCCCTAACATTATGTTTGCATTTAAAATGCTGGTTTTAACTTGCTGCTTTCAGCAGTTCACAAGGAAATGTTTTTTGGGCATTTGGCATTTGGGCCACTTGTGTTGGCAGTTTTGGGTGGATCATAGTACATTAATTGTAAACTTTGTGTTTAACTGTACGTTATCATTTACTTGTAAATGATATGCTTAGGCATGTCACAAATGTCTGGTTGTAGCTATTAGTAAATGTACCTTGATATAGTTTTAAAGTGGCAAACTAATACTCGATTTAAAAATTAGTTAATTGGTGGAATGGCAGTTATGGGCTTCAGTTTATTTAAGTTTGTACTGATATACAGAATAGAGCGTTAAACCCAAACACACTCCTGTGCTTTTTAACTGATCTTCACTGTTGAGAAAGTGATTAGTTCATTCGGTTTGTCTACTTACACAATGCAAATAAATCTGCATCTTCTCCACAGATTCTAAGGCTTTGTACATATCTTGTAAATGAAGGGAGGCATGTAATGTGATGTTTTCTGGATTGATTCTCTCCTGTGCAATCACTGTCAAGCCAACAGCAAAAATAACATAACTTCTGTAAGACATTCACAAATAGGGCTGCTGTGAGGTTGTCAATAAACTGGTTCCAATTTCAGACATGGTTACCAAATGCATTTTCTTTTTTTTTTGTTAGCATATGCTCCGAACACACACTTTTCCAAAGGGTTAGAAGGATAGTATTGAATAATTTCTAATAGCTGAACATAAATAATATGGAAAAGACAAATTGTTGATAATGACTAAGAATAAACATTGAGTTAATTTTGAATGCAAACTATCAAACTTTCTGTTAGCAGATACCAAATACTGCGTGTCTTTCCTACCAGTGCAATGTATACCTAGAGTGGCTGAGGTAAATGAGAACAAGTTTTTATAAGCCTTGCTGAAATATGGACTTATAGTGTACTGATTGTTTTCCTCATCACACATTTTCTTGGTAAAATCAGGCAGTATATTTGTGCCAACAAATCATTAAAGCTTCTACACTGGCAAAATGGTGGGAGTAAATTTGGGTTATAAAATGAGTGAATCATTTTCTGGTTAACCTATTAGAGATATTGTGACAAATGTCTCTGGAGCAAGTGAGACTGGAACCCAGACCACCTGGTTTAGAGGCAGGGGCACTGCCACTGCATCATGGAGTGAGTTAAATTAAAATATCATTTAAACACGTGCAGCTGTGGAGACTGAAATCCCAATAAATTGTGTATAAACTGAAAGTGAAATTACAGTATCTATTGGAGTGATTAATTTTAAACAATTTTAACTTTGGATCCATTCATTGGTATGAAGGCCAATGGCTTTCATGTCTTTTTCTTAGTTCTAGCAGTTGATTTTCTTTGCTTTGTTTATGTTTCATTATGGATCTGTCAGTGTGAATATTGACCGGCCATTCTATGCCACTGGACTAATGCATGAGGCCACAAGCGGAAACTTTGAATTTCTTTGTATAGCCAGATGATTGAAGCTTGCTTTCCAGTTTCCTTTCCACTCCTTCAGTGGCTAGGATGATGGTGACTAATTTTGTGCAAACTAAGAATTGAAGTGGAGTGACCTGAGATTTTACTGCTGACAAGTCGTATACTTTAATCATTAGTAGTCACTTTCATGTGCGGAGCATATAATTGGTTGGCCTTCTGTAATAATGAGGGAAATCTACAATGCTATTCCTCACGGCCTATTCAGACTTATGTCTATGCACTTACAAATAACTCAGTGTGAGCATGGAATTCTGTCCCTTAGTGCACACATTTCAAAAGTCAAAGGCAATGGTCCATTTGTGAGAGAACAAGTGCACTTTATTCAAAATATTTCAGAGGTGCTTCAGCTGAAGAGTCTGGTTTTAAATGTTTGTTGTTAAAGAGCAATTAGTTTGCCTTTATGTTGCATCTTTTCATCATGCTCAGGACATTCCAAAGAACTTCACTTCCAGTACATTATTTTTGGTGTAATTGAATTCAAGTACCAGTTTGTACATAACCAGATCCCACAAACAGCAAATAATGAATTCCAGCTGATCCTTTAAATCCTTTTTACATGAAAATATTAGCTTGCCTGTCCTCTTCCTCCTCCCAAATGTGGTTTTTAGTCCATTGAACAGTCAGAAATGCCCATCTCTATTGTCTCATTAGCTTCAACATTGCTACTTGCTCATTATGGTGTCCCAAAAAAAAGGAGCAGATGTAGAACATTCAGCTCTTCGAGCCGAGTTTGCCATTCATTATGATCGTGACTGATCATCTAATTTGATGTGGAGGTGCTGGTATTGGACCGGGTTGAACAAAGTTAAAAATCACACGACACCAGGTTATAGTCCAACAAGCTAATTTGAAAGTACAAGCTTTCAGATTGCTGCTCCTTCGTCGGGTAGCTAGTAGAGTAGGATCATAGGACACAGATTCTGCACTTCCAAATAAACCTGTTGGACCATAACCTGGTGTCCTGTGATTTCAATCTAATTTGATAGCCTGTTCTTGATTTTCCCCCATATTTGGATGTAGGTTAGGTCGCTGAGCTAGAAGGTTTGTTTTCAGACATTTTGTCACCTTACTAGATGACATCTTCAGTGAGCCTCCGAATGAAGCACAGGTGGTGTAGCCTGCTTTCTGTTTTTGTTTCCTAGGGTTGATGTCGTTTCCTGTGGTGACATCATTTCCTATGGTGATGTCATTTCCAGTTCTTAGGGAGTGGTAAATGGGATCCAAGTCTGTGTTTGTTGATAAAGTTCTGGTTGGATCATGTCACCTGAAGATGTCACCCAGAATCGTGAGAAAATATCTGAAAACGAACCTTCCAGCTCAGTGACCAAATCTACATCCAGAACCTCAACCTGAGTTACATATCTTCTCAAAACTTGCTTTTCCCCCATATCCTTTGATTCCTTTAGGCCCAAGTGCTATCTCTAACTCTTTCCTGAAATTATACAATGTTTTGGCCTCAACTGTTTGCTGTGGTAGTGGTTCCTCAGCAGTCTGACTGAAGAATTTTTCTCCATCTCTGTCTAAATGGAAAACCATTTTAGAACTATGACCCTGGTTCTGGATTCCCCCACCATTTGATACACCTTCGCTGTTGTCTTCCTTTTATAAAAAGAATATCCTCCCTCTCCGATAAGGAGACCAAAATGACATGCTATTCCAGGTGTGGCCTTACTAAGGCCCTGTATAATTGCAGCAAGACATCCCAGCTCCATACTCAAATTCACTTGACTGTCAATCTGGCTCAGACTTTGGTTTGTCTGTCTTGAGTGTTTCCTTTAGTAGAAAGTCAAGAGGCAGGAAGAACACAATAAGCTAAGCAACATCAGGAGGTGTACAGGTCGACATTTCGGATGTAACCCTGCACCTCCTGATAATGTCTGGCTCACTGTGTTCTTCCAGCCTCCCACCTGTCCACTTTGGATTCCAGCATCTGCAGTTTTTTTTTCATCTCTAACCATGAGTGTTTAGTTTGACGGTTGGTTTTGTAATCTCAGTGGGACTTGATTCGAAATAATTGCTTGTTATCTTGATTGGTAACTGACCCATTGTGAAGTGTTGTTTAGAATTGGTGTTGTCACTCAGTGAAGTTATCAAAGCTGATGGGTACTTTTGGTCACCAAGAAACCTGCTTTAATACCAGAAAATTGAGCACTTGTTAAGGTTTCCCTCTAGTTTTCCAATTGTGCAATTTCTCTGAAAATTGTCACATTAATTTTTTTTGAAAAGTTCAATAGGTTTCCCTGAAGTGAGTCCTTAGAGGGTGTCAATGTTAATTTGTTGCAGGTTGTTCCAATCCATAATTGTTCTTGAGAAAAGAATTCTAAGAGTCTTATTTTTTTCTCTCTTTGTGCATAAGCCACTGGCAACTCCAGGAGTAGTCCAAAGAACTTAATTTTGAAGCTGTAACAGTTATGGGTGAGTTAAGACAACCAGTCCAGTAAATTCCAAGTATTTCTCCATAATTTTTCTTTGTTTTATCTGAATAAATAAATCTGTACAAATATCTTAATGCGTGCTCAGCTTCTAGTATATTTTAGAGCAAATGTTAGACCTAACTGGAGGTTAACCCAAATACAACAAATTAAGGTCACCACTTTGTTCACTGGTGCTCTTATGGAAACTAATGTTGAGCTCTGATTATGAGAAACTGTTGGGAATTACTCTGTTTGCCTATTTGATTTCAGGTGTGTGCTTTTGTGACGAAAGAGGGAAAGGAAATCTTCGGGATAGAAGAGATTGGAAAGGATATGGGCCAAACGGGATTAGTTTAGCTTGGCAACATGTTCAGTATGGACTGGTTGGACCAATTGGTCTGTTTCCATGCTGCATGACGTTATGATTCAGATTTTTTTGAGATTAAGATTCTGAGGAATTCCTTTCTCTCCAAAAAATCTGAATATTCTGATGACACAAGTGGACAGCATCTGCCTCCTTTTGTTAGGGGTATGTCAGGGGTAGGTGGACTTATGGATTTGAGACCACAATCAGTACAGACATGATCTTATTGAACACTGTCAAGATCAGGTGCTGAACAACCACATTTTACTCCTAATTAATTCACATATTTGCATGCTGTTGACTAAGAATTGATCGACTTTCCTTTTGAAGATCTAAAACTTGAATACATGCTGACGTAACTAGTTGTCAGGAACAACCACTTAATACCCATTCTTACAAACTTAGGTGCAATTTCTATGCTGTAGAGGAAGCATTGTCTGCTAATCTTTGTTGAGACAGACTATGGTTAGTTAGTTATGCTGCTTTAACAGGTTTAAAAGCCATTTCAGGCAGTTTTGAGCAGAATTGCCAATTTGCAGTCTAGAAGCCATTTTGATATCTTATTTGCAGTAAGAAGTCATCTTATTTCCACCTAAGTTAGTAAGAATATGTATCAAGTGGTTGTTCCTGACAACAACTAATTACTTCAGCCTGTATTCAGGTTTCAGATCCTCATCTTAATATCAATTTCAAAGTTGATAGTTTTGTATCTCGTGTCTAATGAACTAGCCTTAACCCCTTCAGAATATTTAGAGATGCCAGACTGTAACCTTTTCTTGTTTTAAAGGTAAATGTAAAGGATTGCATTCCAGATGCAATTTGATTGTTTTGCTTTAAATCCAGTAGTTTGAGCAATTTATTCATCTTCTATAGTTAAAACACAACAAATGGATGAAGGAATTGGAATAATTTAACTCTATTGGAAAGCTTAATAGATTAATACAGTAACTATTACTGATTGGATGTTCCAATATAGTAACATCCCATAAGCACAACCTTGACAAAAGATAAATTCAGAAAATAGATTGGAGGTCAAATGAGATGGCAGCTCAGGAGAAAAACCCCTCAAATTCTGTGTGTGTCTAGCAGCCAGGCGAGATTTCTTGCAGCTTCCAAATCTGAGACCCCAACAATAACAATTTTAAAAAAAAAACTAAACTGAAAATCCTGGTTCTTTTAGGAGTTTGACCACACCCATCCAGGTTGTTTCTTATGTTCCAACTTTCTAAAAATCCAGGGCCCCTCGAGCTGTTTACTGTCGTGGCTATAGTAGACTACTCGGTAGCTCTGTCTTTAAGAAAAAGAAGTTTTAAAAGGACAAAATAACCTTTTCAAGCCATGGTATAATCACAAATGTTCTATTAAATTGGATGGGAACAGTTGTATTTATTGATTAGTGCACATCCCTGTAAGGTGTTTATTTAAATCCTTTTCCAAAACTTGTTAGTTTCAGAGTTGGACATGTTGCATTCTGACCAATTCACATTTCACAAATTTGATGTTGCCAGTTGTTGCACTGAGAGGCTGTGGCGTTTTTCCCTGGCTACCTTGAATTTTGGCACAATGTGGAAGTATTTGGATTGGTGATCCCAAATTTAATGTCAAGCTGTAAACACTGACTGCTAATTTAGCATATGAATCTGGTTTTACTTATACTTCCAGAGTGGGCCCTTTATCCTAAGAAACCTTGAAAGAGATATCCCTTCTTCTGAGACTAACCCAGGGCATACCGTGGCCCTCTGAAATTCACTTGAATTTCGTGATGTTCCACTTATCCTCCAAGTTGTGAAGCTTTATGGGAAGCCTACCATTCGTTTGTAGCTAAGTGATTCTTCAACTTCTCATCAAAGACACATTATTTTTAACAAAAATCATGTGGATTGTCGGTGTTGACTGGGCCAGCAATTAATGCCCATCTCCAATAACCCTTAAAGGTGCCAATGAGCTGCTGCCTTGAAATGTGTAATCCGTATATGTGGTTGGTACACCCACAGTGTTTTTAGGAAGGGGGTTCAAGAATTTTGACCTCGTGGCATTGCAGGAATGATATAGTTTCAAGTCAAAATGCTGTGTAACGTGAAGCAGAGTTTAAAAGTATTGTTCTGATGCATGTGTTGTCCTTAAGATGAGATTTGAAAGGTGTGATTAAAAGAGCCTTGGTGTGTTGCTGCACTACATTTTGTAGGTGGTACACACTGCTCCTACAATGCTGAGTTCGATGCCGTCAAATGGATTGTTTTGTTCTGGATGGTCGGGTTACTTGAGTATCGGTGGGACTGTTTTCATCTGTACAATTGAGGTGTATTCCATTACTTTCTCGGCTTGTGCTTTGGTGGTGGTGGAATGGATTTCAGGGGTTGAGAAACGAGTTACTTGCTACAGAGTTACCAGCTTATGTTCTGCTCTTGTAGCTACAGTAATTATATAGTTGGGCCTGTTCAATTTCTGGTCGGTGGTAACCCTCTGTTAATGGTGAACAATTTTTAGCAAAGTTAAGTACCTGTAATACAATTGAATGTCAAGGAGTGATGGTTACATTCTTTTTGTTGTGAGATTGTCTGGCACTTGTTTGGTCTGGACTATTACTCAAACTTGCATTTCACTGCATTCACCCAAACTAACTTCTGGTTTTCTCTTTGATAACTATAGACTCTTTTACTAGCTCTAACAAGACCATTCCTACAGCCTGTTTTCCCCTCCAGTTCTGTGTTCAAACTGGACATGAACATTGACCACATTCCATGTAATGAATGAAGTCAGTATTTTCTCTGCTTATAGTTCAGGCTTTATTAACATTTACCTCTTTTTGTTTCTCTCGCGCGCGCGCTCTCTCAACTCTGGAGCTGCCACTTTGATGTCAAAGCTGAACTGTTAACTGTGTGCTTGCTCATAGTCTCTGCCCTAGGGTTCCCCTCAATCCATCTCCGTGGTAACATGGTATGCTTTAGGATGTTTAAAACAAAAATGCAAACTAATCACTTTTTTGTTATTCAAATAACTTTTTTTGATTCTGTCACCTGTGTGAATAATTTATTCCCAGTGGAACTTACAACTTTTTCTAGAATTATTATTGGTCCTGGCAAGGGACTCTTATTCAAATTGGGCTTGAATTTATTTTAATCTGGGAGCTATATAAAATATTTTCAGTATTTTATTGGGATAAATGTCCTCCTGGCTCTGTTGAGCTTGAGATATGCCTTTCATTGTTAACAGTATCTTTTAATTCTAATTAATTCGAGCTTGTTTGATTTTGCATTCATTTGAGGTGCATATCCATTTCTTTAATAGTGTTTGCATTTATTTATCTTCATTATGATTCCTAAAACTAAAAAATTACTTTAAAATGTTACATGTGAAACTAGCTTTTTGCAACACTGGATAATGCAGATTTGATTTAATGTTTTTTTTAAAATCTGGACATTTTTATTTTCCTTTTTAAAAAGGTTGGAAATTGGAGGAGTTGCAGCATGCTCATCATTGATTTGGAGAGAAAACTAAACTTCACACTAAGTCTCGTATAGTAGATAATTGTTTTTGTGTGCATGCTGCAAGTCATGTGCACAGTGTAGGATCTTTGGATATATCAAGCGTGATGCATGAAAAGCCCTTTCTGGTACTGCAGTTCTTAATTTACATAGACCCCTGTTGAAGAATGGAGTTGCAGCCAGGATTGAAGTATGCTGATTAACTTCACAGTTAACCTGCACTACAGTAGAAAATCAGTACTGTTAAGACAGCACTCAAAGATCTATCTTTGCTAGAGTGCTGAGGATTACCTATCACTAGAAATACTTTGATTACTTCAGTAATCAGATCTTGAGTAATATTTTCTTATATAAAGCTATTCATTGGAAAGTGTTCAACAGTGCGAATAGCTACTGGATCAACCAGCAATCATCCACTTACAATTTTTATTTGAACAGATTTTAAATTTGGGGGAGACGTTGCTGTTTCCAACAAAGAATTATGTGCCTTCAACCCTAGGCCCCTCTGTTCTACAACACTATCCAAGTCCCTACCATTAATTGTATAAGCGAAACCCTGGTTGTATCAAAATGCAATACCTTGCAGTTATCCAGCTTGAACTCCGTCTGTCATTTTCAGTCCATTGACCCGTTTGATCAAGATCCCTTTGTAATCTTCACTGTCTACTATTCCACCAAACCAACTAAGCATGCCCTCCATCAACTCATCCAAATCCTTTCTGTAAATGACAAACAAGGGTACCCAGAACCGATCCCTGTGGAACACTGCTGGTTATGGGCTTCCAGTCCAAAAAGCAACACTATTTACTGTCTCTTGCCATTAAGCCAATTATGCACCCACTTGGCAAGTTCACTCTGCCATGTCACCTAATGTTACTGATTAGGCTACCATGTGGAACCTTGGTCAAAGGCTTTACTAATGTCTACAGCACTGCCATCATCCTTTCTGGTAACTTTCGCAAAAAAACTCAGTCAAATTTGAGAGACATGATTTTCCTTTCACAAAGCTATGCTGATTATCCCTAATAAATTTTTACCTCTTTAAATGCCTGTAAATCTAACCTTTTATAACTCTCTTTCCCCCCCCCCCCCACCCCAAACAACTTACCCACAACTGAAGTCAGACTCACTGATCTATAGTCCCCTGGTTTCTCCTTCCACAGTTTCTTAAAGTTACATCATTAGCCACCCATCAGGCATCTCACTTCTTGTTATACATGCTGCAAACATTTCTGCAAGAGGTCTCTTACTTCCCACAAAGTTCTGGGATTCGTTAAATTAGGTCCCAGAAATTTATCTACCTTTTTATATTTTTAAGACCTCCTGAACTTCCTCTTCTGTCATCTAAACTGTTTTCAAAACATCAATATTTATTTTCCTGAGTTCTCTAGCCTCCATTTCTTTCTCCACAGTAAAACCTGACATGAAATATTCATTTCGTATCTTTCCCATTTCCTGTGGTCCAGTGCAAAGATAGAACCTCTATCTTTATTCATCCATTGTTCCTTAATCTTACCAGCCTTCTATTTTCATTCTAACATATTGCCTCGAAACTCTTGTCATCACACTGTTGAACACCTTCCACTTTGCAGGTGCCCTCTTACCTGTAAACTGTCTACTCCAATCAACTTTTTAAAGTTCTTGTCTCATACCATTAAAACTAGCCTTACTCAAATTAAAAACTTTAATTTTTATGGAAGGCTTATCCTTTTCCATAACAATTTTGAAACCAATATCATTATGATCACTAGTGTGATCATAGGCAAACACACCCAAAGTGTTCACCCAATTTGCTCAGTCCTTTTGAGTGTAAGAGTTGGGAAGTCAGATTGAGGTTGTATAGGACATTGAAGCCTCTTCTGGGATATTGTGTCCAGTTCTGGTCTCCCAGTTATAGGAAGCCTTTTTTCAAGCTTGAGGGTTCAGAAGAGAATTTACCAAGATATTGCTGGGTATGAAAGGATTGAGTTATAAAGAAAGGCTGGAACTCTTTTCACTGGAGCGTAGGGGATTGAGAGACCTTATAGAAATTCATAAAATAATGAGAGGTGTAGGTAGACTTAATGATTCTTTTTTTCCTCAGATGGGGGGTCCCAAGACTAGGGGGCACATTTTTAAGGTGAGAGGAGAGTGATTTTAAAAAAAAGAGGTAAATGTTTTACAGAGAGGATGGTTTGCGTGTGGAATGAACTTCCTAAAGAAGTGGTGGATATGGGTACCATTACTAATTTTTGGACATATGGATAGGAAAGATTTAGCAGAATATGGGCCACGAGAGGTAGGTGGGACTAGTTTAGTGTGGAATTATATTCAACATGGATTAGCTGGACCTAAAGGTCTACGTCTGTGCTGCGTTACTTTATAAAAGTACAGTGCAGTTGTCTGTCTTATTCCATCCAAATAGGTTGCTATCTTTCTCATTGTAACTGATGTCCAGGAAGGTCAAAGGGATATAAAATGCTATGTCACTTATGTTGCAGCAACAGCCCTGTCTATAATTCTAACTTGCTGCAGTTTGAGATTTCCTCAAGTATAAACTATTACTGAAATCATTATATTTAAAGAATAATATGAGGTTTTATAACTGGGTTGGATTGGGATCCTCAAATATTGAATGGGCATGAAATTGAATTTTGATTTAATTTTTCAATTGTGCTCCGTTGCTCGTAGAAGCAATTACTTGTCATATAGTACTTAGCCACCAGGACCAGGAGAGTCCCATCCTGACTTCCTGCTCTTTCATATTTCACTTTTAGTGAGGATTTTGAGCTGGCCTCAGCATTACTGGTTGGGCATGGTATTAAACATGTCTTTATCCAATGAATTGCTGAAAGTGTGGTACGGTGGCTCAGTGGTTAGCTCTACTGCCTCACAGCATCAGGGACCTGGGTTCAATTCTACCCTCGGGTGAATGTCTGTGTGGAATTTGCACATTCTCCCCATGTCTGCGTGGGTTTCCTTAGAGTGCTCAGGTTTCCTCCCACAAAGATGTGCGGGTTAGGTGAATTGACCATGCTAAATTGCCCACATAGTGTTCATGGATGTGTAGGTTAGGTGCATTAGTCAGTGGTAAATATAGAGTAATAGGGTAAGGGAATGGATCTGGTATGTTACTCTTTTGAAGGGTTTTTGTGGACTTGTTGGGCCAGATAGCCTGCTTCCATGATGTATGGATTCGATGTCTCACTTGGGTCAGGTTAATTTCAGGTTTGGCAAAAATAGTATTGATGGTGAAGTATTTGTCAGCATTTAGGCTTGATGATGATCACAGAAGGTCCATGCCAGTATGATATTCTGCCCACAGATATGCTGTAAGGAGAGAGTTAGGGAAAAATAAGTGAAGTCTGTTGGACAAATTTTGTTCCAAACATATATTTGACTGAGTGCCAGGTCTTGATTCCCTGAGTGGTGTGCCTGAATCTGACTCTGACTTCCCCATGAGTACTAATGTTATGGCTAATCGCCCCAGTAGCGGTTCTGCCGCTCAGAACCTGAACCACCACCAACCGTTTCCGCTGCGCCATGTACTCAATCCAGACCCCAATGCCCACGATCCCCCATCTATAACCTATGAAAACCACAGGGAATGTGGATGATTATAATAACGCCCCAAACAAAAAGACCCGACCCAAAAATTCTATTGAACATCTCATGAGTACTATCTAAATCTACCAAGCCATACCGCGGGACGTTTTTAGTTTTCGCCTCTAGCGAGCGTGAAAAATGGCAAGAGTCTTTGCGCTACTATGCAACTTGGGAGGCCTTTGCTGCTGCTGTCCCAAGAGAAAATGATCAGTCCAATGCAATCCGAAATGCCCTACACCGCACCCTTTGTAAACCCATTGATTTTACCAAAATTATAAACTGTAAATCTAAGAAAGATGAAAACGGTCTGGACTTTATGACTGGTTCTGATCCACTTATGCCACCTATGCTGGCGATACCTCCTTTAATGCAGGTAGCATTTCCGCCCATTTCAACGCACTCTTAATGCTGTGTCGTCCTGACGAAATAGGTAAAGCCATCAATGCTCATGCCCTAGATTGGTCAGAAAAAAGTATGTCCCAGATGAAATTACTGGTCACTCACTTCTGGGGCTTGAATAGGTCCGGCCCGCTTGTGTCTGTTAAGCATGAAATGATATGGCCTCATGATATGACACCGCAGGCTATCGAATGGAGCTGCTGTCCTCTGTCATGGGGTGGACTGATTCGTATAGCCACAGTTATATGACATACCCAAATGGTCCTGTGACACCTGCCTTTACACCAGGCGTCCCTCTTTGCCCTGGCCCGAACTCTCAGGATTTTTGAGATCGGGACTGGGGACCTCAATGCGTCCCCCAAATTTATTTCACCTGTGGTTCATTTGGCCACTGGAGGCGTGACTGTCCACATAGACAATCCTTCGTTAGGCCCATTCTCCTCCCCCCCCCCCCCCCCCCCCGCAACAACAGGCCCTGGTAAAACCCTGACCCCTGTGCCCTTTTATCCACTCACAGCCTGTTCTCTCACTGACCGGCACTCTGCCGACAAGATCCCCCTCGAGAATGCAGAAATTTTCTATCCTCACCACCTCTTCTGAGGAGGAGCCCATCCTTTAACTTTGGGTTGTGCTTACCTGCTTACCCATCCTCTTAGATCTCCTACGCTAGATATCAACACATGCTCACAGTACCAATTCCCTTTAACTGCTGAAAAACTGCTCTTAGGCCTTTCCTGTCAGGTTCAGGAATTCCCCTTGAGCTCTAAACTCACGATTTGTTATGGGCAACAGAGTTCCATTATTCAGTTTGTGGTCACTCCCTCTCTGGGCCTCAACTCTGCTAGTAGAGACATTCTCTGCCATTTGAATCTATCAGTCACTTATGCAGATGGGGGAATTAGTATTTCTAGTATTACTGACCATCGTACCCTTTGGGTACATAGACCACCCCAATGGTGGTCCTTGGACATCTCCGACTTTTCCCTGCCTCCTGAAGTACCCCCACCCAGTGAAAAATTCAAACCTCGTGTTACTGTTGCATATGATTTTTCTGGATATTCTGATATATTAAAGGCACCGTTTGCCCCTTACTTGGGTTGTATTTGGGAAGTTCCATCCTATTTAACCAATGTGCCCCTGGCCATCACTGATCTTACATTTTACATTGACAGCTCTGCTTCAGTTTCTACGGATGGCAGTGCCTCTCCGGTTTTGCTGTTGTCTCTGACTCTGAGACTATAGAGTTGGCAGCATTATGCCTTGCTGTTTCCGTGCAGAAAGCGGAACTTTTTTTGCCCTTACACATACTGCATTTTGGCCACGGTCAAAGCTGCCAATCTCTATACTGATTCTCGTTCTGCCTTTGGTGCAGCCTTTAAATTCAGGATGCTATGGGCTCAAAGGGTTCCCCACTTCCGCAGGCACTCCCATCTCCAACACAATGTATATTGAAAACCTCTTAAGAACCATCCTTCTCCCCAAAAAGCTAGCCATCATGAAATGTGTTGCTCACCTTCACAATGGTAGTGTTGTTACCGATGGGAACGCAAGGGCCAACTTGGTAGCTAAGCAGGCCGCAGCTGCTCAATCCTAGATAGTAGACATGGGTGCTCTGCCAGTTCTCCATGTCAGAGGAGGTCCAGATATGTCCACCATTTTACAACTTCATGGCAACGCCCCTGCTTCAGAAAAGGATATGTGGCAGAAACATTGTTGTATACTATCCCCTGTCACGGGTCTCTGGCATACCCCGGCTGGACAAACATGCATTCCAGAGACCCTTCCACCTTTACTCGTTGACAGTCTACACACAGACACTCACTTGGGAAAGGAGGGAATGTGTGCACTCTTATTATGAACATGGTGGAGCCCACACCTAAATAAAACAGCTGAACAAAGGGCCAGACACTGTCTTACATGCCAGAGAGTTTACCCAGGAAAACCGATTCAATGTGGCAAAGAAAGAACGCCCAATTCCAAGTAGCCTTTTCGACACTTTACAACTGGACCTCAGAATTACGATGAGTACAAGACTGTAAACATTGCCTTATTATCATAGATACATACAGCAAACGGATAGAGGCTTTCCCAACAACCAATAACAAAGCATCTACAGTGACCCAACAGTTCCTGCTATGGGTATACCTGAATGACTATCATCTGATAAGGGACCACATTTTCTTGGAAAGATTAAGCAAGAACTGTGTACCATCCTCAACATTGTGCATATAATCCTAAGGCAGCAGGAATAGTGGAACATGCAAACAGAATTTTGAAGGACAAACCTACTAAACTCACTCTAGAAACATGACTGATTTGGCTGCCCCTCGCCCTGTACCACATGTGCATTACTCCCCAAACCAGTACCGGTCTCTCAGCACCTGAAATAATGTGGTCACCCTGGATGAACTCCATGGGACAGCAACCTGGCCTCACCACCCCAGATTGATCTGCATGTAATGGGAGATGAAATGCATGTTATTTAAACAACTGACGACGAGTCTAAAGCGCCTCTACTCAGGTGAAGGATACCACCAAACCACCCTCCAATCACAATCATGACTTCGAAGGAGTAGAAAATGTGTCTTAATCAGAGACTGGGAAAGGCCAAAGCTGGGACCCTGCTGGAAAGTGCTGTTTGGGGTGTTGCTCCAACTGTAGTGAAGGTTAAAGGAAAGGATTGCTGGATTCATCTGAGCAACTGGAGGAGGAGGAGGAAAAAGACTAAGAAGGGCTGATTTTTTTTTTTAAAAAAACCTTTAATCTGTACCTCTGTATAGCCAGCCCTGCTATTGATACACTGTGCGCCTCAACAGTTGTCTGCAGTAAGGTGACCAGATGGATTTGTCAAGGGAAATTAGCATTATGGTAGGCTTAGCAGGATATGTCTACTTCTCTTCAACCAGGCTCACGAAGGGAGGATCAAGATTTGTAGCTGGGGTAGACATAACCAGGCCATCATTTGTGCAGGGCAGACATTCTCATTTGTACCAATAAGCAAGGGAGCCCATTTGAGATATGGAATGTGACTAAAATTGATTACTGTAATAGACTGTTTGTCCAAACTGATCGCAATTTGGTCCTGCACCAGAGAAATCTGAGATTCCAGTGTTGGCATTGGGGCTACAAGTTTAAGTTTACCTGCCAAAGGAATCGCCTGGAAGGGAGTGACCATCACCTATTGTATGACGGGAAGTGCTATAGTGAGGCCCTAGAAGTTAACCCCTCCCTGCTGAAGGAAAATTCTATGGTGGGAAGGCAAAAGAGGGAAACTCCCCAGTAACCACCTGGAATACAAAGGAAAATTCTACTGGTCATGGATGAGGATGTTTGGAAGTGTTCATGCCTTTACCGCTCCTGCCACCATCACAACTGTGGACTTACCCAGGACATGCAAGGTGTAAATTGCCCTTGCGACAGATCAGATTGTGTTCTCTTCAAAAGAAGGGAACAGCTACTATGTCGAAAAGTCAATGAAAGATTTAGTTGCAGAGTACTTCAGGAGTGATGACTGGGTTGAAAGTCAGTGGGGTTTATGGAAGGGAAAGTGTTTGAATCTAGTGGAATTTTTTGTGGATATCATTGGTATAGTTGACTGGGGGAGCCAGTGGTGTGACTGACTTGGGCTTCGAGAAGGCTTTTGATAAGGCCCCATAAGAGATTAATGTGTAAAATTAAAGCACATGGCATTGGGGGTAGTGTTCTGACTGGCAGAAATGTAGGAAAGACTAGGAATAAGCAATCATTTTCTGAGCAGCAGCCAGTAGCTAATAGGGTAGTACAGAGATCAGTGCTTAGAACCCAGCTATTCACTGTATGTGTTAATAATTTTAATGAGGGAACTGAATGTAATATCTTCAGGCTTGCAGATGATACACAACTGGGTAGGTGAACTGAGAGGAGGATGCAGAGATACTTCAGAATGGAGAACTTGAGTGGACAAATGCATGGTAGCTGCAATTAGTGTGGATAAATGTGAAGTTACTCACTTTGATAACAAAACTAGGCAGCAGATTATTATCTGAATGGTAAGTTGAGGAAGGGCACGATGCAGTGGGACCTGGTTGTCCTTGAACACCCATCCACTGAAAATAAACACGTAGGGTGCTGCAGCTAGTGAAAAACACAAATTATATGTTGGTGATCTTGGTGAGAGGATTTGAGAACAGGAGCAGGGGTGGATGTCTTGCTGCAATTGTATGGGGCCTGGAATATTGAGCGTAGGTTTAGTTGTCTCATCGGAGGACGGAAGTTCTGGCAATGAAGCAAGTGCAATGAAGATTTACCAGACAGATTCCTGAAATTACAAGACTGACATATGAAGAGAGTGGATTGGTTAGGACTCTGTTCACTGGGGTTTAGAATAATGAAGTATCTCATAGAAATCTAACAGTCTGAGGGTAGGTCAATTTAAGACTGAGATGTGGAGATTTGTTTTCACCTGGAATGTGGGGAGTCTGTCACAGAAAATGGTTGAGGCCAAACATTGAATATTTTTGAGGAGGAGCTGATCTTTGGGGTTCAAGAGATCAAGAGGTATGAAGAAGTGAGAATAAGGAATGAGTTGGATGATCGAGTGGTGCTGAATTTTAGCAATTTGACATTATAAATATTGACAAATTTCCAAATCAGCTTGCTAAGTGGTTTGTTGGACGAACTTGCAAGTGGTGGTGTTCCGAAGTATCTGTTGCCTTTTCCCTTTTTTTTAAATCAATGATTGAGAGTTTGTAAAGTAGTGTTAGAGGAACCTGCAATGCATCTTGTAGACAATAATGTGGAGGTGCTGGAGTTGGACTGGGGTGGACAAAGTCTTTGTTTTAAAGAAATTCTCAAACACTGGATTATAGTCCCAACAGGTTTGTTTGAAAGTATAAGCTTTCAGAGCACTGCTCCTTTGTCAGGTAACTAGTGGGGCAGGATCATAGCGCACAGAATTTATAGTAAAAGATAAAAGTACCATGCAACTGATGTGGTGTTTTAAACAAACCTAGATTGGTGTTAAATCTTTAATCACTTAATGGAGTTGCAGGTTTCGATTTGATTTAATGTGTAAATCCTAGAACTACTTTCAAGTCATAGTCCTGAGATAACTTACTTTTTCTTCATACTGATAAAACTTGACAGCTCAGATAATGCATTAAAGGTGTTAGGTTAGAGTCTGTTGTGCACACTGCTACTATGAACAATATTATTGGAATGCTTGAATGTTTTTGAAAGGACTTTGAGTATGGCTGTAATACTATTTGTTCAAAAGGATTTTGAGATTCTAATATTCATCCTCCCTAGTAGGATCTGGATTGTCAACTATTTCTGACAGGACTGGTAACTATTGGAAAGTTAGTCAAATTTGCTAATGTCAACTGCTTGTTTTAATTTGCTTGAATGATATTTGCCATTTGTAACAATGGTGTAAGTAAGAATCATTTAGTGTCCTGCATTCCTTATGACTTTGTAGTCGTTACACCAGTCAAAGTAAATGTTACAGCACAGGAACCGGCTCTTTGGCTATCTAAGCCTGCACCAATCCAGATTTCTCTCAACCTATCGCCTATTTTCTAAAGGTCTGTATCCCCCTGTCTATTCGTGTATCTGTCTAGATACATCTTAAATGATGCTATCATGCCTGTCTCTACCACTTCAGCTGGTAATGTGCTCCAAGCATCCACCACTGTGTAAAAAAACATTCCACGCATATTTTCCCCTAAACTTTTCCCCTTGCTTCGAGCTTAGACCCCTAGTAATTGAGTCCCCCACTCTGGGAAGAAGTTTCTTGCTATCCACCCTGGTGGATCAGGTCCCCCCTCAACCTCTTTCTACTCAACCTCTCTTCATAGCTAGCATCCTCCATACCAAGCAATATCCTGATGAATTTCCTGTGCACCCTCCCCAAAGCATCCACATCCTTTTGGTAATGTGGCAACCAGAGCTGTACTCAGTATTCCAAATGTGGCCGAACCAAAGTCCTATAGAACTGTAACATGATCTGCTAACTCTTGTACTCGGTACTCCAGCCAATGAAGGAAAGCATGCTATATGCCTCAACCAATTTATTGACCTGCATTGCCGCCTTCAGGGAACAATGGATCTGAGCACCCAGATCTTTCTACATAGTTTCCTCAGGACTTTTTTGTTTACTGTATAATTCGCTCTTGAATTGAGTCTTGCAAAATGCATCACCTCACATTTGCCTGGATTGAACTCCATTTGCCACTTCTCTACCCAATTCTTCTGTAATCTCTGATAGTCCTCTTCACTATCTGCTACTCCATCCATCTTAGTGTCATCTGCCATCTGGTTGCAGAGGCTTATGTCATAAATTATCTAGCTGGAATTTGTTTCAAAGTGAAGTGCATAGCCACTTCCAAATGTTTCTCTATCATGTCATATTTTAACCTTTTTGTACGGTTCTGTAATAGAAGTTGATGTTGAAGCAAGATATGTCATTTATATCAACTGGCACAATTTGCCAGCTATTGGTCTTAGATTAGATTCCCTACAGTGTGGAAACAGGCCCTTAGGCCCAGCAAGTCTACACCAACCCTCTGAAGAGCAATTCTTCCCATTCCCCTACATTTACCCCTGACTAATGCACCTAACACGATGGGCAATTTAGCATGGCCAATTCACCTAACCTGCACATCTTTGGACTGTGGGAGGAAACCCATGCAGACACTGGGAGAATGTGCAAACTCCACACAGACAGTTGCCCGAGGCTCTGGCGCTGAGAGGCAGCAGTGCTAGCCACTGTGCCGCACCTCTTAACTGCTGAGCTTCACCACATCAATTTGAATGATTGACGACTAGATGTTTTGCTGTTGTGCGCAATTTCCTGTTGTGAGCTTAGTGGGATTTTTGGAATTTGTCATTTACTGAGAGCTGTCGAGGGATGAGGGTCGAATTGTCCTTAACCCTTGTTGCTTCTCCATTTTAAATATCTTTTTTTAGATATTTTTCAATCAACAAAATGTGTAAGGGAGTGCATCAGTCCATAAAACAAACACATGAGGGTAACTGCATAATCTATTTTGATCTCCTCAGTGTTCAGCTGATATAATTAATATCTTAAGGTGAGAATGTTTTCTTTGTTTGAAACATCCCCGATCCTTCACTTCCTCTTCTCTTCCAAACAGGACCACCCCCCTCTTGCATAAGGGGTGACGGGAGGGGTGGGGCTAGGTTTTCGTGGCCTGTCATGAAACTCCAACAGCCTGTATCTGTTCTGAAATGTCTGGTCAATTCATGGTCTCATTTTTCATGTTTCATTTTAGATGTTGCTTCCTTCTATTGTTTGTGAAAGGCTCTGGATTTGAACCATATACAGTCCAAACTGTTCTTGTACATGGAATCAAAAGTGTCTAAAGTATAGAAGCTGTCATGGGTGTGTTTGATCTGGAAGCATCAAATCCATTCAATCATTGTTTTGTTTAATGTCCAAATCTCTACCTGCACTGGCTAAAGATTAATAGGCTTTTTGTTTGCTCAAATGCACGAAAGCCAGACTCAACTCCTTGGATAGAACAAGGATTTGATTAATCTCTAGCAGCTGGGTCATATGACAATCTACTGAAGCTTGGAGTTCGTAACCAATGTATTGTCTGGGTCTGCTGTCAGCACTGCACCAGCAGAGACTGGATCAAGATGGCTAAGGCCAGGGCAAGCAAGAACCTGAGTGAGCAGCATGTTAAAGAGCTACTTCTGAATTTAGATTGGCATGGAGAGGAACATTTGTATACCTGGAGTTTGAATCTTCATCTATCCTATAGTTTTGTGAAGAAAATGGAGCTACTTTCCAACTCCTTTTGGTGGTTACAGCTTTGTATGCAAAAGATATTAATACGCCAATTTTATTTTTTTCAGTTGATGCTGATGAGATTAAACGGCTAGGAAAGCGGTTTAAGAAACTGGATTTGGACAATTCTGGCTCATTGAGTGTAGAAGAATTTATGTCCCTACCCGAGTTGCAACAGAACCCACTAGTGCAACGGGTTATAGATATATTTGACACCGATGGAAATGGTGAAGTTGACTTTAAAGGTAAGGTCCTTTTCAGCAATTAAGTTTGAAAACATTTTTGAGCAAAATATTTAATTTTCAAAAAGTTTTAGTTTCGTGTCTGCATTTCTACTTGCTCTTTAAAAGGAAACCTATGAACATAAAGTATTCATGTAAAAATTATATTATTGCATTGCTTAATAAATAAATTCAAGTTGTTTGTTAACATTACTCAGGAAAGGTTTATTATGTTTAGAATTTTCTGCATAGGAAGATGTGCTTACTGAAATTCAGAAGATAAAACATATTATTCATCTAATTTTGAAAATCTGGTTTGGAGAATTTGTACTGCAGACCTTAAACTAGAAATTCCAAACTTAAATTACTCCACTGTTGAATCTTAATATACTAATAAGGATTCAAGCTTAATTTATAGTTTGTCAAAATTGTATTATAAGGCACATTTTTCAGTACTAAAGTAGATGAGTATGTATAAACAGAGCTCCATAGAATTGGTACATTCTCAAGCACATAATTCAATATGCCACAAAATTAAAAGCACCTTTTTAGTGCGAGTGCAATTGTTTAGTTTCCAAATATATTGTTCTATGTTCTATATATGTTAAGTACATTAGTGTATCTGAATTTTTAAACATAGCCGTTGGGAAAGTCAGAGATTTGGGACAATATTTAATATTTTATCACCTATTCCAAGAATATTTGATGGGCTTTCTGGATATCCTTTAAAAGTATATTAAATTTGTATGATTTGAGTAAATTGAATTTGTCATATTTAATATGTTGGTAATTTCAGCATTGCACCTTCGATTTCAAAAGGTTCCAATCTGTGTATCAATTTTATACAGTTGAGCTGCTAAATTTCAAGTGAAGTATACCTATTTTATCAACATCCCTATTTCATTTCCCTATATTTTGCAATCGAGCATCCAGTTATAATTTGTTGTACAAAACTAATCAGATTTTGCTTGATAAAAGCTAATTAAAAAATAGAAAAATGAACTGAAACTGCTTCAACACTGATTGTAGATGTATTCAGGATCAAAAAATATTCCATAGGGGAAACTTTCTTGCTTCAACTTGGCTCCTCTGTTCAAATGATTGAAACATAAATGTTGTGATTACTTCAAATACAGTTTAATAGAAACAGAATTTTTAAAAAATCATGCCTGAAATTGTGCAAATGCCAAGAGACATGTATATATGTGGCAATCACTGAATCGGTAAGCCATATTTGCCTGTGCTTTAATTATTTTGGGTTGGTTAGCTTTGTTAGCTGCACGCTGGTTTGTAAGGCAGAATAATGCCAAGAGTGTGGATTCAATTCCTACTCTGACTGAGGTTACCATGAAGGGCTGTCTTTTTCAAACACTCCCCTTGCCAGACGTATGGTGATCCTTGGGTTAAACCATCACCAGTCATCTCTGTAATAAGAGGGAACCCCTATGATCCAGAAAGAACTATGGGACCTTTTATCTTTTTTTTATGTCTAGAAATAAATTCAGCTAATTTAAGAATTGTTTATCAGATATTGATGCAAGTTTATATTTGATGCAACTAATGGAATATTTGTTCAGTTGTTTTTTCTCAACTTGTTAAGTTCATTTCACAAATGTTCAGTGACACTCTTTTTTTTTCCTTTACCTATAATTTCCTAGATTTAAAGGAATGAATAGTGTCTTTTGTTTTTATAAGAATAAATGTATCTTCAGGACAGGTATTAGAAGTACAGTTTTAGTTCAGAAGTCCTTAATACAAATTGACTTAAATTACTCAAGTAGTTTACGATTGTAAAAGGAGCCAGTTTCTCCCAAAAAATTATGTTCGGAGTGTTAGATTTCTACCCAGATTGAGATGTGACTGACAAGTATAGTCAGTTTGCATCAGCCTTAAGCTGGTTTCATCTCCCATCTGGTCATGTGAAGTCTTTTGATGTAATTCCATGAGACCTTGAATAGGATTTAGTTGAAGGTGATGTAAAGCTCCACTTCCATGGTTATAAAAATAACACTCAATAATCTGAGCTTGACGCACAGCAAGGGATAGCCTGCCTTTGTTTGACATTTTCTAAACCATAAATAGTTTAGAATGATTTGCTACATCATCTGGCAGAATGTTTGTTAATTTTGGAATTTTAGGTGCAATAGATATTACGTTGGGAGTCCTGACGTTTGCTGGATGAAATGCTTAGGTGATTCATAGTGATTCAGAGTCGTGAGTTCATGGAATGCCCTGCCCAAGTCATGAGTTCATGGAATGCCCTGCCAGTAGCAGTGGTGGACTCTCCCTCTTTATGGGCATTTAAACGGGCATTGTATAGGCATATGGAGGATAGTGGGCTAGTGTAGGTTAGGTGGGCTTGGATCGGCGCAACATGGAGGGCCAAAGGGCCTGTACTGCGCTGTATTTTTCTATGTTCTATGAATAAATGGTGAGGGTTTGCATTTCACCATCTCCATAAGGATGTTGAATATAGTCTTAAACTTATCAACTTATTCTATCCTACTATATGAATGCAGCAAAGTACCATTTATAATATAGAGGAGAAATTAATTTTCTTCAAGCTGCTTTCACTCAAAGGTGCAGGTTCAGGTCTTCCTTTTGGTTGAGGTGTGGGTGCAAATATGGTTGCTATTGGCAGAATTTACTTGAGGTCCTTTTTTAAAAATGGATAGCTGTGTTTGAGGAAATTGCTGCAGTTAGTGCTTCTAAGTGTTACTTTTACATTTAGGGTAAACTCTTTTAGGATGGACTTGTTTAAAGAAAAAATAAACCTACCACATTAACAATTCCACTAAATGTGGTGAAAACATTTTAAATCTCTTAAGGTAATACTGCTAACAATTTTATGTAAGTCAATGTTTAAATATTTCAGGTGTACTCGTCCTGTTATCCTTTTTTCTCTGTGACTGTTCCCAAAACATTCAAGATGGTGACCTAGAGCCAGTTTCTGTAACGCTGTGCTGAATTTTCTACTGAAGGATACTAACATTGTAGCATCTGTTTTGGTATAAATTGTCTTAACTGAGGAGGTAGGAATGTCTCCAGGAGGGTAACACCATACGAGTGAAGCAGATTGCAATGACAATGTCAAACCAAGGACAAGCAGCGTCCGATTTTTTTTAACTTCTCAGGCTTGTCTTGGTATTTGTATAATGGACCCATTGATGTGTGATAATCCTAAATGAGCTAGTGTAATTTGTAAGGCAATAATTATCTAAGATGTACTGCAGTGCATTGTGCTACTTACAAGGTGTTGCTTGATCTGTAAATGACACACCTGTATTTCTTTCTTAGTCCCTGTTTTTTTTTCCCATGCACCTGCACAATAGTTCAGGATATATATTGAGATTTAGTGCGTGCATGCATGATGCTCAGCCTAGTGGTGGTGTTGCCACATGTGCAGCCTTTCTCTATTTGCATTTTTTTAAACTTGAAATTCTGTGCTTTCTATTCCAGTACTAAAATCATAGAGGTATACAGCATGGAACAAACCCTTCAGCCCAACTCATCCATGCCAACCTGATTTTCAAAACTGAACAAGTCCCATTTGCCTGCATTTGGCCCATATCCCCCTAAATCTTTTATTTTATATTTTACTATCTGCTTCCAGTTGACTTTCAGATGACTGGCCTCTGCAGACTGACAGCCCTGGATGATTTGAGCTTTTGAGATGTGAAACTGCTAATATAGGGTGTAGGTTTGCTCGTTGAACTGTAGGTTTGATATCCAGACGTTTCATGACCTGGCTAGGTAACATCATCAGTGGCGACCTCAAAGTGAAGCGAAGCTGTTGTCTCCTGCTTTCAATTTATATCTTTCTCCTGGATGGGGTTCCTGGTGATGTCATTTCTTGTTTGTTCACCTTCCTCTTCTCTTTCCCCCCCCCCCCCCCAAGCCACCATCTGAAAACATCACGGAGCTAGTGGACCTGTGCCTCACCACCCACTTCACCTTCAACAACATAGTCTACAAACAAACCAACAGCACACCCATGGGATCTCCGCTATCAGGATTCATAGCAGAAGCGGTAATGCAGAGACTAGAACAAACAGCCCTACCAACCATCAAACCAGAAATCTGGGTCCACTATGTAGATGACACCTTCGTCATCACAAAACGAAACAAGATCGAGACATTTAACATCATTAACAACACCCTCACAGGCATAAAGTTCACCAAGGAGGAAGAAACCGACAACAAACTCTCATTCCTGGACATCACAGTCAAAAGAAAGGTCAACGGAGAACTACAAACCTGCGTATACAGAAAACCAACAAACACTGACCAAATACTTAACTACACCAGCAACCATCCCAACACACAAACTAAGCTGCATCGGCACACTATTCCAACGAGCCACCGCACACTGCAGCACAGACTAACTTCGGAAAAGAGGAGAACCACCTATACAACGTATTCAAGAAGAACGGATACTCAAAAAATACAGTGCGCAGATTCCTTAAGAGCAAACCACGACAAGCAGACCAAACACAGCCAGAAACCCTAACCACCTTACCATACATCAAAGAAGTTTTAGAAATGACAGCCAGACTACTGAGACCCCTTGGAATCCTAGTAGCACACAAACCCACCAATACTCTTAAACTAAAACTAACAAACTTAAAAGATCCAGTTCAACCCATGGACAAAACCAACGTGATCTACAAAATTCCATGCAAGCACTGCCACAAACACTACGTAGGACAAACAGGAAGAAAGTTAGCCACCAGGATACACGAACACCAGCTAGCCACAAAAAAGACACGACCCTCTTTCCCTTGTAGCCCTACACACGGAGGGAAAAAAAACACCATTTTGACTGGGACAACACCTCTATCCTGGGACAGCTAAGCAAAGACATGCCAGAGAATTCCTAGAGCACGCCAACCACAACGCCATAAACACACACACAGATCGAGATACCATCTATCTATCCCTCAGAAACTGAACAGGAAATGACATCACCACAAACCCCAGGAACCCCATCCCGGACAAACCTATAAATAGAAAGCAGGAGACAACAGCTTCGCTTCACTTTGAGGTCGCCACTGATGTTACCTAGCCCGGTAATGAAACGTCTGGATATCAAACCTACACCCTAAACCTCAACCTGAGCTACAAACCTTGCAACTGCTAACATATTGTCCTGTTTCAGTTCCATAATAAAATGGGGAATTGTGTTGCTCCTTTTCAATGAATATCTGGTATTCAAAGAAAAAAGTGGTTTTCTTTAAAGTATTTAACATTGTTATAGGCGTGCTCAAAGCAAGAAACACTTTGGCTAAAATTTGAAAAACATGGCCCCAAAGGGCTTGTACAGTTTTTGTCCGTGATGAGCTCATCAGTTGCTGTAATTAGTCATATGCTGAATTTGATATACTTTGCCTCTGACGGATCTGTCTTATTCTTTGACATTCCCTTTGTTTGAGGCAGTTACTTGCACTGTATACAATTCTTTTCCTTATCCACAGGAGAGGCTACAGTTCGCGATAGTAATGGATTATTTGGAGTCTTTCATCTTGGGTAGAATTTTGCATATAGTTGACATGGTATTTTGAGCATTGGAATTATGTAAATGTTGAGCTAGCTGATATTTAATTGTTTAGAAGTACAGAAGCTTAGTTTTGGTCAGAGACATGCTATTTGAAGTTTTTCATCTTGCCCTCATTAGGACAGAATCTCAAGAGTATCAAACCTCAGGGCAACATCTCACCTTGTATGAGAAGATTGTTTGGTTGGCACATGGGAATTTGATTCTTAGAGGTGTTGCCATAGAGAATATGCCAAGGAATAGTTAACTACCAACCTTTCATTTAAATTTAAACCAGGCAGCTCTGCTTTGGTTAAGATATTGCCATGGTAAATACACAAGGGAATAGTTGGCCCATAAGTTTTTGTTTATCTGCAAAGGTGCAAGTGGACTTGTAATTCTGTTTGCAAAGATCAGAGCCCCGCATACGAAATATATGTGGCTACTAATATTTATACCAATTTAAGTATTCAAGTTCCAACAAGTGCAACTTTTATGTACTTGAAAAGTTTGGATAACTACCACATAAATGCCGGTTATAACATTTTGGTTTTACAGGCACCAAGATACTGCAACTTACATTTGAGTTCATGTTTTCAGAAATTGCTAACTGATGTAGTGTTATATTATATTTAATCTTGGATTATTGCATCACAGAATTGGTATGATGCAATAAGAACCTGTTAGCTCCTTGTCTGTGCCAGCTCTCCAACAAAATGTTTAGAGTATAAAGAGTGTCAGGGTGTTCCTGAGAGGCAGGTCAGGAAGGCAAAGAGAGGATATGCAATAGTTTTGGAAATAGGGTTAACAATGATAATTGCCCACTCCTTTTGAGATTAGCAGTTTGGGATATTATGTGGAGGTTCTACAGGACATTATTGAGGCCTATTCTGGAGTTGTGTGCGCAGTTCTGGCCTCCCTGTTATTGGAGGATTTTATTAAGCTGGAGGGGGTTCACAAATTTTGAGGATGTTGCCAAGAATGAAGGGTTTAAGATATGAGAGACCCTGCATAGGCTGGGACTTTTTTTCACTAGAATGTAGGAAATTGAGAGGTGACATTATAGTGGCTTATAAAATAATGAAGAGTATAGAGTAAGGTGAATGGCAGGTTTCTTTTCCTGAAGGTGGAGGATTTCCAGACTAGGGGGTATATTTTTTAAGGTGAGAAGAAAAATTTTAAAGACCTATGCAATTTTTCTTTTAAAACACAATGGTTCACAATGGTTTTAAACACAAGGCTTCACAGGAGGCTCCCAAGCACTGAGGATGTCACCTAGACAGGGGACAAAACGTTTGCAAGACAAATTCCCAGCTCGGCAAACAGAACCACAACAACAATGGTTCATGTGTGGAATGAACTTCCAGAGGAAGTGGTGGATACAGGTATCATTGCAATGTTTAAAAGACATGTGGATAAATACATGAGCATCAAGTGTTTAGAGGGATATGGCCCAAGCACAGGCAGGTGGGACTAGATTGTTTCGGATTGAGTCAGCAGGGACTGGATGGAGTGGAGTATACTGTGACTCGTTTTTATATTTTGACTGAAAATTGAACAAAACCAGTCCCTAAACTCCTCAAAAAGATGTCAGCATTTTTAACTGGGAGAAATGTTGAGTAGCTAGTGTATTTATTAGGTCTGGAAATTAATTGATGGACTAAAAAGCAAGGGTGATGTAAGAAAAAGCATTTTCACTCAAGGTAGCAGTTAGAATGCACTGCCTGGAAGTGCGGTAGAGGAAGGCTCAATTTGGGGCATTCAGGAGGGCATTGGATGGTTAATTGGAGAAAAAATAGTAAGCGAGGGCATGGTGAGAAAGCAGGTGGTTGACACTAGGAGATGATTTGAATGCAGGCATGATGGACTGAGTGGGCTTTGCATCATAATACTTCTGCGTTTCTTTGAAAAGTTTGAAATGTTGAATTGGGTGAGTGAAATTGAAATGAGTTGTTGAATTTGTCTGAACTGTAGAGTACTTTCTGCCTCTAATTTTGTTTATTGGTTATGTGTGGCCTGTTTAAAGTGGTCCATCCACATCCAATACAGTGGACCCCCTACAGTGTGGAAACAGGCCCTTCAGCCTATCAAGTCCACACCGACCCTCCAAAGAGTAAACCACACAGACCCATTCCCCTACCCTATATCTACCCCTGACTAATGCACCTAACACTATGGGCAACTTAGCACGGCCAATCCACCTGACCTGCACATCTTTGGACTGTCGGAGGAAACCGGAGCACCCGGAGGAAACCCACCCAGACACTGGGAGAATGTGCAAACTCCACACGGGCAGTCACCAGGGGCTGGCATTGAGCCCGGGACCCTGGTGTTGTGAGGCAGCAGTGCTAGCCACTCAGCCACCGTGCCGCCTTATGTGTAGATTAAATGTTGCACTTCAGTAGTAAGCAGCATCAAAATGTGCAGGTGCTATAATTATAATTCTAAAAGTTTCAAATCCTAATGTACCATCCTGCAGAAGGTTTAACAAAATGAGTCAAATAGTTTGAGTGTGCATTTGGATGTTATCAGTCACTGTTTCACTTTTGTAATTTAAGTATAAAAGACAGGACAGCAGGAATAAATGGGTTTTTTTCCACCTCCTTGGGTTGAAGGGCAGTAGTTCTTTGCCAAAGCTTGCTTTGTCAGTAACGATTAACTGTTTTACAAACTTTCAGACCCTCTAGTTGGAGAATCAAGTCACTGCTGTGTGGTTCTGCTAATATGATTTTGTGAAAAGGTTGTGTGCAGAGGAGCAGCTTGTAAACAGCAGGGTGTGTGTATTAAAATCTGCCCAATGACTGCAGCAGAAGTGCTTGACCATTGGAATCAGGAGGGCCTGAGTGTACATTCCCCAGCCTATAGTTTGTGACTGGTGGCTCTGGACTCTGGAGTGGCATAGGACCCAACTGAAGCCCCTGTTAAGGATGAGCTTCCTTGAATCAATTTGCATCCAACCAATTTTTAAAATATTTTCTGTTCAAAAAGTTGTGAAATGCATAATTGTTCTATTTTAATTTCACAAAGGCAGGCTTTAAATTTAATATCTTGTTGTGTTTGTGCAGTGCTGAAGATAATTAGACTTCGAGTAACCAGACAGTATTGTTAGAAGTAGGGAATGGGACATCACTCCCTGTTCTTAATGTGCAATACAGAAAACTCTCCTCATATCGGGCAAAGGGACTTCAGATATGTTTGGCAACGGTTTTTTTTCATAAAAAGCCATTCTTCAGAAGGCGTGATGTATTTTATTGTCATTGTCACAACTTACTGAGATTCAGTAAGAGAGTGCACTCTATACCCTCCAATGAAAAATAACCATCCATCTGCATAATTGATAGTTAAGGTAAGATAAAACACATGAAACAGTCAAAATGAGTGAAGCAGTCAAAAAGATGAGAAACTGGTTGTGCATTTGTTTGCATAAATTTATGCATGGTCAGTTTGGACTCAATGCAGCATTTGTTCTTCATGGAATAGTTTTCCAAGATGTTTTTCCACCCATATGTGAATGTGTGATGAATGCTATCAGTTCACCAAGGAGGAAGCTTTCCTTAAAAATAAGGGTTAAACTTAGATCCAGTTTAACCCTTTTAAGTAAAAGCTGGTCTCTTAGTGAGCAAAAGGGAACCTCTTGTAGTATTGGTAGTGTCCCGAACCGTGGACTGGAAGGCCCGTGTTCAAGTCTCACCTGTTCCTGAGGTGTGAAAATATCATCGCTGAACAGGTGAATGAGAAAAATAGGTTAAAGTTAGCTAGAATACTATGCTAGTTTGAAGTCTCCCTGAATTTGGATGTTGAGTATAATAACCATGTATTTATAAAGCATTTTGAAACAATTGGAATGCAATGTTTGATTATTGTTTAAAAATGATTAGATTATTTTGTGATTGGTCGTTTCAAAGTATCAACCAACTCTGTTATGGAATTGTTCTTGTAGAGTTTATTGAAGGCGTCTCCCAATTTAGTGTCAAAGGTGATAAAGAACAGAAATTGCGATGTAAGTATGATTTTAATGTACTTGAATTTTGAGTGATTAATGCATATTTCCTTTCTTTGACTGCATTGCTTATTGTTTGGTACTGAAGGTAATTGAAATATTTGTGGACTTAACCATTTAAAGTTCGAAAGAGGAGAAAGCCACTACATTTTAATTTTTATTTTGAACCTTCTGGGTATTGATTGACCTAAGCTGAGTGAGAAGTACTCTTTTCCCCTGATCCAGGAAGCCAGTGGGCTCAAGCCCAACTCTAGGGATGTGAACACATAATTTTGACTGCCACTTGTGTAGCATTATTAAAGTTGTAGCCAAGTTTACTTTCAGTTGCCAGGATACTCAACTCTGGAATTCCCTCCGTGTCTTCCTTAACCCTTTACTTTTCTCCTTGAAGATATTTTTTTGTTTGAAACACAACCTCTCTGACCAAGCTTTAGTTAATCTGACTGTTTTATAATGCTATTGCAAAACACCTTTGAGCACACTATTATGTTAAAGGTGCTATATAAGTTGTTAGTTAAGTCATAGAATCCCTACAGTGCAGATTAGAGGTCATTTGACTGATCGAGTTTCCCAACAGCATTTTGCTCAGACCAGAGCACCAGGCAGACTCTGGGAGAGCATACAAACTCCGTAGTTACCCAAGGTCAGAATTGAACCCAGGTCCGTGGTGCTCAGGTAGCAGTGTTAACCTTTGTGCCACTGTGCTGCCATAGAAACTATTTTAAAATGAATATTAGCTGAATACTTAATGTTCAGACGCATCTTGAAATTCATATTGTTACTCTTCATGTGGTAGAAAATGGATTTCCCCCATTACGAATTAATAATTATCTGCTCAAATGTACTTTCAACCCAAAGGTGAAAGTAACTCAAAATTGTCTAGAAGATTCCTAAAGTAAAACTTTTAAAATTGAGTTTTACAGTGTCATGACTGCAACAGCAACCCAAACTATTTTTCTTTTTCAGTTGCTTTCCGCATCTATGACATGGATAAGGATGGGTACATCTCTAATGGAGAGCTTTTCCAGGTGTTGAAGATGATGGTGGGGAACAATCTAAAAGATACTCAGCTACAACAAATTGTAGACAAAACCATAATTAATGCAGATAAAGATGGAGATGGGAGAATATCTTTTGAAGAGTTTTGTGCAGTAAGTAAATCTGCTTTCTGGATAACAACATGCTGCAGCATTTGCGTATCTCTTGTCTGAACAATTTGCCAGAACAGATCATTGCAAAGTTATTAGATTTGTTCTGTTAATAAGAGATAAAATGAGAAGTTTTTAAATATTGACATTAAATTAGACATGCTTTTATTGAATTTTATTGATATATGAAACACCTTATCAGGGCAATGTTTTATTAATGTCAAATTTTAATGCTGTTGGGAGTATTGAAATATTTGACTAATTTGATTAATTTTTTAAAATTTCATTTTCCTGCTTGATCAAGTCATAGCCAAAGCAACCTTGATAAGTATTTGAAGGGGAGCTTACTCCGGGCAGTTTAATTTACAATAGACTTAATTTTCCAGCACCAATGCTGCTGAAAAATGAAATTATTTATCACTGGGAAAATTTGTGATTGTCTGCGAGGCTTTCCCTTCAATCATGAGATGCATGTAGAGTTAAATCATGATCCAGCCATGTGGAATGATGTTTGAGTACATTCTTTGTGTCTAGGCTTCCTCTCCTTCAAATTCACCATTGCCCTTGACTGAAATAGTCTTCAGCAATGGCATGTACTCACCTGCTAAAATGGTTCCAGGAGTGACTGCCACTGAGAAACACTCCGCAGTTCAATGCTCAGTTAATTGACACAGACTATGCCAGTTCCAGTTTATCATATACTTCATTGCCAGATGATGTAAATACAAATGAGGACAGTAGCTTGGAACAATCCATATACTGAGCATTACTATCCAAATGTAGCTGTGTAAAGGCCTATATGTTTAGCACATCAGACCTTACAGATGGTGCTATGGATGCTAAACAGTAGCTTTCCTTAGCTAAAATGGATTCTCCTTCATATGCATTTGTTGATGTTTTTGAACTGAAAATGGATGAGTTAATAGGTCAGTCAGCCATCCTGAACATGAGGTGATATCAGCTGTTCAGTGCTAAGCAGGTTAGTTTGAATTTGGTAGCCTTTGAATTCTGCATTGGGTCATTAAAGTGGAGTGGGAAAGGTTGTAGTGTTTGTGACAGGCAAGTAGATTGTGTGGCATTATTGCAGCATTCTGATGCAGTTTTCATATGTTGAGCCTAGGTTCCTCAGAACACAGTAGGTTATACTCCAACGGTGGATGCATAGTCAAAATGTGAACTGATACCATAATGGTTTGCTTTATTAGTTTGATTTCTTTTTTTTGTACCAGCTGTTTCAAGAGCTGCAACTGAGCCTAGTGCTGTTCTTCCCCTATCCAAATGTATACACTTGACAGCTGAGGTGTCACTGCACCTAAGAGTGTATTTATGTTCTCAATCCAGCAGCACAAACTGTTGCCTTGGCTACTCTTGGCCAGCTCAGCACAGGTGGACTGAGCATTTGCACTAGCCATCGAGAAGCTCAAGTTGTTTTTCAGTCACTGCTGTGTTCTGACAGCTGTGTGCACCTGACCTGTTGTAATACATAAATTGCAGATATTCATGACTTTGTACAAAATGTAAGAAATGTTTGTCTTGCAGTATGTTGAAGATTAGTGCTAAGATGAGGCTCATCTTGCTTGAAACGCAAAAGCAGTGGGGTTGAAGGGGAAAAAAATGGAGGGACATACCTTTTGTTGGTTATGTAATACAGAGTAAGAACCTATAATTCCCAAAATGGGAATTGAACTTTACTCCAGTTACGTGAAACACAATCTTGGCATATTAGAATCTATTTAGTTTGGTGTAGACACATCTATGGCTAATCTGGAATGAGACTTCCTTATTCATATTGCTATAATTTTCTGAATTTTGATTTTCTTATTGAAATGATTAGTGGCAATCCATTATAAAATAGTTCAATATAGTGCAATTTTCTTAATGCAGAGGTCTTGCTAAAACAGAAATCTTTAAATCTTGCTAGTTAAGAGTAGGAGTTTTCATATTAACATGCTCTTGTGATATAGCAATTTTAATTTTGGACTCCAGTACCTGTTGTTATATGCTTCTGGCTTGTACTATTAATTCTGCTATAATGCATGTTTCTTCAAAGCGAATTGGCTACAATGCAATCAAAGAATTTAGACCATTATTTGTAGAATGTGAACTTACCTGTATTGGCTATAATGTGATTATAGTCCCATTGGTTTAAATGGTGCTGGTATTATGCGATTTTCTTAACACAGAATCGCACAGGAATGGAACTATTGTTTTCTATCAGAACAGACTGTGTATGTATTGATGATTTAAAGACCCTGTCTCCTAATTATCGAAGATGTTGCATGTTTTGCTGCTCTGTATCGTTCAATGACTGAGGCAAATACTTACCATTTGTACTTTCCCACCCAGGTTGTAGGAGGCCTAGACATCCACAAAAAGATGGTTGTTGATGTGTGACCTCTTTCAAGGCTCTACCCAACACTTCTGCTTTCTTCTCCATTTCTGAAGATCTGCTCAAGATGTCCAGCAATGCTTTCTGTGTATTTAATGGAAGTATTTTCTCTGTGAAGCCACTTTTTCCAACATGAGCCTCAAGCCAACTAAGTGTTATTGAACTTCAATTCTCTCAATAACCCAGTGTAGCACTTTAAAAAGTCTGAAGGACAGCTGTAAAGGAGCATCTCAGTGTGGCGGAGAAGGGGAAGGGGCTGGATTCTTATTTATTTCATTCTCATCTTTTATAACAAGGAAGTATATCTATAGCTTTGTAAATGTAAAAGTAGTAGTTTGGGCTTTAATAAAACTTGATGCAGAGACTTGATTTGAAATAATAAAACAAAAGGTAGTCTACGAAGTGCCAAGCATGGATTACACAAACCATTTTAAGATACTTCTGTCATAACGTTGTGTGTTTTTATTTGCTTTCCCATCATATGTATTTCATGTCTGGTAATAAATTTAAAAACAGTTGAAAAATAGTTTTCATGTGAACAGGGTTTTTTTCACTGTTCTTGTTTTGGTATGTTGACTTTTGAACATTTTTTGCTTCTGGTCACAATTATTTACATTTTGTTAATGAATGTTCCATATTTTGGGTTCCTTTATTAGGAACTGTCTCTTTAGTTAGTTCTTCTTGGTAACTACTCCAGCATAATTGTAGATGCCAAGACTTCCAAGTAAAATGGCAGGATGATTAGTGGCATGTTCTTGTGTACTGTTGTGGTAAGTTGGTGAGTAAGACACTTGATCAGAATTCATTGTTTTTGAAGTCTCACCAGATTTAAACTAAACTACAAATTGACCTTGCAGGGACATGTTTCAGGACAAAATATCCCAATTACACTCAAACCATTTTAAAAAGATGCAGTTCTGTTCATTTCAGTATTTGGACAGGAAATTTAATAATCTGCATCTGTTAACGTGGTCTTTTGTTCAGGAGAAAACTTTACATTCAAAGTTAGTTAACTATACCTCCTGGTTATCCTCTTGTCACGTGTAAAGTTGTAATTTTTAAAAAGTTTTTGAAATTATTCTTCCTTGTCTGATTGCAGTTTGTTCAAGTGCAATACAATGCACTGTATTTAGAGTTCCTTTTCCCTCAAACTATCCCTTTGGCTTTCTAGGATAGGTTATTAAGGAAAAAACAAATTTACACCCAGAATACTTTCTATAATTGACGTAATCCAGTCTCTTCATTTTAAGATCTGTCATGGGGAAAAGGGAGCAGTCAAAACTCCTTTGTGCTAAGATCAAAATCATTCATGTAGCTCTCTCCCATTGCTGTTCCTTCAGCTAAGTGCTGCACACTGGTGGGCTCTAACTTTGTGTGAGAGATCCAGGTGCTTGGTGTCCTTGCATGATTAACTTTTGCATGTAGATTGAAATATTCCTTGTTTACATAAATTGCAATGTTCATATAAAAGTTGCCAAATGTTGGTAAATGTTGAAGAAAAAGAACTCCACTAACTATACTCTCTCTTCCTCTGGATCAGTGCATGGCTCATAACCACAGCCAGTTCTATCTGCTCCACTGTCAATTGCCATGTGCTCTGTTTCAAGGGGAATCTAGTCTTCTGTGAATTTACTTGTACATAAGTATTTGTTAGTCATGGAGGGAATGCTCTTTCCCACTGCTTGTGCATAAGTTGACTGCAGTCCACTGTAGAGCACACATCTTTTTCCTTATGTGGGAATGTTTTTAGTTTGTGTAGGGGGGGGAAGAAGACAGTTAATGTTGAATGTTGAGTTTTCTTCTCTGCATGTTGCATCATATGCTGTGGGATTATTGGAACCTTCATCTGTAAGTACATTAAGTACATTGAAAATAAAATATTTGAACCTTCTTTGTCTGATTAGCTTACTTTTGAGGGAGAGTAGTTCTGTTAAACATGGTTAATATTGAGTCTGGTATGACTTCTTAGACCAGTTCTGCCAAAGAATTAATCATAATGTCAAGTCTACTGTTGCACTGAGTTTCTCTTTCCCTGGAAACCTTGAACTCTTGTCCATTCCTGACTTGAACCAAGCCTTGCTTCATCTACTGTAGTTTACAAGATGTAGTCATCTTGTGGCATGACGCTCTAGTACATATTTCTGAAATTGCTGCATCTTTATTTTGTTTTTGTCAAGACAATGAACAAATGGATGTCAAATGCTGTTCCAAATCACACCTATGAAAGTGCTAAGAAATTAAACTTTTGTCAGTAATCAAGCAGTTATGATCATAGTAACTGATAAGTTGTGCAAAGTAGAACAATTTATTTCTGTTCAATCCTGACTTGTAAATGCCAGTACCCTAAGGGACAATATTCTGTAAAATAATAAATAGGTATTAAAGAAAAACACTCCCAAACCAGTTCCTTAATTTGTGCATTGAGATCACTGCACACGAATTGCATAATCAGAAACGTTCTGCTGCTCTGTTTGCTACTGCTCGGATATTGCCATAAACTTTCGATGGAGGGCTCCCTGTAATTAAAAATGAGATTAGATTAAATCAGTCAGCTACAATGATAGGATTGAATACAAAACATTCACATTTCAGTAAAACATCTTTGCACAGTGAACCTGAACCTAACTGCTTCGTATGAGTTAAAAGCTAGACCTAAAAGATAACACACTTTTTAAAATGTGAAGCACAGGCGCAGCTGAAAAATACTTTATTTAAAAACTAGGGAGGATGAGAAAGCAAGACATAAATTCTATACGGAAATAACTCAAGCAGGTAATTCTAAGTTGCTGAGCAATACAGCATAGAAACAGACCCTTCAGTCCAACATGTCCATGCCATAGATATCCTAACCCAATCTGGTCCCACCTGGCCCACATCCCTCCAAACTCTTCCTATTCATTTACCCATCCAAATCTCTTATGGTGCAATTATACCAGCCTGTCCTACCCTCTGAAAAAATTGTCCCTTAGGTTTAGGGTGAGGGGAAAAGATGAGACCTATGTCATCTAATTCTGGACTCCCCCAAGGAAAAGATTTTGTCTATTTATTATTATTTTGTAAGCCTCTAAAGGTCACCTGTTTAGCCTCCCCATAGCTCAAATCCTCCAATCCTGGCAACATCCTTCCAATAGGAAGGAGACCAGAATTGCATGCAATATTCCAACACTGGTCTAACCAATGTCCTATACAGCTGCAACATGACTCCTGTACTCTGACCATTAAAGGAAAACATGCCACCTTCACTTTCAAGGTTTTTGTTTAGCAACACTGCCTCGGACCTTTAAGTATATGAGTCCTGCTGAGATTTGCTTTCCCAAAATGCAGCACCTCACATTTGCTACTTCAGCCCATCGGCCCATCTGATCAAGATCCCGCTGTAATTGGAGATAACCTCCTTTGCTGTCATCTGCAAACTTACTATACCTCTTATATAGTGAAAACTAGTTGACCCAGCACAGATCCTTGTAGCATTCTACTGGTCACAGGCCTCCAGTCTGAAAAACAACCCTTTGAGTCAGTTCTATAACCAAATGACTCGTTCTCCATATTCCATGAGATCTCACCTTGCTAACCAGTCTCCCATGGGGAATCTTGTCGAACACCTTACTGAAGTAAGGTCACACCTACACATCAATCCTCAGGTTTTTTTGAAGTAACAATCAAGTGTGAGATATGATTTGCCACACAAAGCCCTGTTGACTATCCCTAAATCAGTCCTTGCCTTTCCAAATACATGTACATCCTGTCCCTCAGGATTCCCTCCAACATCAGGCTCACCAGTCTATAGTTCCCTGGCTAGTCCTTACCACTTAAACAGTGGCACAATGTTAGCCAACCTCCACTCTTCTGGCATCTCACCTGTGACTATTGATGAAAGTAATGCTGGATAAACTCCATGTATAGTCTTACTGGTATAAGGCTAGACAGCAAAGGAGTTGCTAATATGAATTTGGTTTCCCAGCAAAAAGCTATTCTGCTTTTATTGATGACTTTGCTTGGAATATTCAGGTTTTCATTTTTACCATAAAGATATGAGCAGAAATTAGGCCATAGACCCATCAAGTCTACTCTGCCATTCAATCATGGCTGATTTGTTTCTCTACTCCATTCTCCCACTTGGTTCTTGAGTACCTTTCTAGCTCGGTCTTAAATATATTCAATGACCTGGCCTCCATAGCCTTGACAACTGGGAACACTTATTCACCCTACAAATGACCAGTTTTTTTTTTCTAAAGATATGGTCCAGTTGTCAACTTAAAGCAAAACACAGACAAGACACTTTAGAATATGATCGTGCAACAGGAAATAAATTTTTTTTCCAAACTGTTTAAAAAGTAACATCCTGTCAGCAGTAAAGGGAATTCCATGCATTTGATACTCGTTTCCAAATGCTTGCAGATTAAGATCACTACCGTACCTAGGATAAGGTTGCAGATTGCTGTCCGAGCCATCTTAATATTCTGAAAAGAACCAAGGATGTGGACTTTCCTATTAAAACAATAATTCACACACATCATACTTCTTGGAAGTCAGCAAATGTTCAACTCAACAATTTAGTCTCCAGCTATATTTAGCATTCTTAAAAAACACAAGTTAATAAGGGAGTAGCTAATAAGAATGAAAAGCATGTAGTATATTTCAAACTACTGTCTCACGTAAGAAGTCTTCAGAGAAAAACAAACTGTTAGATCGCACTTCCAAGAAACCAGCATTGAAATATACTGTCTATTCTTCAGTCACGTATTTACACTTCCTTATAGTCTGTAGTATTACTGTATTGTAGTATCAAATGCAATATAGCTTAATAATTCATCTGCTCCAGTCCTCATTCTTGCATATCCAAATTGGACATGGTGTACATTTTTAAAAGATGTTTCATAGCACAGTACAAGCTCTTGATATTGTTCCAACTTTGTATCCTACTCTAAGATCAAACTAACCTATATACCTTTCATTTTACTATCCATGTGCCTATCCAAGAGTTGCTTAAATATCCCTAACTCCACTACATTACCACCACTGGCTGTGCATTCCATGCACACTCTATATGGTGTAAAGAACCGACCTCTGACATTTCCCCTCAATGTTCCTCCAATCACCTTATAAAATTATGCCCCCTTATGATAGCCATTTCTGCCCTGGGGAAAAGTGTCTGACTATTCACTATTTATGACTCATCTATCTAGTCACCTCTCACCTTTTTTCGCTCCAATGAGAAAAAGCCTTAATCTTTCTTCATAAGACATGCCCTCTAGTCCAGTCAGCATCCTGGTACATCTTCTCTGTCCCCTCAAATAGGTTCCACATTCTTCCAATAATGTAGTAACCAGAACTGAACAATATTCCAAGTGTGGTCGCAACAGGGCTCTATACAGCTGCAGCATAACCTCACGGCTCTGAAACTCAACCCCCTGCTAATGAAAGTCAACATATCTCATACGCCTTAACATCCCTATCAACTTGGGTGGCAACCTTGAGGGATCTATCGATATGGACTCCAAGATCTATCTGTTTCTCCATACTGCCAAGAATCTTGCCTTTAACTCTATTCAAATTTGACCTTCCAAAATGAATCACTTCACACCTTTCCAGGCTGAACTCCATCTGCCACTTATCAGTCCAGTTCTGCATCCTGTTAATGTCCTGATGCAACCTACAACAGTCCTCCACAACTCCACCAACTTTCATGTCATCAGCAAACTTACTAACCCATCCAAATCATTTATAAAAATCACAAAGAGCAGAGATCCCAGAACAGAATCCTGTGGAACACCACTGGTCACAGAGCTCCAGGCTGAATACTTTCCATCTCCTACCACCCTGTTTTCTATGGGCCAGCCAATTCTGTATTCAGACAGCCAAAGTTTCCTGTCAAAGATCATCGCCAAAGGCACAGCAATCTCTTCCCTCACCTCCTGTAGGAACCTTGGGTATGTCCCCCTTCTTTTGCTTGTGAAAATAGTGGAATTTGCACAATTGGCAAGTTGAAGACTAGTTTTGATTAGCTTCCAACATCACAATGCTAACATATCCTTATATTTCAAGCCAGTGTGCCACTATGGATTTCTTAACTTGGCCAAGGTACAACAGAAATCCACAGGAAGATTAGATGCTCTCCAACAGAATTGAAATACTTGTAATTACTTATTATGCATTTTCCAGAGGTGATTCATCACAATCCAAAATGCAGGATGTCTCCCAGCTAAGACAAAACACACTATATCACTTGATTTCACCAGCAAGAATATTTGAAGGAAATGGTACAGTAAACCTAGTTTTAACTGGCACCCTCTATAAACCAGCAAAAATTATACACCTGAAATACCAAATGTTTACTGTAGTATTGCAATGTCTGAGTAGTCAATTGAAGGTACTAGTGAGAAGGCTCTCTGCCGGCACAGATGCATTATTATCTAAGTGATTTATGTTGCAAATAAAGCACAACAGCGATGTATCTACCCTGCATTCGGTTTCTATTAGCGTGTGCTTTTACATCAATTATGAGGATTGATCAACTGGTCGCATAGGTGCTGGTTAATAAAGTGTTTACTTGATGTTTTAGCTTTTAATGCTAATCCCACACAGAAAATTAAAAAGCAAGATGATTGTATACTTACGAGTCAGCAAGAACTATTCTTGTTCTTGTTACATTCTCTATTGTAAATTTAGTTTTTCCTCCTTTACCAGCTATTCGTCCTATTGCCCTGGAAAGGTGGTCACCTTTTAATGGTTTCACTGGAGGAAGAAATCAAGTTTGAATTGTTTTCTCTATTTATACTTTCAAACTTAATGCATAACCAGATAAAAAGTTTAGATGTTGAGAATTGACTATTCCTATTTGAAAGTGATTTAGGCTTCCCAAGATTTCCCCCAACTATCATAAAACAAATTCCATCTTCCATTGGTAGTATTGCCTGTTGAGCTGAACTGCTACTAAAACACATCTCTATACATTTGTCACTTCCAGATTTGAGTGACCCTAGTCTGCCATCCTCTGTACACTTCAAATTATCTAAAATCATTAATTTAAAAACCAAACTTTTCCCATCAATTTCAATTTAAAAGATGTTCCTCATTTTCATGACTATGCATTACAGCCTCGCAAAGCTCTTCCAGCCTTACTATTGGCTCCTTGCATCCCCCAGTACATCCAAAAAACTGCATTCCTTCAAAATAGCCTCCAGCGCCAACAATTCTGCACTCAATTGCAACTTTGTGCATTAAATCAATCGCCTCCCACCACATACTTCTCCACCTTTCATTATTTTAAGGTCTTTCCTAAACCCACTTTAACCCTCCAAAATTTCTTTGTAAGTCAATTTATGACTATTTATACCCTTGAACCTTTCAGGATGTTAATATAAATATATAATGGAGTTCCAGCAATGCCTGACAGAACCAAGTTAACAAGCCATAACTTTATCACAGTCAAAATCAATTTTGACACCCATGAAACAGCCATAATAAACTCACCATCTGTAATGTCAAATGTTTCTAGGAAGAGGTCATCCAACCGAATTAATGCCAAGGCATCCTATATAAGTAGATAAAATAAGTGAATTTTATGCATTGCAAGTTTAAAAATTAAAAAATGCATAGCTAAAGATTGAATTTCCTGAGTAAGATGCTAAATCAAGATTCTATTTGCCTATTCCACTTGCACAAGATTCAGTGGCTCTGTTCTAGCACACTATAGATTTGTGTCTTCACTCTTTCATGGGATCTTAGAGTATCACTGGCTAGGCCTGTAGTTACTGCCCATTTATGATCTTTCAACAAAGAGGAGTTAAGAATTAACCACACTTGTGGATCTGAGTGACATTATCTCTCCTGCCACTGAAACCCACATCCACAGTTATATCACTTTCAGATAGATTGGTAGTTTCATATTCTTAATTCACTGAATTTAAACTCCTCCCACTGCTGTGGTAGGATCTGAACATATCGCATTACCTTGTGCTAGTCGACTGACATTGCCAGTATGCCACCATCCCCTCACAAGATGGAATAAACATGAAACCTTGTTTTGCATTCTGCTGGAAAAGAATGCATTAAACCATTTCATGTTAAGAGTTCAATTTTGTGGATAAATGTCAAACGGCACCATTAGAACTTTTAGTTTCACAAAAAATCCTGAATTGTATCTTTATAAGGCTTTCCTTAAGTTTAGATGTCTAGGCCTTCACAATTCTTAAGTGCTCCCTTCTGCTTCTCATTGCAGATCAGTTACTAATACGACACCAAGTGTCATAGAATTCCTAGTGTGGAAACAGGCCACTTGGCCCAACAACTCCACACCAACGCCCTGAAGAGTAACCCACCCAGACCTATTCCCCTACCCTATGTTTCCCCTGACTAATGCACCTAACCCACACACCTTTAGCATAGCCAATCTACCTAACCTGCACATCTTTGGACTGTGGGAAGAAACCTCAGCACCCAGGGGAAACCCACACAGACATGGAGAGAATACACGGACATCACCCACAGTTGGAATCGAACCCGGGTCGCTGTCTCAGAGGCAGCAGTGCTAGCCACTGTGCCACCCCCCCATGTTAATGCGATTGATCATTATAGAATTTCAACAAACCTCGGTACTTTAAAAAGGATAATAAAACTATAATGGCACGAAGGCCAAATACAGGGCAACATTAATTGTCTGAACACCACGGACGGGGAGTATTTCATTCAGAAACTGATCAATGCAAGGTTTGGGTAAGTTAGATAAAATTAGTTATGGGATGTAGATGCTGCTGACTATTAATGCTTGGAGGACAGTTAAGAGTAAACCACACTGCTGTGGTTCATATTTATACAGACCCTTCTTAAGAGGCATTAGTAAACCAGGTGAATTTTTTAATGACAATCAACAGCGGTTACATGGGAACCATTAGCTTCTTAAGCCAGATTGTTACTGAATTTAAATGTCACTATCTACCATAGTCAGACTTAAATGCATACCCTCAGAACACAACTGCTGGGGTTCTGGATTACTAGTCCAGTGGTAACACCATGACACCACCACTTCTTCTGACTGAAGAACATTCAACCTGTATTCTAACCAAGTACTGTTTTAAAACATTGGTATTTATTGGTAATTGAAGAGGAGTACATGTTACTTCACTGCAAGATATTTAGCATTAACTCACCTCCACTTGGAATCCAAGAACAAAAGCCTTTACAAAGTCTGCAGCCTTCGTCAACGCACCTATATCTTGTGTGTCTTTACAAGTCTGGCAAAGAATTGCACAAATACTTTTACAGAACAGCTATGGATGTCAAGCACTCAGGTTCGCTAGTATCTTAATGAACAATATCAAAACAAGCACAGAACAAAGATTACAAAACAGCAGAAAATGATAAATAGTCAGTAGATCAGAGAAAATTTGTGGAGCGAAAGAATGTGACATTTCTGCCAGAATCTGCACAGGCATAAAGTCCATTCTTCTCCATAGACGATGCAAGACTTACTGAGCATGCTTTTAATTTAATGTTCCCAGCATGTCATGTGATGCTTTTGTAAACGTTATGACATAATCTGTTCAAACGTTATCATGTACCATTGACCAAAAACAAACCAAACCAGACTTGAATGTATAACACACTACCACCGGGAATCAGCCCAGGCGTCTAGATCCATAGTGAAACTGATTAAACCACATGATGAGACAGACTAGGTCTTTGCTCAGTTCAAAGCAGGTGTAATACAATTTCCCTTAGCAGCATAAGAAAGAAGAGCAGGAGTGGACCATCAGTCCCTCGGGACTGCTCCACCATTCAATAGGTGGATGGCTGATCTGACATTCTTTACATCCACTTGCCTGTATTTTCCACATAACCTTTGGTTCCCCAAATGACCAAGAATCTATTTGAGTTGGATGGAAGCTTGCTCGCTCAGCTGCAAGGTTTGTTTTCTAACATTTTGTCACAGTACTAGGTCACATCAGTGAGCCTCCAGTGAAGTGCTAGGGGATATTTCGCTTTCGATTTGTGTTTAGGTTTGTTTGGGTGGTTGATCTCATTTCTAGCCTTTTTCTCAGAAGGCAGCAGATGGGGTCAAAATCAATGTCCTAGGATGGATGTGTTATCTCAATCAAAGTATGGATTTGGACCCGAACTATCTTGCTCTGAGAAAAAAGGACCAGAAATGACATCACCCACCCAAAGAAAATCTAAACACAAATAGAAAGCAGGACATAGCACTGACGACGTTACCTTATATGACGACAAAACATTGGAAAACAAACCTTCCAGCTCAGTGAGCAAACTTCATCCAGAACCGCAACCTGAGCTACAAATCTTCCCAAAAATCGCTAATCTATCACAACCTTAAAACATAAAGAAGGACTCAGCCCCCACAGTTCTGTGACAAGGAGTTCCAAGGACTCAAATCTCAAGAAATTCCTCTTTATCAGACACTAGGCCCTCTGGTCCTAAAAGTGAGTCAGTTATACTGCAAAAGGACTGGAGTGCATTTATAAATAATTTACATTAGAAATCCTTTAACATTAAGAATTAGATTCTGGTCTTGAAACCAAAGTGAGTGGTTTGGTTCTGGAATACATTGCTCAGATGTGACAGAAATTAATTCAACTGTGGCTTTCAAAGCAGCACAGGATAATTACTTTAAGAAATATGGACGGCTACTGGGGAAAAGCTGAGGAACAACATCAGGTGCGCTGTTAAGATGGGCCAAATGGTCTGTTTCAGTGCTACCAAATTACGCCTACCATTCTGTTATAGAAAAACCTATTTATGCAAAACCAGGTTTATAGAAAGGAAATGGATCCATTCTAGCCCCTGCCCTGAACAGAACACCTAAATTAGGAGCTGGTCACTGACACATTTTATTTCCTTTTTTTAAGTACAGTTCCCAGTATAATTACCTTGATTTCAATATTTCTGGTTTTCAGGTTAAATCTCACTTGGAGCTGCAAGTGTTCAACAATTGGGGTGAAGATTTTCAACCAGTTTTCTTTCAAAGGTGTATATCTGTGTGCAGGTACAGCTACTTTGCGAATTTCATCCTTGCCATCCTGAAAGAAAAATGGGTATCACTCAGGATTAATGTAAACTTAGAAGATAGCACCATGTCATCTCTTTAATGGATCAGTAGAAAGACAATAAGATAGAGGAGCAGAATAAGGACATTTGGCCCAAATGAGTTTGTTGTGCCATTTGATCACGCCTGAGGCATTTCTCAACCACATTCTCCTGCCATCTCTCTGAAATCCTTGACCCCTTAACAATCAAGAACTGTGTCCGCGTGCATGTGCTGGGGGTGGGGGGGGGGGGCGTGCGTGTGGGGGGGGGTGGGGGGGGGGGGGGAGGGGGAGTGTGTATGTGTGTGTGTGGGGGTGGGGGGGAGAAGTGGGGGTTGGGGGTGGGGGGGGAGGGGGGGGAGTAGGGGTTGGGGGGAGGGAGTGGCGGGGGGGGGGAGAGTGGAGAGGGTGGGGGGGGGGAGGAGTGGGTGGGGAGAGGGGGGGAGAGGGGGCGGGAGGGGAGTGGGGTGGGGGGGGGGGAGAGGGAGTGGAGAGGGTGGGGAGGGGGGGGAGAGGGTGGGGAGGGGGGGGGAGGGGGGAGTGGGGGGGGGAGGGGGGAGTGGGGGGGGGGAGGGGGGGGAGTGGGGTGGGGTGGGGGGGGAGTGGGGTGGGGTGGGGGGGAGAGGGAGTGGAGAGGGGGGGAGAGGAGGAGAGGGTGGGGGGGGGAGTGGGGGGGGGGAGAGGGAGTGGAGAGGGTGGGGGGGGGAGGGGAGTGGGGGGGGGGGGAGGGGAGTGGGGGGGGGGGGAGTGGGGGGGGGGAGGGGAGTGGGGGGGGGGGGGAGGGGAGTGGGGGGGGGGGAGGGGAGTGGGGGGGGGGGAGGGGAGTGGGGGGGGGAGGGGAGTGGGGGGGGGGAGGGGAGTGGGGGGGGGGAGGGGAGTGGGGGGGGGGAGGGGAGTGGGGGGGGGGGAGGGGAGTGGGGGGGGGGGGAGGGGAGTGGAGGGGGGGGGAGGGGAGTGGAGGGGGGGGGAGGGGAGTGGGGGGGGGGGGAGGGGAGTGGGGGGGGGGGAGGGGAGTGGGGGGGGGGGGAGGGGAGTGGGGGGGGGAGGGGAGTGGGGGGGGGGAGGGGAGTGGGGGGGGAGGGGAGTGGGGGGGAGGGGAGTGGGGGGGGGGGAGGGGAGTGGGGGGGGGAGGGGAGTGGGGGGGGGGGAGGGGAGTGGGGGGGGGAGGGGAGTGGGGGGGGGAGGGGAGTGGGGGGGGGAGGGGAGTGGGGGGGGGAGGGGAGTGGGGGGGGGGGGGAGGGGAGTGGGGTGGGAGGGGAGTGGAGGGGGGAGGGGAGTGGAGGGGGGAGGGGAGTGGAGGGGGGAGGGGAGTGGAGGGGGGAGGGGAGTGGAGGGGGAGGGGAGTGGAGGGGGGAGGGGAGTGGAGGGGGGAGGGGAGTGGAGGGGGAGTGGAGGGGGAGGGGAGGGGGAGGGGAGTGGAGGGGGGGAGGGGAGTGGAGGGGGGGAGGGGAGTGGAGGGGGGGGAGGGGAGTGGAGGGGGGGAGGGGAGTGGAGGGGGGGAGGGGAGTGGGGGGGGGAGGGGAGTGGGGGGGGGGGAGGGGAGTGGGGGGGGGGGAGGGGAGTGGGGGGGGGGGGAGGGGAGTGGGGGGGGGGGGAGGGGAGTGGGGGGGGGGGGAGGGGAGTGGGGGGGGGGAGGGGAGTGGAGGGGGGAGGGGAGTGGAGGGGGGAGGGGAGTGGAGGGGGGAGGGGAGTGGAGGGGGGAGGGGAGTGGAGGGGGGAGGGGAGTGGAGGGGGGAGGGGAGTGGAGGGGGGAGGGGAGTGGAGGGGGAAGTGGGGAAGTGGGGGGAAAGTGGGGGGGAAAGTGGGGGGGGAAGTGGGGGGGAAGTGGGGGGGGAAGTGGGGGGGGAAGTGGGGGGGGAAGTGGGGGGGGAAGTGGGGGGGGAAGTGGGGGGGGAAGTGGGGGGGGAAGTGGGGGGGGAAGTGGGGGGGGAAGTGGGGGGGGAAGTGGGGGGGGAAGTGGGGGGGGGGGGAAGTGGGGGGGGGGAAGTGGGGGGGGGAAGTGGGGGGGGGAAGTGGGGAAGTGGGGGGGGGAAGTGGGGGGGGGAAGTGGGGGGGGGAAGTGGGGGGGGGAAGTGGGGGGGGGAAGTGGGGGGGGGAAGTGGGGGGGGGAAGTGGGGGGGGGGGGGAAGTGGGGGGGGGAAGTGGGGGGGGAAGTGGGGAAGTGGGGGGGGGAAGTGGGGGGGAAGTGGGGGGGGGGGGAAGTGGGGGGGGGGGGGAAGTGGGGGGGGGGGGAAGTGGGGGGGGGGGGAAGTGGGGGGGGGGGGGAAGTGGGGGGGGGAAGTGGGGGGGATTGAACCACATTCCCCCCTCCCCCTTCTCACCACCAGCTGGTGTCCGGAGACAGCGGGGAACTGAGGCCTCTTTCTCGGCTCCTCCGCCTCCACACTGCCCGCTCCCGGCTCCATCTTCCTCTTACACTTCCCCCGCTTCTTCGCGACACTGAGGAACTCCGAGTCTTTATCTTTGACTGGGTTTGGGTCTGAGCCCGGCTCCCGATCTGTCTCCATGCCCCCAACCGCCAGCGCCGCCGCCATGACAGCTGCTCCTGAAAGACCCCAGCCCAGGGCTGCCCGCACCACTCGCCTGATTCCTCTCCCATTGCCGCGAATAGACCGTATTCAGCGTGACGTCATTACAGTCAAGGACCCCTCTGGAACGTGCTGTCTGCACCACGTGCACCCTGAAGGCTCCATAAGGCCGTAAGAAATAAGAATAGGAATGGACGTTCGGCCCCTCAAGCCTGTACTACTATTCAGTTGCCATCATGGCACATCCAACATTCCTCACGTCTACTTTCTGCCCTTTCTCCGTAAACAGTGATTCCCCGACTGATGAAGAATCCACCTATCTCGGCCCTAAATATACACAATGACTCTGCCCCCATATCTCTCTGAGGCAAGGAGTTCCAAAGACTCACAAGCCTCTGAGTGAAGAAATTTTTCCTCATTTGTCTTAACTTGGCATTTCTTTATTCTGCAGATGACGGGATCGGGGCGAATTGAGGAGGTGTGGGAAGTAGAATAGTTGAGGGGGAGTGATGGGGCAGGGCAGACGAAGGAACTGGGGAAAATGGTGGGATTGGGAGGCAAATGAGGGAGATGGGGCATAAGAGAGGGGTGGGAGTAGTGCAGATGAGGCATGGGGAGCAGATTAGGGAGTTGGAGTGATGAGAGTGGGGTGATGAGGGAGTGATCTGGTCCTGCACTTTCCAGTGAGGAGGAACATCCTCCCATCATTTACCCTGTCAAGGTCATTATGAATCGCATATGTTTCAAGGGACCACCTCCTATTCTTCTAAACTGAATGAGTAGAGTCTCAAGCTGTTTAGCATTTGTTCATCAGCAATCTCTCTATTTTGGGTAACATCTTAGCAAAACTTCTCTGAAGCCATTAGTCCAACTATACATCCATCCTTATGCTGCACTATCAATCAGAAAATATGAACATTGATTACCAAATTGGATGATAATTCTCCGTCAGATAAAAAGCCTGTTCATTCAGTCAAATATCACCACCTAAATATTTATGTTTTTATGTCTGCTAAAGAGAAGAAAATAAAATCACAAATAAATCTAAAGTAGTGTTTCCATGATTGTTTGATACTGCAGAATTTAAACATTGATCTATAATAGGCATAAAGTATTTTGATTTGATTTGATTTATTGTCACATGTACCTCAGTACAGTGAAAAGCTTTGTTTGCAAGAAGTACAGGCAGATCATAGTAAGCAAGGACATACAGATCATAGGATGCTTCAACAGAGTGAGGCATAGAGGTTACTCTGCACAGGAGGTGTGCGAAGTAAGGTCAACATTAACAAGATCAACATTATTTGAAGATAGAGAGTCCATTCGTCAGCCTAATAACAGCAGGGAAGAAGCTGTTCTTGAACCATTTGGTGCGTGTTTTCTGCCTGATGGAAGAAGTTGTAGAAGAACATTACCTGGGGTGGGAGGGAACTTTGATGATGTTGGCAGCATTTGTGTGGCAGCATGAAATATAAACAGAGTCCATGGATAAAAGATTGACTTCTATGATGGCCTGGGCTGTGCACACAACCTTTTGCAGTTTCTTACAATCCTGGAAGAGCAGTTGCTGTACCAAGCCACTATGTACTCAGACATTTTTGTCTCTATGGTGCATCTGTAAAAGTTGGTGATGGTCCTTGTGGACAAAGCTGAATTTGCTGAGCTGCCTGAGGAAGAAGAGGCCTTCTTGACTATGTGGGAAATCGAGGACAGGTTGTTCAGTAATTGTCACTCCAAGGAACTTGACACTCTCGACCCTCTCAACTGCTGCTCCATTGATGTAGATAGGGGCTTGTTCACCTCCTTTCTTCCTGAAGTCAATGATCGGTTCTTTTATTTTGCAGACATTGAGAGTTGTTGTCATTGCACCATGCCACCAAGCCCTGCATTTCCTTCCTGTTTTTTGACTCATCATTGTTTGATATCTGTGCTGCCATGGTGGTGTCATCAACAAACTTGTAGATGGCATTTATTTGAAATTTGGCAACACGGTCATGGGTGTAGAGGGAGTACAGTAGGGGCCTGAGAATGCATTCTTGGGGTGCTCCAGTGTTGAGGGTTATTGTGGAGGAGGTGTGGTTGTCCATCTTCAGGAATCTCAGGATCCAGTTGTGGAGGGTGGAGCCAACACCTAGGTGTCGGAAATTTGAGATCAGTCCAGAGGCGATAATTGGGTTGAAGGCAGAGCTGTAATCAATAAGCAGGAGACTGATGTAGGTGTTCTTGTTGTCCAGATGTTCCAGGGATGAGCGCAGGGCAAGGGAAATGGAATCTGTTGTGGACCTGTTACATCAGTTGGCAATTGTGGGGATTGAGGCTTGAGTTAATGTGGGCCATGACCAGCCTATCAAAGCACTTCATGATTATGAAGCAGTAGTCATTAAGGCTTGTTGTGTGTGCTTTCTGAGGTACTGGGATGACGGTGGTCTTCTTGAGCAGATGGCAACTTCGACTTGTAGGAGGGAGAGGTTAAAGGTGTCACTGAATACCTCCAACAGCCGGTCCAAACAGGATCTAAGTGCACGGCTGGGGACTCTGTTCAGGCCTGTCACTTTTACCTTGTACTGATCAGGTCTAAAATATCACAACAACAAATTTGGAAAAGGAATGCCAATTTATATGGCATGAACAAAGGGTGTTCATATGTTGGGCCATGGTTGGCACAGAGATGCAGCAGAAACTGATAACTGTTAATCCTAGTTACTCGAATAACCACAAATCAGACATGTACATTTGGATTAGTCAGGATATTGAGAAACGCAGAGAGCATTGGCAATTTCTATAACACTTTTTTTCAATGAGAAAGCTGCAAATAAAGGATAGATTATTTTTGTACACTAAGAACAGTGTCCTTTGTGTTAATATATGTTATTTCTGCATTTGTATACACAAATAGAGCAATACAGTCATAGAGATGTACAGCACGGAAACAGACCCTTCGGTCCAACTTGTCCATGCCGACCAGATATCCCAACCCAATCTAGTCCAACCTGCCAGCACCCAGCCCATGTCCCACCAAACCCTTCCTATTCATATACCCACCCAAATGCCTCTTAAATGTTGCAATTGTACCAGCCTCCAGCACTTCCTCTGGCAGCTCGTTCCATACATGTACCATCCTCTGTGTGAAAAAGTTGCCCCTTAGGTCTCTTTATATCTTTCTCCTCTTCACCCTAAACTGATGCCCTCTCGTTCTGGACTCCCCCACCCCAGGGAAAATACTTTGTCTATTTATCCTAACAATGCCCCTCATGATTTTGTAAACCTTTATAAGGTTACCCCTCAGCCTCCGACGCTCCAGGGAAAACAGCCCCAGCCTATTCAACCTCTCCCAATAGCTTAAACCCTCCAACCCTGGCAACATCCTTGAAAATCTTTTCTGAACCCTTTCAAGTTTCACAACATCTTTCAATAGGAAGGAGACCAGAATTGCATGCAATATTCCAACAGTGGCCTAACTAATGTCCCGTACAGCCACAACATGACTTCCCAACTCCTGTACTCAGTACTCTGACCAAGAAAGGAAAGCAGACCAAACGCCTTCTTCACTATCCTATCTACCTGTATCCTGTATATACCTGACATATGCTTCCTTCTTTAGTCATCCAGCATTCCCTATACCAACCAATCTATCCTTTTACCCTAACTGGAATATAGTGTCTTTGGACTCTCGTTATCTCATTTCTGAAGGCTTCCCATTTCTCAGCCATCACTTTACCTGCAAAATCTGCCCCCAATTAGCGTTTGAAAGCTCTTGTCTAATACCGTCAAAATTGGCCTTTCTCCAATTTAGAACTTCAACTTTTAGATCTGGTCTATCCTTTTCCATCACTATTTTAAATCTAATAGAATTATGGTCGCGGGCCCCAAAGTGCTCCCCCACTGACACCTCAGTCACCTGCCCTGCCTTATTTCCAGAGTAGGTCAAGTTCTGCATCTTTTCTAGTAGGTACATCCACATACTGAATCAGAAAATTGTCTTGTACACACTTAACAAATTTTTCTCCATCTAAACCCTTAACCCTATGGCAGTCCCAGTCTATGTTTGGAAAGTTAAAATCCCCAACCATAACCACCCTACTATTCTTACAGATAACAGAGATCTCCTTACAAATTTGTTTCTCAATTTCTCTCTGGCTATTAGGGGGTCTATGATACAATCCCAATAATGTGATCATCCAGTTCTTATTTCTCAGTTTCACCCAAATAACTTCCCTGGATGTATTTCTGGGAATATCCTCCCTCAGTACAGCTATAATGCTATCCCTTATCAAAAATGCCACTCCCCCTCCTCCTCTTGCCACCCTTTCTATCCTTCCTGTCGCATTCGTATCCTGGAACATTAAGCTGCCAGTCCTGCCCATCCCTGAGCCATGTTTCTGTAATTGCTATGATATCCCAGTCCCATGTTCCTAACCATGCCCTGAGTCATCTGTTAGGCCCCTTGCATTGAAATAAATGCAATTTAATTTATTAGTCCTACCTTGTTCTCTGCTTTGTCCCTGCCTGCCCTGACTGTTTGACTCGCTTCTTTTCTCAACTGTACAAGTCTCAGATTGATCTCTTTCCTCACTATCTACCTGGGTCCCAGCCCACCACCTTACTAGGTTAAAATCTCCCGGGCAGCTCTCGCAAATCTCCCTGCCAGTTTATACGTTCTCTTCCAATTTAGGTGCAATCTGTCCTTCTTGTACATGTCACTTCTATCCCAAAAGAGATTCCAGTGATACAAAGATGTGAATCCTCCTCCCATACACCAGCTCCTCAGCCATGCATTCATCTGCTCTATCCTCGTATTCCTGCCCTCACTAGCTCGTAGCATCAGGAGTAATCCAGATATTACTACTCTCATGTACGTCCTTTTCAAATTCCTGCCTAACTCTCTGTAATCTCCCTTCACAATCTCAATCTTTTCCCTTCCTGTGTTGTTGTTTCCAATGTGTACAATGACCTCCTACTGGCCCCTCTCCTGCTTGAGAACATTCTGCACCATCTCTGAGATGTCCTTGATCCTGGCACCAGGGAAGCAACACGCCATTCTGATTTTTTGCTGCTGGCCACAGAAACATCTGTCTGTACCTCGAACTAGAGAGTCCCCTAATACAATTGATCTCTTGAAACCAGTCATACCCCTCATTGCATTAGAGCTAATCTCAATACCAGAAACTTGGCTATTCATGCTAGCTGAGAATCCATCACCCCCTACATTTTCCAAAACACCATGCTTATTTGAAATCGGGATAGCCAAGGAAGATTCCTGCACTACCTGCCTACCTCTCTTACCTTTCCTGTAGTTAACCCATCTATGTGACTGTATCTGCGACTTTCCTCCTTCCTATAACTGCCATCCATCACATCCCATTGCTCTTGCAAATTCCTCATTCCCTCTAACTGTCTTCCCAACTGATCCATTTAATCTGATAGGATTCACAACCAATGGCATTTATTGCAGATATAATCCTCAGTAAAACTTAAAGTCTCCCTAAATTCCCACATCTGACAAGAAGAACATATCACTCTACTAAGGGCCACTTTTGCAACACTACTAAACAGGTACATCGGCTAGAAGCTAGATCATAAGAGAAACAGTGGCAGACAAATGAGATATTTCAGAATACATAGAATATATTCCTACAGGGAGGACTCACCATTGAGGTTAACAAAGAAGTGTATTAACTTCCATGGTGCCACTGCAGTGGCTCAGGGGTGAGCAAAGTTGCCTTACAGCACCAGGGATCCGGGTTCAACTGCAGCCTCGGGTGACTGTCGATATGGAGTTTGCATGTTCTCCCCATGTTTGTGTGGGTTTCTGTCGGGTGCTCCGATTTCCTTCCACAGTCCAAAGAGTAGGTAGATTGGACATGCTAAATTACCCATAGTGTCCAGGGATGTGTGGATAAGGTTTATTAGCCATGGGAAATGCGTGGTTATAGGGATAGAGTAGGAGGATGGGTCTGGGTGGGATGACGGACAGGTAAGATTATTATTCAAAAAATAAAAAGAATGGCAAAGAATGCATGAACCAGGAGGAAGAAGTTGGGAGTATGAGCTACCTAGAATCCCACAAAAAAGATAGCGAGAAGTTCCACAGGTGTCTAAAAAGCAAATGAGTAAGTAAAATGACAGCTAAATAAGTGTCATATCAGACTCAGAATATTAACTCTCTCCTCAAAGCAGCTGCCTGACTTAAATAAAAACTGAAAGAACCGTGGATGCTGTAAATCAGAACCAAAAATAGAAATTGCTGGAAAAGCTCAGCAAGTCTGGCAGCAATCCGAGTTAATGTTTTGGGTCCAATGACCCTTCCTCAGAACCTGAGGAGTTACTCCAAAATTTCCATTTTTATTTCAGATTTCCAGCTTCTCCAGTATTTTGCTTTTATTTAAGTAAAATAAGCTTTGACCCTGTAGACAATAAATATATAAGGACATGTTGGATGAAAGGAACAAGTAGAGTGTTTGTCTTCACTATAGAAGTTACCAAACAAATCCCAATAATAGCTCTTAATCAGGAGGTTGAAGAGAGAAAGGAATTTAATGGAATTACCATCACCAGGTGAATAGTATGAAGCAAACTGATGGAAGGTGTGGGCTGACAAGTCCTTAGGTCCAGAAGAACTTCATTTTAGGGTCTTAAAATGAAATCGCTAATGGGATAGTAAATGTGATGGTGACAATTTTCCAAAATTCCCTTAATTTAGGAAAAGTTCAAATGAACTCACAGTAGAAAATATCTAATCAAAGAGGGTGCGAGGCAGAATGGACTTGAAGCGCTAACTCTGTTTCTCTTTTCACAAAACGCTGCCAAAATTGCTGAGTTTTTCCAGCACTTTCTGCTTTTATTGCTGGAGGTCGATTTGCAATTTCTGGGAACTCCAGGCTAATCTTAGTGGTTTGGCAGCCTTTACAAATGTTGTGGTTCTGTTCGCCGAGCTGGGAATTTGTCTTGCATTTTTTAGACAAAAAAGTAAGGTGATGCATTCTGGAAAACACAAAAACAGTAGCAAGGGCAATTTGTCCAAAATGGCACAGTCCAAAAAAATGCTGATGAAGCACTGAACCTGCTGAGTTGCAATTATTGGAATTCGAAAATGGGAAGACATTTTGCGAAGGTAGAGGGAACGTTTATTTGATCATAGTTTCTTCTGCAGAAATACGTATTAGGAAAGAATGAATTTTATTCAAAGTTTGGGAGAAGATTTGTAGCTCGGGTGCTCGTTGTTGTGGTTCTGTTTGCCGAGCTGGGAATTTGTCTTGCAAACGTTTCGTCCCCTGTCTAGGTGACATCCTCAGTGCTTGGGAGCCTCCTGTGAAGCGCTTCTGTGCTGTTTCCTCCGGCATTTATAGTGGCAAGACAAATTCCCAGCTCGGCGAACAGAACCACAACAACGAGCACCCGAGCTACAAATCTTCTCCCAAACTTTGAGCCTTTACAAATGCAAAAGTGCGGTGCTGGAAAAGCACAGCCGCATAGTGTGGTGTGAGAAAAGCACAGCCGGGCAGGCAGCATCCCGAGGTATTCATCCGGAATTCCTGCTCCTCGGATGCTGCCTGACCTGCTGTGCTTTTCCAGCAACACACTATCCAACTCTCAACAACTGTAGTCCTCACTTTCTTCTAGCCCTTAAGAATGGGTGAGTTGAGAGCAGTGGAGTGGAAAGGGGACGAAGGAAATTTGTTCTCTCTCCACTAATGCTGCGATCTCCAGCATTTTATTTTGCTTTCAAGTACAGAACTGCTGGCCTGGATGGCATCGCCCACGTGGTTTGAGTCAGGCAGCTCGGGTAATTGCGCCTGCGCTGCGGGGCAACAGCCGTCAGCCCGCCGGCACCTGCGTCTGCGCTGTCAGCCCCCGGCCGACCGAGCGACGGGAGTCGCGCCTGCGCTGTCAGCCCCCGGCCGTCCGAGCGACGGGAGTCGCGCCTGCGCTGTCAGCCCCCGGCCGTCCGAGCGACGGGAGTCGCGCCTGCGCCGTTGGCAGAGACCGTGGACGCCATGAGTTCGGCGCTGGAGAAGCCGCAGATCATCGCCCACATCCAGAAATCGCTCAATTACACCGTGTTCGATTGCAAATGGATCCCCTGCAGCGCCAAGTTCGTCTGTATGGGCAACTTTCCCCGTGGCACCGGCGTGCTGCAGGTCTACGAGGTGTCGCACGGGGAGCTGGTGCTGGTCAAGGAGGTCGGTGGTCAGTCAGGAAAGGCCAAGGCTTCGGGCCTAGCCCCTGTTGCCTGGTTACTGGCCCGAGGTTGCTATGGTGACGGGGGTAACTTTGCAAACGCGAGATTTCTTACTAAGTGCTTTTTAACAACAAATAGGAGGAGGTGCACTTGTTGGGTTGGTTTTGTACCAAGTTGGTCTAATCTATTGCTCCATTTCTGTCTCCAACCCCCTTTTCAGACATTTGTTCAAATAAATCATTAACGCGATGGGCTGAATGGCCTCCTCCCGTCTTGTTTCTGTCCGATTCTATTGTATCAACAATATGTACAGTGGTCATCCAGTGCATGGTGATGTTTATGCTGTGCAGGTCAAGCTCCTCATTGTTTCACCCCATCAGTTTCCTTCCATTACTGCTGTCAGGTGTGGTTTAGCAGGTAGAAGACCCACCTCTGAATTGTGTTTAAATTCCACTCCACAGCTTACAAACAAAAATCAAAGCTGACATTCCAGGGCAATGCTGAGGGAGAACTGCACTGTTAGAGCTGTTGTCTTTTGCACGAAACATCAAACTGACACTGCCTGCCCGAATAGGTGGATGCAGAAGATCCCAAGGCAACATTTTGAAGACATTTATCTAAGATTACAAAGACATCTTGATCAGTTGGGTCAATAGGCTGAAAAGTGGTAGATGGAATTTAATTTGGTTAAATGTGAGGTATTGCATTTTGGTAAATGTTGTAATGTGACAAAAGGTTTAAGGTGACAATTCTCTCTCCTCTCCATTTCTCTCTCGAAATGTTGATGCTGTTTCTGTCTCTGCAGAAGCTCCCAGACCTGGGTTTTCCCAACATTTTGTGTAGTTTGTTGGAGCACATGGGATTGGGATAATATATGGTTGTCAATTGAGAACAATCTAGCAATCAGAAAACAGAGGAATTAGTGGTTAATTCTCCGATGGCAGGCTGTCAGTAGTGCAGTACTGCACTGATCAGTTCTAGGATCACATCAGTTCACAATCTGTAAATGATTTGGATGAGGGGTCTAAATGTAATATTTCTAGATTTGCTGATGACACTAAACCGAGTGGGAATATAAGTTGTGAGGAGAATGCAGGAGGGTTTCAAGAAGACTTGGGCAGGTTAAGTGAAGGGGCTAGAACATGGCAGATGGAATATAATGTGTATAAGTATAAAGTTATGAATTATGGTAAAAAAAAGAAAAACACAATTTCTGTTAAATGTGAGAGGATGGGAAGTGTACCCAAAAGGACTCAGGTATCTTAGTTGCTGCAGGTACAGTAAACAATAAAGAAGTTGAATGGTATGTTGGCCTTCATTGCAAGGGGATTGAATATTATGTAAAAATTCTTGCTGTAATTGTATATAGCCTTGGCGAGCCCACATCTACTACAGTATTATGTTAAGTTTAGATCACTTTAACTAAGAAAGAATAGAAACATTTCAAAAAGAGCAGGAACAGGCTATTCAGCCCTTTGGGCCTGCTCTGCCATTAATTATAATCATGGCTGATGATCTGACTCATTAGCCTGTACCTGTTTTTCCTCCATATCCTTTGAATCCTTTAGCCACATGCAACTTCTTGAAATCGTACAATGTTTTGACCTCGACTGCTTTCTGTGGTAGTAAATTCCGCAGGGTCACCACATCTTGGGTGAAGACATTTCTCCATATGTTGGTGCAAATTGATTTGTTTGGTATCCTTAGACTGTGACCTTGGTTCTGACTCCCCTGCTATCAGGAACTTTGTTCTTGCATCGATGCTGCCTTCAGTGAGTATACTTGCCATAGAGACAAGAGTAAGTTTTGCAAACGGAGAGATTGCAGAATCAGTGCCTTTATTCTCTTGAATTTCAAAGAATGAGAGATGGTCTAATTGAAATTTATCAAATTTTGATAAGCTGAATGAGGACAAGATGTCTCTGACTAAGCTGGTAAGTCTAGCAAACCAAAGGTTAGGAAATTTATGACTAGGCGAGGAGGGACTATTTCACTCAAGGTGGTGAATTTTTGGAATTCTGTACTCCAAAATGCTCTGGAGGTGGAGGGGGGGCAATCCTTGAGTATGTTCAAGATGGGAATAGGAATAGCACAAGGACATGGCATTAAGGTAGAGGATCAGCCATGATCTAATTGAACGATAGAGTAGCCACAACAGGCTGAATGGCCTATTCCTTACTGAAATTCTTCTTGTAATTCAGAATTTAGCTCACTGTCTACTGATTTTCATAATTTGAAAATAAATTTCTTTTCAGATAGAAAAATCAAAACCTTTTAAATGCGGTACCTTTGGAGCCACCTCTTTACAACAGAGGTACCTGTCAACTGGGGACTTTGATGGAAACCTGCACATGTGGTATGTAGTCAAAACATTGAGAAGCTACTGTTGTAGAAATTGTAGTCTTGAAGCTGTGATGAGAGTTGATCTGTTCTTAATGGAAGAATTATTGTTGTGAAGACAGTTGAACAGATAAGTAGGATGGTCATTTTTTGAACCTAATATGGCATCTCATAGGTCCTTTTAGCAAGGTTTATGTGGCTTCTAAATTTTCTGATGAAAGATGTTTGACTAAGTGAAGGGTGGAATTTTCAAACCTGGTTTATTACTAATTCATGGATTAAATCGATAATTCCCATTTAACAAATTATGGTTGCATAAATAATTTTCATGGTGTTGATTAGGATGAGACAGTGGAATCCTGTTCAAAAACTGCTACACCTTTTCGATCATTCCATATAGTGATGACAGTAGAACTGTTACATATATTTTTCTTCATATGAGTGCTGATCATGCGCTTACCTGAACTACTCCTCAGAATTTTAAACTAGTAAATGCTTTTGTATTTTCTGTTCCATAAAATAGTGTTGTATTTTCCTCCTTCCTCACCACTGCCCTGTATTTGCCAGGGCTTAAATGGTTAAATTATGAGGTCTCACTGCATACACTTGGGTTGTATTCCCCTGAATTTGGAAGGTTCAGGGAGTGACCTCACCAGAATAATCTAGAAGTCATTGGTTGACCCCGTTAATTTGTTTGAGCAGGTTCTTGTAAAACATTTTACGATGGTATAAGTGTTATGTAAATGCAAATTGTTATGTAGCACGTTTTAATAGAGTATGATCTCTTAGACTTCACAGGACCATAATAAAGACATGGTGTAGGATGGGATTTTAACATGACTAAATGATTAATTAGCTAGCAAGAAGCAGAGAGCAGAGATGCATGCATCGCTTTGCAAGGTGTGCACAGTGGAATTCTGCAAGGATCAGTGTTGACACTTAAATTATCTACAAAGTATGTCAAGGCCTTGGATGTTGGGACCAAATGTATACTAGCTAAATTTGGTTTTGAAACAAAAGCAAGAAAGAGTGCAAATTGTGAAGGTTATCCTTAGACAGCACCTTTCCTCTTGAAGGATAACTGCAGATGCATGGGAACATCACACCTGCAACCACTCCTTGCCACTTACCACCCTGACTATGAATTATATCACTGTTCCCTTGTGGTTGCTAGGTTAAAATCCTGGAACACACTTCCGAATGGCTTTGTCTCTCCCTATGTTAAATGGATTACAGAGGTTCAAGAAAGCTGCTTACTACCACTGTCTTGAGGACAGCTAGGGATGGACAAAAACGCTGCCCGTGCCAGCAATGCCCCGGTCCCATGAGTCAATAAAGAAAAGAGTTCATATCGTCTAGTGATATAGATCAAGCAATATAGACAGATTAAGTGAGTAGGCAAAAACTTGGCACAAGGAGTACAATGTAGGAAAATGTGAACTTGTCCACTTTGGCAGGAAGAATAGGAAAACAGTATACTATTTAAATAGAGGGAGAGATGGCAGAAGTCTGCGCTACAGAGGCAGCTGGATATCTTTGTACATGAATCACAATAGGTTAATCTTCAGTACAGCAAGTGATTAGGAAGGCAGATGGAATGTTGTTGCTTATTGTGAAGGGAATAGAATATAAAAGTTGGGAAAGTTTAGTGCAGTCATACAGGACCTAAATGAGACTGCATTGGGAATAAAGTTTTAGCCTTCTGATTTGCAAAAGAATAAAGTTGTATTAGAAGCAGTTCAGAGAAGGTTCTCTCAACTTATTCTGAGGGTGAAGAATTATGAACAGGATTGGAGTCTATATGAATAAAAGGTAATTTATTGAAACATAACATTCTGAGGAATTTGGTAGGGTGAATATTAAGAGGATTTTTCCTCTTGTGTGGGAGAATAGGACTAGGATAGAGAATTTATGAATATTCAAAGGTGAAGAGAAATCATTAGTCTCTTCCTCAGAAAGCAATGGAGGTTGAGTCACAGACTTTATTCAAAGATTTTAGAAAGACAAATGAGTTGAGGATTATGGTGAACAAACAGGAACCATAACCAAATCAGTCATGCTCTTATCGAATGGAATGTGCTAGCTTCCTGTTTCAATTAAACAGAAATTGAGACAAGTCCAAAAGAAAAGTATCTGGAGGGATGATCACATGCCTGGTCAAAGAGTGAGTGTTTTTGAAGCATTACCCTAAAGGAGGAATGAGGGGTGTGCAGGTTTGGTTTCTACTCCCAAGGCCCCGGCAACTGAAGGCATGACTGCCAATCAGGGAATGGAGAATATGAGTTCAACAAAAGATCAGGCTTAGGAAACAATGTTCTTAAAGGGTTGAGGGGCTGGAGGAGCTTTATATAGTGTGTATAATGAGGCCACAGTGTGATTTAAACACGAGTCTGAGAATGTCACTGTGGAGTTATGTCTGGACTGGGAGCCAGGACAGAGCAAATATAAGGATGTTGGAGCCATAGCACTTGTGTGAGATTGGATACAGATGACAGCTTTGGGTGAAATGAAGGTTTAGAGGCTAGGTACAGAGATGCTATTTATTTCAGATGGAGAATCCAAACAAGTGACTATAATCTTAAAATTGGTGGCAGAGCATTTAGGGTTGACATTTCGGAGTGAAAGGAGAGAACAGAAGATAATGGAGACCTGAGACTTTTTTCCCAAGCACTGTGAATATTGGATCAGTTGAAATTTTCAAGGACAAGACAGATAGACTGATCAAGTGAAGATATTTATGGATATGGCTCAAAGACACAATATTAGAGTAGAGTTATTGATCAGTCATGACCTGCTTGAGTGCGAGAAGAGATTTGAGTAAGTGAACTAGTCCTATTCCTATATTCCTGATTAGCTGTACTACTTTTTTTCAAGTTTTAGCAATAAACACACTCTTAACCTGATAACTTGTAGGAGCACTCTACTGGAGATAGGCAATAAATGCTGGCCTAGCCAGTGCCAACCACATTGCATGTTTGATTGATTGAAGAAAGATAATGTGTGCCTTTGACATTATAGTGTCTGCAGACTTGTATCTCCATTCCTGGAATGTGTGCACAGAACTGAATTGAACAAGATAAAGCCATTGAGATCACAACACATACCAGAAGGCTGGGGTAACTTGTGTTACTTGTGATATCTTAACATACAAATTTGCTAAATTCACTTCTATCCCAGCAACACTTGTAGGACAGTTTATCTTTAAACCAGTAATGTTTTGTTTATTTTGTTAGGCTGGCTAATATTTGGCTCAGATCTTTTATCATTTTTACTTCTGTCTCTTTGGCTGAATGCATCACAAACATTTGTATCATGCAGCTTTTAACAGAGAAGAAAATATTTGTCTCTTAGCTGCCTGTGTTTAGTTTTCTTTAACCTCAAGTCGATTAAATAACTTGCCTAATGACCTGCAAACAACCAGTTTCACAGAAGTGGGTACAACAGCAGTTTACAGCCATCATGTGCCAATACTTTGACAGGAACCTGTTTTTTAAATCATTTCAATCTGAATTAACATTCTATTCCATAACTTAATGTACACACTCTGGAATCTTAATGTTAACTAACCTCATAGTACAGTTTAAAAAGAAAATTTGTCCAGTAAGTTTTGCACTGCTTACATTTCCTGTCGCTGTTTAAATTGCGTGGTATCTTCTTATTTTTTATCATCAAGATTGGATTGACTAGAGTGCAAACAACCAATGTTGGCCATCACAGCAGGTCAGACAGCAAGCTAATGTTTTGACTGGCAACGTTAGAATCCATACATGTGGGGACAGGCTTTTGACCCAACAAGTCCGCACCGACCCTCTGGAGAGTAACCCTCCCAGACCCATTCTCCCTACCTATATTTACCCTTGACTACTGCACCTAACCTACACATCCCTGGACACTATGGGTAATTTAGCATGGCCAATTGACCTAACCTGCACATCTTTGGATTATGGGAGGAAACCGGAGCACCCAGAGGAAACCCATGCAGACACTGGGAGAATGTGCAAACTCCACCCAGATAGTCGCCCAAGGCTGGAATTGAACCGGGGTCCTGATGCTGTGAGGCAGAAGTGCTAACCACTGAGCCACCTTGCCACCCTCTCTCCACGGTTAGCTTGCTCTCTCACCATGGATGCTGTCTGACCTGCTGTGATTTCCAGCATTGGTTGTTTTCAGTCCAGATTCCAGAACCTGTAGTAATTTGTTCCTACACTTTGAATAGGCTAGAGTCGTTTCCCTTGGAGCAGTGAAGTTTGAGAGTGGGCCTGACAGAGTTGTAAAAGGAAAGGTGGATTGCAGGACACTTTCCACTAATAGATAGTTCAATAACAGGGGGTGAAGATTTAAGTTAAGAAGTGGAAGACTGAGTGGAAAGTTGAGGAAGTTTTACATCTGGAGGGTGGTGGGAATCTACAATTCACTGCTTGAAAGCATGGTGAGTCAAAGCTTTTTTCTAATGTTTTAAGCAGTATTTAGGTATTCACTTGCATTTCCATTGCGATCTTTATGAAGTATTGTCTGTGCTGGAAATAACTTTGAGCCTGCGTTGCCAGTAGCTGCAATGTTGTTGCACTTTGCCAGATTTATTTTCCAGGGATCTTATAAACGTTTCTCCCCTTTCTCATCCTCTTTACCTAGGAATCTGGAGGCTCCGGAAATGCCTGTTTATTCTGTAAAAGCGCACAAGGAGATCATAAACAGCATTGATGGTGTGGGAGGCCTGGGAGTTGGGGAAGGAGCTCCAGAGTTGGTTACTGGCAGCAGAGATGGTAAATTTTATTCTTGCTCTTGTAACCGTCACCTGCTTTTTTCTGTTGAGATGTGCAATGATTAAACCTGTTGAAATGTTTATTTCACTGGTTGACCGTGGAAGTTTCTCCAGTGTTGTGAGCAGCTAGAACTTTCTTGACTGTCATTGTCGAATCATTAGACATGCATGCCCTATATATCGTGAAACCGAGGAATGCAGACCAGCCATCATTAATCTTCTAGTTGGTGTATTTCAACTTCCTTCCCAGCTTTATTATCAAGCCAGCATTTGCTTGCTTAGAGTTTGTTTGTGGGGCATGGGTTTCTCTGGCTTGACCATCCTTATTTGTTAACTTTTGTTGTTCTGGAGTGAATGGTGCTGAGCTGCCTCCTTGAACCACTATCTCCCCATGTTGGGTAGCTACACCCACAGTGCTGTTAGGAAAGGAGTTTCTGGATTTTATTTAAGTGACAGTGAGGAGTGGCAATATAATTCCAAATCAGGATTAGTGAGTGGCTGGTAGAACCTGTAGGTGGTGGTGTTTCCATGTATCTGCTACACTAGGTGATAGTGGTCACGGTTTTGGAAGGTGCTGCCAAAGGGGCCTGGATAAATTAATGCACTGATTGTTGTAGTTGTGCATTTCTGTTGGAATATTTGGAATTTTCTACCAGGGACATGCTGCTGCCCAACAAACCATCTGAAAAGATGCAACTCCTCACACTTGCAAGAAATTTGGGTGGCACAGTGGCTCAGTGGTTAGCACTGCTGCCTCACAGCACCAGGGACCCGGATTTGATTCCAGCCTCAGGTGACTGTCTGTGTGGACATTGCACATACTCCCCGTGTCTGTGTGGGTTTCTGCCCGGTGCTCCAGTTTCCTCCCCCAGTCCAAAGATGTGCAGGTTACGTGAATTTGCCATGAAATTACCCATAATGTCCAGGGATGTGTAGGCTAGGTGAGTTAGCCATGGGAATTGCAAGGTTACAGGGGGTGGGTCTAGATGGATGCTCTTTGGAGGGTCAATGTGGACCGATGGGCTGAATGGCCTGCATCCACATTGCAATTCTATGAAACCACTCGAAACAAATGTGATCAGTTAATTTTTAGACAGTGTCTGAGATTGTAGTTAGCATACTTTTCAGAGAATAAAATCAGAGACGCAGATGTCAGTGAGAAGTGCATTAAGTTGGAGTTGTCCCATAAACGTCTTATATATTGCTGAGTTTTCACTGTAAACGACGTTGAACTTTTGTGTTTATGTATTACCCCATGCACATGTGATCATGTAGATTGTGTTTTCGAAAGGAATGGTGAAAGTCTGGGACCCAAGGCAAAAAGACACTCCTGTGGCAAACATGCAGCCTGCAGACGGAGATACCAGGAGGGATTGCTGGACCGTGGCATTTGGTATGTTGTAAATATAGTTTTTATATTGAAATCATCTGTAATGTTTAATAACGACACAAGGAAACAGAATACTATATGAATGAATATTTTACAATGATATTCTTTCTATTAAAAATGGGGTTCAAACTTGACCATCATGGGAACAACGAAAGTAAAAGTGTTTGTTTCTTGATATGCCTTGACTAAATGATATGGTCATCCACTTTAGAGTTTGACAATAAATTTGGTTTTGACTGGATATAGCGGATGTTATATTTGTTCTCTCTGCTTGATTTACATTTCAAGCACCTTGAACATAAAAACGTCATTTAGCCACATTAGAACTATTTTTTATTTTGATAAATTAAGCATGACTTGACAAATCATGGAAGGAAAACAAAGTTTTGGAGAAACTCAGCAAACTGGGAGAGAAAACAGAGTTAACGTTTTGAGTCCATTTTGACTCTTTTTCAGAAACTAAATGGGGCTGAAAAATGATGGTTTTTGTGCAGTTGACAAAGTGGGAGGGGATTGAATGGAACATACGGTAGGGTTACCCAGAACAAAAGTCAAATGAAGTGCTAATGGTAGTAAAGGAGAAATCTACATGCAAGATAGGTGTTAATGACAGATGTGAATATTCAAAAATAGGTTGACTTTGAAGAGCAAAGCCATTCAAAAGAGAAAATTCAGAGGAAACTCAGCAGAGAAAACATAGAGTTAACATTTTGAGTCTGATATGACCCCATTAACAGATGTTGCCAGACCTGCTGAGTTAATCCAGCATTTTCTCTTTTCGTTGCATAGTTCAGCAGTCATAGTTACCTTTTATTTTTGCAAACCAGACGTGGGGAGAGCGGTTGTAATCAGAATTCATGTTCTGAAGTTATCGGATTCTTATTTTCTCCTGAAGACTATAAGGTTTCTTACATTGGGTTTTGCTGGAACATTGCACTAGGGCCGGGGACAGAAGTGTTACCACAAGAGCCAGATGATGCATTGGCAAGCAACTACTGTATAAGGTCAACATCATTCGTTATAGACAGAGCAGAGGTGTTCTGCAGAGCACTTGTTTTATCTGCATTGGACCTGCAGAAGCCATTCCTTATGCTCGAAATGTCAACTTTCCTGCTCCTCTGATCATGTCTGACTGGCTGTAATTTTCCAGCACCACACTCTTCGACTCTGCATTTGACCTCTGCTATGTAGGGAAATCCATACTGTCAGCAGCAGATACAGTAGACTAGATCGGCACAAATGTGAATAAAACTCTGCTTCATCTTGAAGGTGTGCTTGAAGTCTTGGACAGGGAGGTGGAGAGAAGTAAAAGGCAAGTGTTACACCTTCTGCGACTCCATTAGAACTGACATGAAGGAGTGACAGAGGAGCTGACTGGGGTGTCACAGACAGAATGCTGACAAGGTAAAAGTGGGGTGGGGGGGATATATTTGGTGGTTGTATCTTGCTAGACATGGTGGAAGATCATCCTTTGAATGTGGAGAACGGTGGGATGGAATGTGAAGACAAAGGTTTCCTATCATTGTCCTGGGATGAAGGGGAAGGGGTGATGGCAGAAGTTTGGAAAATGGGTCAGATATGTTTCAGGTCCTGTCAATTATGGTGGGAGAGAAAGAATCCTTGGTTGAGGCAAAAGGGAGATGCGTTAGATACATTTCTGTAGAAGGTGAAACTGGGAGAATGGAGTCCTTGCAGGTTGTGTGAGCAAGTGTAGTCAGGGTAACTGTGGGAGCCATTGGGTTTGTTGCGGATATCATTGTTTCCATTTCTAGGGACAATGATGTCAAAGCTGGAAAGGAAAGATTCAGAGAAAGACTAGGTGAAGGTGTGAGAAGGATGGCAGTTGATGACATTTTTTAAATTTGGGAAGAGAGCAAGAAGCAACTCTGACAATGTCATTGATATACAGGAGAAAGAGATGTGGGAGGGCCCTGAGTAGGACTGGAACAAATATATTCCACAAAGGTCACAAAGAAACAGCACATCACCCATACACATGCCCACAATGACACCTTTGACTTGGAGAAAATGGGTCAAAGTGAGAACAAGCTGAGCCAGGTGAGGAGTACTGAGGTGGATGGTGACTATTCAGACATCTTTTCAGCCCACGGTGGGGGTGTCGAGGTATTAGACATCCACACTGAAGAGGCAGTGGCTGGGGCCACAAAAGTGGGAGTTTGAGGGACTGATGTGCAATGTCAGCAGAATCACAAATCTTAGTGGAAAGAGACAGGAAACTGTTAACTCTGTTTCTCTTGACATGGATGCTGCTAGATCTGCTGAGTTTCTCCAGCATTTTGTTTTCATTTCAAATCTCAACATCTGCAATATTCTGCATCTATTTGTCAAATCATGGATTTCATGCAACTCAATCTGCATGCAAAAGTCAAGAGCATCTATTCTGTTTGAGATTGTTTTATTCTGAGAGGCTTGGGAGGGAAATCACATCAGTTGACTTGTTTATTCTTCCCTGAACACATTCATGCGGTGGTGCCTTCACGGAAAGGTCATGCCTACAGCTCCCAGGAGCGCTGTGTGTGTGCTGGATATGACAATGGTGATATCAAGCTATTTGATCTAAGAACTATGTCGCTCCGTTGGGAAAAGAACATCAGGAATGGGGTAAGAAACAAAACTAGATTTTAAACCAGGCGTAAGACCCAAAACCACCCCTCTTGTGGTGAGGAAAATGGAGGTACTTGGCAGAATGCAAAGACAGTGACACAATTGCAGTCAGATTTGAATCAAGCAATCTCCATTTGACAATTCCATAGTAACCACTTTTCAAAATATGTTTTCTCCCTCTATTTGTTTTCTATTCCTTTAGTCTTTCTGCCTCTTATATCTTTCCTCATCTTGTTCTCAGTTGGTATCTGTCTATCAGAGACACTGCTCATGAGCCAGTAGGCGTGTCTTTTTGCCTCCCCTTTCTCTTCAGTGGTAAATAGTACTCCGGGAGACCCTGCGAGTTCAGTTTCTCTCCCTAACTCTCCTCTTTGTCCCTTTGTCCCCCCAATCAAGTTAAGACGTGGGGAAGTTTGTGTTTGTGCCATTTGGGGTTTTTCAGATACAAATGTCTGTCAAGGGGTTTTAAGAGAGCATTTGGTCATGGTGGTGAATGTGGGTACAATTGCAAAGCTTATTTGGAAAGCTGTATGAATAGGAAATGTTGGGAGGGCTATGGGCCAGGAGCAGGCAGATGGGACTAGTTTAATTTGGGATTATGGTCTGCATGAACTTGTTTGACCAAAGGGTTCCGTTTCAGTGCTGTATGACTGAATGACAAAAAGACTTAATCTTCATTGTTTATTGGATAGTTGGGGTAGAATTACTCTGTCCCCTTATTCTATCCCCGTGCCTGAAAATGATTAAAGTAGAGAGTTCGGCCTTGCTCTGCCAAACCAGTTTCAGCTCAGACATCAAGTCTTCTGATTCACATTCAGGGGAATGTGTTTCTAATTGCAACAAAGAAATGTTGGACTATTCAGTAGGTCAGGCAGTATTTATAGATGCAGGTCTTTCTGCTATAATGCACATTTTGTTAGCGTGAATTCGTTGTAACGTGATTGAAATTGGGGACGCTGTTTCTAAAGTGTGAAATTTTAAAACGTGTTGGTCACAATGTGATTACATCGCCAACACTTTCAGCGCTGTCTTAACGTGCAATTTTACTGGAATGTGGGATTGCCCAAGATTGCAACTGTCGAACAGAATTGATTGTATAGACCTAAACTGTTTATCTGAACGCTGTTTTCTCTCCAGGAACGGTGTATGCTATTTTGTAAACCAGTTACTTTTCTCTTTGTTCAACTATGTCCAGGATGATGCTTGGTTTAAACGACTCTTAAGTAAAAGCAGGTAGACAGGTTATGACAGTAGACAGCCTTCTGCTTTTTGAATATGTGTCATTGGTTTTAACTGCAATGCCAAGCACTCCTGGCTTTATTTTCATTATTACAGTTACCTTGGCATCAAATATCAAAGAAACTTTCAAACATTTGCCAAGAAATAAGCAGTAGCATTCCTTGTAAATTCTAAATGTGCATTTTCTCCTCATTCACTGTGGTAAAACTAATTATGCCGATGTGAGTCACGTGTAAATCCTTTTACTTTTGCTCTTAAAATGTCCTGTCTTTATAAAAATGATACATTCTCACGATTGACAGATAAATATGCTACATTTGGGATCTTCCCTTCCTTTACAGGTCTGTTGTGTTGAGTTTGATAGAAAAGACATCAACATGAATAAGCTGGTGGCTACTTCCTTGGAGGGCAAGTTTCATGTGTTTGACATGAGGACCCAGCACCCAACCAAAGGCTTTGCTTCAGTCAGCGAGAAGGTATTTGACTTGGAGAAAGTAGAGTTCTTGTGATTTCTGAGGGTGGATACAGAATGGTGAATCTTGGCTGAAATTTAAAGGACTTGGGTTTTTGTCTCTTTGATAACCAATTTCCTACCAGGATAGCTGAGTGGTTAAGGTGTTGGACTTAAGATCAAATGGACATATGTCTGTGGGTTCAAACCTGACTCCTGGTAGCTGCATTTTAGGGTGACATGGCAGCTCAGTGGTTAGCACTGCTGCCTCTCAGCGCCAGGGACCCAGGTTTGGTTTCACCCTCGGGTGACTGTCTGTGTGGAGTTTGCACATTCTCCCCGTGTCTGCGTGGGTTTCTTCCGGGTACTCTGGTTTCCTCCCACTGTCCAAAGTAGTGCAGGTTGGGTGGATTGGCCATGCTAAATTACCCACAGTGTGCAGGGATCTGTAGGATGGATTAGCCAGGAGAAATGCAGAGTGTTGCAGTTGAAGGGTTGGTCTGGGTGGGATGCTGTTTGGAGGGTTGGTGTGAATTCGATGGGCTGAATGACCTGCTTCCACACTGTAGGGATTCAGTGATTCTGTGAAATGACACAGGCTGCAGTGGGACAGTCCACTCAAACATAGAATGGCTGTGTCACGACTAGAGGCTGTTTGGCCCATTATGTCTGTGTCTAATCTCAGAGTGGGCAACTCACTCCCACTCTCCTTGGCTTTCCCTGTAGCCTAATAATTCCATTGCTCTTCAGGTAATTCTCTGATGCCCTTACAGAAGCCACAATTAACCTGCCTTGATCACACTGTTGGTTTCCAGATCCAAACTGCACTACACGCAGCCTTTATAACAGAAGCCAACTTGGAATCAGTCCCCTACTAAGAGCATTAGTTTGTAAAACCACCCAGTCAGTCCAGTCTTTTAAGTATATCAGATTTCCAGCTGTGATAACTTACTGCAGTATGTTCAAGTTTATTCATGGCAACCATAAAGTAAACATTGTCTCAAAAAACAGATACCAGCTAATACAGAGACAAAAATCTTTCCCAAAAGATTAATGCATAAATGGTCCAGGAAAATCCTCAATTATGTGCAAGTAAAGCCTAACACAGTTTTATTAATTGGAAAATGAAAAATAACATTTCAGACTGGTTATTCCAGGTGCCGCGTTCATTCTGTTACTCTGCTTCCAAGTGATCAGTGCATAACTTTTGGATTTTTATGCTTTTCTTGGAGTTTATACTCTGTGTAGGTTTTTGATTTTGGAATCGTGTGAATTGGGTACAGTTTGGTCATGAAAGGCCAAACAGTTCACTGCTGGAGATGTAGTTTGCATTCTATTTCGGACTCAGCCAGTGATCATTGATCATCCCCAGCCCAATAGCCAGATAGATTTGGGGCCATTAAGTAGGTTTTTGGAGCTCTGTAGTAAGAACAGCTCATTCGGTGTGGTTGCTGGATAAGCTGTTGACAGGTGACTGGGATTTAGTACGAATAAGGGCAGGAGGCAGTAGAGTTTTTATTGATCTCCAGTTTTCAGAGGTCAGCCGGAAGAATGCTGGAATAAAAGATAAAATCACCGTGGTGTCAGAAGGACCATAGGGCTGCTCTCTTTCGCCTCACGTGAGGGGAGAGGAGGAGAAGGTGGGATCTTCATGGTAACCTCAGCTGGTAGGGGAAATGAGCCCATGTTGTTGGCATCATCCTGTATAACAAACCAGCTGTACAGCCAACAGAACTAACTGAACACCTCACCCTCTCACTGTTGCACGTCCACGAGGTTTGGATTTTCCCGGGAATTAAATTGAGCCGCGTTCCCTTCACCACCTCTGCCAGAACCTCTGGTGAGGACACTGAGAACCTGTCTGCAGTCTCTTGCTCAGTTCCTCTTGGCAGCAAGGTTAGTTATGTCAGAACGAGGGGCAGCAACCAAAGGACATGGTTTCTAAGAGAATTGATGCAAAATAATCCCTCCCGGGGATTATGTTGGTTGAGTGTTTTATTAAAGCTACAAACTGTTTTCAGCTGGAACACGCAGCCTAAAAGGACAGTGCAAGTAGATTCAGTCATTGTTACCAAGTGGACAGATAGTGGAAAATGAGAATACTTTCAGGGCTGTTGGGGACAGACCACAGAGAGTGGGGCAAAATTTGATAACACGCTTTAAAAACACCTGGTCCAGACAATGGTCTTGCACTGTGCTGTGGAAGTTTATATGTGAATTCAAGCCTCCCTCTTCCCCCTTTAAAAGGAGATTTTATTCATGCTTTCTGTAAGCTTCCAAAGAGCCTGTAGAAAGCCTGTCCTGACATTGGACTTGAGAGTTAAATTTGGGGGAATGGGCTTCATTTTGATGGCCCCGGGCAGGTTTCCTGACCAGTTTAAATTAAAACTCCCCCTGTGAATTTGCTGCAGTGACTCAGTCTGTATCCATTGTAGCTGTCCACTGTGGGTGAAATGGAAGGGAGTGAAGCCTGAGAAGCACCTGTGTGGTCATTGTCATAGATAGCCAGGCTGGGGGTGGTTGGGTGTGTGTGTGTGTGTGTGTGTGTGTGTGTGTGTGTGTCTTTCTCTCTGTCTCTCTGTCTCTATCTCCGTGTCTCTCTGTTTTTGTCTCTGTCTGTCTCTCTCTCTCTTTCTCTGTCTCTACCTCTCCACACCCCCAGATTTTATAATATATGAAAACAATTCTTTCATTTGTCTGCCATTTTCCCCAGGCATATAAATCCACCGTCTGGCAGGTCCGCCATTTGCCACAAAACAGAGACGTTTTCATGACAACAGGAGGTGCTGGTAATCTGCACCTTTGGAAATAGTGAGTAACCACCTCCTCACAGTAACATGTTTTAAATACATGTGAAGTATCAGCTTTGTGGCTGCTGCTGATGGGTGATGACTGAGCAGTTAAGCATTGGCAAGTTTGAGTTGATATCAGGGAGCAGGCTTATGTTATGGGGAGACCAGTTTTGTGGAAGATGATAAATGCAAGTTATTTTACTCGGTGATGGGTTCTCGGTGTTGCTAGCTGGGCCTTTATTTATTGTTCATTTCTAGTTCCTCCTGAAAAGGTGGTGCTAAGTTGCCTTCTTGATCTGCTGTTGTCGGTTTGGTGTAAGGTACACCCACACAGTGCTGGTAGGGAGGAACGTCCAGGATTGTGACCCAGTGACACTGAAGAAATGACAATATATTTCTCAGGAGACCAGTGTGTGTGTGTCGTGGAGGGGAACATGCAGGTGTTCCTGTGTGTCTGATACATTTGTCCTTTAAGGTGAGAGAGGTTACAGGTTTGGAAGGTTCTTTGTCAAAAAGGAAAAAAAAAACGATTTTGTAGTTTTTTTCAACATTTGAGGTCAGATTTAAATGCTGATTTTCACCTCCTCTCAACTACCACTCCAGTACAGTCAAGCCTATCTAACCCCACTGACTTTTCAAAACAAAATCCTGAATCTGGTTGAACTTCTGAATTCAGATATTGCATGTACTAATTCTGACCCCAGTGGGACCTCTGACTGAGAGTGAATATTTTGTTGCTGTCTGGGTTTCTGGGTCTCTGGCCTGCTGCTGTTTTTTTTTAAAAAAAACTAGTTGGCGTCAAACATTTCTTCCGGGTATGCTGGCTCCAATGAAATTCTGAAATGTGTGAATCTGGGGAGAGGCTGGAGGTGCCTTTTCTGATTATGAAAGACCATGACATCCTTTAAAATTGACCCTCTTCTGACGTTAATTACTAACAGAATTGCAGGTGCATGACTTGTAAGATATTTAATGATGTGTTATTTACATAAACTGTGAAGTTCTCTGCCTCCACTTTGAGGATGTACCCAGGGTATTGAGGCTTGTTAAGGAAGGTTTTGATTAACTTTTGTCAACCTCCATCCCCAAAGTAGACATTGTAAAGATCTTGGGCCCCTTTATCTGTACCATGTTCTTGCTCATTGTGCATTTTAAGGTTTTGACAGCCATATAAGTCACAAAATCAAACCTGAGTTCTGATACTTGTTGATGTTTTGGGGCAGTGTCTAATTTGTAATTTTGTACAAGTGGGTTTCCAGCAGTTTTCTGTTTTGAAATTGGGAGGTGTGGAAATTGAGTTCAAGATTTGAGAGGTGTGGAAGTCAGTTCTTGCTTTTATAGCTAAGCGTTGGAACTTACTCCCAGATTTGGATAACAGCGGTGGTTTTTATTTATTTGTAGAGTACTAAGAATTTGACCTTATTTATTGTTTCCTCTGTCTAGTTCTTTGAGGTCCTTAAGTAGGGTTTTGATTTTTGACTCTGTGCAATAACTGCTAAGGATTGATAACAAAAAGATCCTGTCTTAATTCATGTGTCAGAATCATGACTTTGTAGTGCACAAGACAAAAGTTTACAAAGCGCCATTTACAGCAATTCTACACTTTGGAAGAACATTTGAGGGATAGAGCTGGTGACTGGGTCTCATTGTGACTAGCTGTTATTATAGGACTGGTACAAGTGGGGGCTGAATATCCTTCTGTCCACCTTGTTGTGTGCTATTTATTGTCAGGGCAATAGCTGAAAGGTATGGTTGTCTGAAACTGACATGTCCCTCTTCTCATGTGTTCCCCAGTGAGTACCCCGCCCAGCGTTCAAAAAAGGACTCTGAGAACATGGATATGGGAGTTGCAGGCACAGTCACACTGCTCCAGAATGTGACTGTGTCCACCCAGCCCATAGGAAGCCTTGACTGGAGCCCAGATAAGCAGGGCCTCTGTGTCTGCACAGCATTTGACCAAACAGTGCGAGTTCTGATTGCCACAAAACTGAATCGAGTTTAACAAATGGAACAAGGTATTATGTAAACAGCCAACTCTGATCAACAGCAGATTGTATTCTTTGTACAATATAAAATGTTTCTGATGAATGTATTGAGAATTTGAGGTTTAATATTTTTAATACTGAATAGAGAGACATGTTATTGAGTATTTTATGGCCTCCATACAGGACAAACACAAGAATGCTGAACTTTAAATGATCACAACAATTTCTACTACTGGAGGAAAGGGCAGACAAGTCAGGAGCAGGAGTAGGCTATTCAAGACTGCTCATAGAATCCCAACAATGTGAAAGCAGCCCATTCAACCCACCAGGTCCACAGTGACCCTCTGAAAAGCATCCCATCCAGACCGACCCCTCTACCCTATCCCTGTAACCCTACATTCCCCATGGCTAACCCACCCAACCTGCACATCCCTGGACACTATGGGACAATTTTTGCATGGCTAAGTCACCTAACCTGCACATCTTTAGACAGTGGGAGGGAACTGGAGCACCCAGAAGAAACCCACACAGACACTGGGAGAATGCAAAGTCCACACGGACAGTCACCCGAATTAAACCCAGGTCCCTGGTGAGGCAGCAGTGCTAACCACTGTACCACCATGTACTCTACCAAAAGATCATAGTAAGATCATGCTGGATATTATCGGTAGCTTTAAATCCACATTCCTGGCTACTCCATATAAGCATTTATCCCCATGCTTACTTTGCTTAACATGAACCTATCTCCCTGAGCCTTAAAAATATTCCTCCCATCACCTTTTCAAGAAGACAGCCAAAAACTCATGCCGCTCTGTGAGAAAATATTTCAGCTAGTCTCTGTATAAATGTGTGACCCTTGATTTTAAACAGTAATCCCAGATCTAGATTCTCATAGGAGGTAACATCCTTTCCACATCTCAAGAGCCATCAGGATTATTTATGTTTCACTCCAGTCGCCTCTCACTGGAGCTTGTCCAACCTTTCGTCGTGAAGCAACTCATCCATTCCAGATTTGGCTCTAGTAAACATTCTTTGAACCGTGTCCAATGCATTTCCATCTGTCCTTAAATAAGGTGAACAATACAGTACATAATACATCAGATGCCATCTCACCCATGCCCTGTATAACTGAATGGAGCCTGTAACATCAACTGTGATCAATAAAATTTGGCATTCTTTCATTTTGTCTGAACTGGTGCAAAACAAACCGCTTCATCAGCATGGCTCTTTCCAGCAAATCAATTCACTCATACCAAACAATTTATCAATATTTCGTTTAAAAATCATTTGCAAAATAGCTGATATTATCTATTTCGTCCTCCCTTTCTAGGATATGCTGTGCTGACTATTCTCTTGCTTTTTGATGAGAGTGATTTTGGAGCCCTGTACCACCAGCTAATAAGCTTTTGTTCGGGTGGATTATGTCCAATTGCTCGTCTTGAGAGAACATTTTTCTTCTGATGGTGCTCCACCTGGTGGTTTGAATGAGGATTGCTCAGCTGAAGTGTCAGTCTGATGGCCGTGTTCTGGTAGTGCAACGTTTGCGCTCAGTGACCCCTGCAGACTTGTATTTAAAGTGTTTAAAATGTTTGGTTTATTGGGTCAATTCCAGCTTTATATTCAGCTCATGGTTACAAAATTTCCAATTGAAATAGGGTGTGAAGAATTAGCACTTTTTCTTGTAAATTTATACGTAAGGTGTTAAATGTGTTCACATTCTAGGGGTGTCCAGCTTGGTTGCTAAACAGTTGGGTGCTTGTAGAATCCATAATTGAATTGTATCTGATTATGCACACATATAAGCTTCCATATAAGAATGGGAGTGCCTTACATGTACACACATGTGCATGCATGTTGAGCTGCTCCCTTCCCATCACATTTCCAGCGCCTACTTTCCCCTTTTCTTGAAACTCTCAAAACAGAAAATCCCACCTCTTTTAACCATTTGGTCTGAAGAATGGTTACAGGCTAATTCCTGTTTGTTACAAAACCTTTACTTCCTGATCAGTGAGACATTCACTGTGACAAGAACAGCTTTTTCTATCTCCATGTGTAAAATAATCTGTGTGCAAGCAATTTCCTTTTTTTTTTCTTCACTGTTTCAGGACAGGGACCTGACATCTAAATTCTGCTGCTGTCTTTACTTGGGGAAGTAAATTGTTCTTGGGTTATTATGATCTCCCATAGGGAGAGGTTGGTTTAAACCTTTTATTTTTAGCTACATTTGTAAATAAAGTGAATCCAAAAATATTTCTGGCATTTTGTTTTAAAGTTGAGTTTACTATTTGCTTAACATATTTTGCACATTAGTGTGTACATTTGCATGAGAAAGTGTTACTGATAATTTGTCACCTCTCAAATAAACTGTACAAACTGTAAAAATTTAGTCAAACATTTGCTGGATTTTTATTTCTATAGTAACACCTTGTTCTCTATGTGAATTTGTTGGCCAACTGAATTTTTAACATGAATGCAAAACCTATTGCTAAGTTTATCAAAAATAATTGCATTTATATATAGTATATTCTGCATTTTCAGAATGTCCCAAAGCAATACTAAGCAAGTATGATCAATATATGATCACTATTGGGAAATAACTTGTGACCCACAAGCAGCAAATGAGATAAATGACTGATTTAATTGTTTAATGGTGATGTGTTGGCTGTGGATATTGGACAAAATTCCTTGCCATGTTTTGAATAGGACCAAATTAAGGATGTGTTCTCCCTATAAGGGGACTGAAGTAAACACAGATAGGATGGGTTCTAGCTTGGGTACTTTTAGATGTACATGAAAGCAGCCTTGCTGTTTCAATAAAATCATGTTGCCCACTAGATTGAATACCGTTAAAGCTTACCTCATTTCTGAGCCTAAAACTGTTCTAAACACCAGAGCTGGAATTGAATAGTAAATGTCCAGCCCATGGTAAACCTTACTAGCCTTTTGGAATTAATTGGAGAGATGGACAGCCTGTTTAATTCTCTATGCTGTTTCGCAGGACTGAACACTCGGCTGTATTATCAGGTCAACCACCATCTGTTCTCAACTTCTAGTTCTGGGGAATTACATCTTAGGGCCAATAACATCCTCAAAAAATCCACTTATAAGCTTCCTCACAGATTGAAAATTTACAGCATTACTCTTAAACAGAGTAGGTATGTTTCCCTAGTTTGAATGCTGCTGCCTTTGCCCAGGTATAGATTTTTATTTTAATCATGTGGTTTTTCTGTGTAATTATAAGTGCTGAATTGATTTGCTTTTTTCATTTGTTAAAATTGAGATGTGTTGCTTTTAAAACTTACACCTGAGAATCCAGGACTCTTTCGGTAGGCTTGGCATAACTGATAGAAAATCACTGGATCAACCCTAATCTTGATCAGGATCCAGTTACAGCAGATGCCAGCCTTCTGATAAATGTTTCTAATCTGCAGATACAAACCGAGCTAGCAGCAGAATCTTCCAATGAAGGTGTACGTCTATCCACGTGTCAGTGCGCGTTCCCTGTCGTCTTGTTGACAATTGTCAATGTCGACTTTTCAATTTTAATCTCATCCAACTAACTCAAAAATCCTGGATTTAGAGAGAAATCAGTTAAAACTCAATTGGAAGACTTTAAAATAGTCAGTCACCTGACCTGAAAGTAACCAAGCTCAACAGGAATTTTCAAAGGCAAATCTATCCAAGTCTAATTATAAAAACATTAAAATTCACCATCTCAAATGCATAGTTCACAATTAGACTACTTGAATGATGTTTTTGCTGGAAAGAACTACCCTCTGAAACTCATTTTAAAAAGATTATTGAACAGTGCACTTGTCTGAGGTATATCAAAGGCTAACAGAAATTCTGACAATTGACTGTCAAAACCTGGTTAAAAATAGATGGTCTCTATTGTGGACCAATGGCCAGTTTTCACACATCGAAACACATTCAGGGAGATTATGACAGACCTCTGGAGCAAGAGGGACATGAGCCCACACCTCCTGGCTGAGAGGTAGGGACAGCACCAGTGCACCTTAAGGGCCCAAGCCATGGTTATAACTTGCTACAGCATACAGTAACACAAAGAACTTGTAGAATGTAAGCTGTCATTTGAAATAGTATGCCCAGTTCTAAAACAAAAGATCAATGTTGGAACATGATTGACTGCACAACAAGATCTCCTAAAATGTGGAAACTTGCTCTGTGATTCTACCTCCCCTCACTTTGTACCTCATATTTGTTCACATGGTAGCATACACTAGAATGTGGGATTTTACTAAGTTTGGTACCTTTATAGTTGTTAGTAACATGGGTCTTGAGTATTGGTGAAAAAAGCCATTTTTCCAAAACTCTTTGTGATAAACTCATCAGAACATTGACAAGATACCACTGTAAACATTTTCCACTGATGAGAAGAGAGTGCTTACTGATTGGCCAATGAACACTGATTGGTATAGTATTTTATAATGGAGAATGCACCAGTGAGGTAATGACTGAGAATTAACTAGAATCGCAAGTTTACTAGATAGGTACTTTAATCAGTTAAACCAGAGGTCCTCAATTCTTCCTTAAAACCTGTTTCATCAGAATTGGAATATGTTCAGGGCACAAAGGTCAGTAATCTGAAACATTGACAGTGAAATGCTGTCAGATGTGCTAAGCATTTCCAGTTTTTATACTTGAAAATTAAATACAGAGTGCTGTAGTATTAATAGTTAACACAATAGTGTAGGGATGAGGAATTTGATGCATTTTCTTTCTCTTTATGTTGGGTTGTCAACTCTTCAGAATTTAAAGATTAATCACCAGGATACTGTCATGAAAATCATGGATTCTGTTAGCTAAATTATCCATTTTTTGTTTAATGCTTTGGTTGTAGAAATGACCTCACAAAGAATGGGGAAAAATCAGACTGGGGCATACCACTGGATTGCAATTAAATATCTCTTGCTGACTAACTCAGACTAGATTATCCAAACCACTAATGATGTAGAGGACTACCTAGATGGGGCAGGAAGGGGACATATAAAAATTATTTATAGCAATTGATGAATTTGTTTGTGGTTGATGATAGAATACATTGAACAGTGTTAATTCAGTCAGTCATTTAATTCAAGTCAGGAGCAGGTTACACAATATTGAATTATTATCTTATAGTATTAAAGTATAAATTACTCATTCAATATTCATTTTAAAGTGTAGGGTGAAAAAGTATTAGGTGTTTGGGCACAAATAGCCTGAGAATTCTGCAATGCAGTGTACTGCAAGATTGCCAGCATGTGAAACATATGGTCACCCCAAGTTATTGGGTTGAAGTTGTGTGACAGTGCTCTGGTAAAATAGGTTCTTGTGAAGCAGTCATAGTACAAGACAGAGGTAGTTGTATTCCACTTCTCTTTGTACAAATAGTAGTTTCCTGGAAATTAATTAAATTATCCAGTCGAGTAAGTAACCAACAAATTCTAATTCTGGAAGTTGTTCTGTAAAACAGTCCCATCATCTTATAATCAGCGTCTGTTACTTAAGAAACATTTACCTCAGAAATGCTAACAATGACGCAAACCATAGAACTATTTTAAACCTACAGAATGTTCAGTGAAATGAACGGAAGGAAAACACAAAATTGCTGCTTGTTTAGGCTGATACAAAATTTAACACAATTGACAAAACCTTTTGACAACATATGATTCCATTCAACAGGTTAACCTTTAACCCTGAAATCTTTCTATGCAGACTGCAGATTTGTGACACTTTACTGCTAATAGCAAGGCATCCTATATCCAATGTTTGAAAGTGAAGAATGCTTGAAGTTCTGTATCTTCAATAGATTTATCATGGATTCCTGCGTAGACTTTCATCAAAAGCTCGTTCTTCATTTTCCGGTCAAGGGTGTTAACGTAATTATCGATGGAAGCTGCAAAGCATTGCAAATATTACGTAGAGGACACAGACTTATGGTAACAAGTTACTATTAATGCAAACTGAATCCACATAAGTATGTTTTAATTTTTTGGATTTTTCTCTTAATTGTAATATGGATAAAAGGTTAAACTTTAATTATTCCTGCCTGCTGATCAGGTGCACAATGTTTTTCACATTTTCATATCTTAGCTTTGTTAGCTTTAATATCTTAACATGTGCTCCTCAGAACTTATATTCTGCCAAATTGTCTCAATCTAATCGTACACACTTAATGGCACGAATCCATTTGCTGTGTATCATGCTTTTGATATAACTTGGCAACAGCCATTTTATGCAGAACTCTTCCTTTTGATGTATTGAATGATAACTGTTACTGTCTAACTCACTATTCCCATTGTGATCTTGTATCAAGGTCTGCCAGGGGATCCTCATGGAATGAGTTCCCCGATTGGGTCTGTTAAATCTGGCTCTAGCTGACAGATATAAACAAGAATGGTAAAGATTTGTATGAATTGTGTCTTTCACTGTGTCTCACACCTGCAAAAAAAAATGAAAAAGAGAAGGAAAAAAGAAATAAACAAGAATGGTAGAATAAAAACAAGAGTGGCAGAGGCTTAGTTCACTCTGAGAGCTGGCTCGAAGGGAACTGGATGAGTGTCATGGACTGTTCATTTGTAAGTCCAAGGGTAACTTAGTGATGGTACATTGCCCTCTCTGGAGCTATTTCTGATATGTCACTGGAACAATCTACATCATGTAGGGTTGAAGAGAATTCTGCATAAAATGTCCCCTAGCTTTCTGAGATGCACAGATTTAATACTAATATGATGATGCCAGTGTTGAACTGGGGTGTATAAAATTAAAAATCACACAACATCAGGTTATAGTCCAACAGGTTTATTTGGAAGCACTAGCTTTCAGAGCACTGCTCCTTCATCAGATGGTTGTGGAGTATAAAACTGTAAGACACAGAATTTATTTTGCTATAAATTCTGTGTCTTACAATTTTATACTCAACAACCATCTAATGAAGGAGCAGCACTCCAAAAGCTAGTGCTTCCAAATAAACCTGTTGGACTATAGCCTGGTGTTGTGTGATTTTTAACAGATTTAATAAAACCTGATTGAGACAATAACGACGGCTCCTTTTATAACAGAGGATCAGGTAACAGTATAAGAGAATGCACTGCCTCTTATTAAACCCATTCTATGTGTTTTTTTCATAACCAAACTGCTACATTTCTTTTTATTTAATGTCATGTGGGTGTCACTGGCAAGAATCTTTAACTGTCCTTGAACTGGGTGATTTGCCAGGCCATTTCAGAGGCAACCCCATTGCAGTGGTTCGGGAATTATATGTAGGCCAGACTGGGTCAGGATTTCCTTCCCTAAAGGACATTAATGAACTAGATAGGTTTTTACCAAAATCTGTGATGGTTTCATTATTGAGACCAGCTTTTGACTCCAGGTTTTATTAAGTGAATTTAAATTTTACCAGCCAATGTCATCTCCTCCTCTACCCAACCCCCAACCCTAACAAAAAAAAAACAGGATGGGTTGTCTTATCTCTGCATATCGTGCTGAAACTGCATTTTGTCAAGTACATGAGCAATGTTGAAGTAACTAGTAAATATGACACAAGTTTTTCATTTAGCAGCATCCACTGTACGTGGGCCATTATGCTACTGGGTGCTGTAGCAGAAAGGACATTCTAATGACAAGTTTATGACACTCCTGTAAAGTGACATGTCACAGTGTTCATGCTGCCAAGATGTCAATCTGTTACTAATTTCTGCTGACACAGTAGTTCCTATACGCACCTAGTCCCATTACTCTCCCATACGCAATCAGGTTTGGTGCCAGGCGCTTGTCATCGTACTTTTCATACTTCATTAACAGGCGAACAATCTCTCCAGTAATGAAGGCATCGTCGTATGTTTGTGAATTAAGGGGTTTTAAAGGAAATTTGCTGTAAACGTCCACTGCTTGCAGGGGATTGGTCTTGAGGAGAAGATCTGCTAATTCCATGTAAGCATCATGGACCTGAAAACCAGAAGGTCATTTCACTTTATTCAGTGAGATGTTTAAATTTGCATTGTATACAGACATGTCCAATCTTTGTACTGCTTAATCTCACATTCAAAAATTTTGCTGTATTGCATAAAGTTTGTGAAGTTTCAGACTAGTTGCTTCTAAAGGCTTTAGTACCTCCCTAATCTCACTCTACTTCAACCTTAATTCAATTCCCAGGGGTTCGGGCCTGCAGTCAGAGAATATAGACTTGATTTCCACCATGGAACCATGAGTTGATTTGATTTATTGTGGTCATGTGTACCTAAGTACAGTGAAAAGCTTTGTTTTGTGAGCAGTACAGGCAGATCATAACAAGCAAGGACATACAGATTATAGGATGCAGAGTTTACATTTAGAGGTAATCGTGCTCCCAGTACACTACTTGAAATGCCAATGTATCATTGCCCTCAGCTCTGTGACTTAGCTTTCAGTACTCAGTCCTTTTAAAGTGAGTGTGACTCTGTAGGAATCTCATGGCAGATATCTCATCTCCCATTTTCAAAAAAGTGAGGTTAGGAGTCAAATGAAGGCACAAAAAACAGTCAGCCTGTAAGATCCAGGGTAGTTGGCTGCTTTCATGTTGGCATGAATCCAATGCATTGCAATCTCATTTAAATATTGTGGGAATTAGAATCAATAGCATCAAAAATAAAAAAAATACTTGAGCCTTGACATCCATGGTTACAGCACTTATTGCAATTATCCCAAATCTCAACCCAATTAATGACCCATCACTACTACAACATTGCCTGCAATTTCATTTCAGCAAACACTTTCTAACACAGGGGCTTACCAAATCCATGCATATGACATGCATTCTCTCTTTACCAACTTAGGTGACTTTATCAAATCATTCCATTAGGCTATTTAGATTTAACTGCACTACACTACAGGGTGGAATCTGAGCTAGCTGAAGCCAACAACTGTAGTCGCACACTGATTCCAGGCAGAGCAGTAAAGACATTGTATGGACACTCACAGCAAAGCAAACTCAAAAGAGAATGAGGATCAGTGATAGGCCCTACCTCTGCCCACTTAAACAAAGGTATCTCACAAGGGATTGTAGGATCAGGAGAAATAAGTGCTGGTAGGTAATGACAAACCAATATCCTGCACTGGTTGCTTATTAAACCTCCGAGAATTACATGATTGAAAATACAAAGGATTAATTTGCTGTACCCCTGGTGCCATTTTGATCACTTCATTGTAGTAATTCTGGGCCTCAGCGGATAATTCATCCAAGCGTGACAAAGCACGAGCCAGTGCTAAGCGATAGGCAAAAGAAACTGGGTTTATAGCAGGGGGCAATGTTGGTGACTTACCACCCTGACCAGTACCAGTGGCTACAAAAGGAAAACAAGAAAAAAAAGTTATTTATCAGCTTGAACTTAATGCAACCTAAAGAAAAATTATTCTAAAAATATCTAATACCTTTATGGTGTCTGATTTCAATTAAAAAAAACTGCCAATGAAGCAATTCAAGCTTTCATTTTGAAAGAATTAAAATCCACTCTCTTAATGAGTCAGATATAATTTATGTAACAACATTGAAAAAGAAGATTAGGTTTCTAAAAGGAGACCATATGATTCTCTTACTGTCATGGTGGGACTGTATAAAGGAGATCCTAACAGCGATTGACAATGGTCAGAAAGCTGTGGGAGCCAGAACAAGGCTGGTGCAGTTGTAATATTAGTAGAACCTTTGGCCTTTTGGAATTAGCACTCTTATTTATTTTGAAATTTTAGAAATGAGAAAGTGATTTACAATATGACAGAGTAGCTATTGCAGTAAAATGGTAATGTGCAGATGTACCAAGCAACAATCGGTCACAGTACTGATATACAGGTTACACGTCATAGTGAGAGCTGTAGAACTCAAGTGACAGTACAATACAGGATTAAACTGTATTATTATTATTATTTAACCAATTAGCAATGCTCTCGGAGTGATTTGCCATTATTGTGAAACTACATATGTGCATGGAAAATACTGCACAACAGAACGGTGGCTCAGTGGTTAGCACTGCTATCTCACAAGGACTCAGGTTCAATTCCATCCTTGGGTCACTGACTCTGTGGAGTTTGCATGTTCTGTCTGTGTCTGTGTCTATGGGAGTTTCCTCTGGGTGCTCCGGTTTCCTCCCACAATCCAAAGATGTGCAAGTTAGGTGGATTGGCCATGGGAAATGTAGGGATACAGGGATAAGGTGGGTTCAGGTGGGATGCTCGTCAGGGGGCCAGTGTGGACCCAATGGGTCAAATGACCTACTTTCACATTGTTGGGGTTCTATGATCTATCAGGTTGTGTCTGATACCCACAATCCCCACCCTTCTTTATCTGATGATGATTGTCCTGCTGTGGTTTGCAAACTTTTCTTGTTTATTTCCTCTCATATTTATAGCATTTGCCTTGGAAACACTGTCATTCTGATCATACAAACTGTTTTTGTGATCTGCTTTTTAAAGCAATGCATCTGCTTGAAACAAAGACTTGTCAATATTAGGATGACCAATGGAGAAACATGAGATGCCCAAAATTTCATAATTAGGATTTTAAATGTTTGGACATTTGTAGAGTTTGATACATACCACTGTTTTAGAATATTCCTGAATCTTTCCCTAAGCAATTGCCAGAAATAGTCATTCTTACAGAAACATATCTTACGGACAATGGTTTAGACACTACCATCATGGCTCTGGTTATGTTCAATCCCACTGACAGGACAGACCAACAGCACAATGATATACAGTCGAAATGAAGTTGTCCTGGGAGCCTTTCAAATTGGCTCCAGAACCCATGTCATCCGTGGGAGGTACTAAAGCATCTGCAGCAATTTTCAACCAGAAGTGCCAAGAGGATGATCCATTTCCTGTGGGCCCCAGCATTACAAATGCTTCAGACAATTCAATTGACTCCACGTGATATCAAATAATGGTTGAAGGCACTGAATACTTCAATGGTTGTGGGTCTGACAACATTCCAGCAATGGTACTGAAGACTGGTGCTCCAGAACTAATCAGTTATAGCCAAGCTGTTCCAGTACAGCTATAACACTGGCACATACCTAACAAAGTGGAAAATTGCCCAGATAATATCCTATACATAAAAAGCAGGTCAAATCCTAGCCTCATGCAGTTTCATCCATCTCCATCATCAGCAAAGTGATGAAAGATGTGGTCTTCAGTGCTAATAATTTTTGGCAGAGCGGCATGGTGGCTCAGTGGTTAGCACTGCTGCCTCACAGCACCAGGGTCCCAGGTTCGATTCCAGCCTTGGGCGACTGTGTGTGTGGAGTTTGCACATTCTCCCCATGTCTGCGTGGGTTTCCTCCGGGTGCTCTGGTTTCCTCCCACAGTCCAAAGAGGTGCAGCTCAGGTGAATGAGTTGTGCTAAATTGTCCATAATGTTAGGTGCATTAGGCAGAGGGGGCTGTGGACCGAAGGACCTGTTTCCACATCGTAGAGAATGTAATAATTGGCACTTACTCGCAATGACCTGCTCACTGACACTCGGTTTGTGTTCTGCTAGACCCACTCAGTTCCTCACCTCATTATAGCCTTAGTTCAAACACAGTCAAAAGAGCTGTAATCAAGGAGAAGATGAGACTTCCCTTGTCATCAAGGCCGCAGCATTTGATTCATCGTGGCATCAAGGAGTCTTAGCAAAACTGGAGTCAAAGGGAAAACTATCTGCTGGTTGGATTCATACCTGGCTGAAAGGAAGACAGCTATGGTTGTTGGAGGTCAATCATCTCAGCACAGGGTAGTGTCCTGTACCCATCCTTCTTCAGCTGTTTCATCAAGAATTTCTCTGCATCATAAGGTCTGGAAGTAGGAATGTTTACTAGTGTTTGCACAGTGTTCAGCACCATTTGTAACACATCAGATACTGAAGTATGCTGTGTTGAAATGCAATAAGACCTGGAAACATCCAGGGTTGGGCTGATAAATGGCAAGAAATATTCATGCCATACAAAGCAATAGAGAGTCCAACCCCTCCACATGGCATTCAGTACCATTACAGCTGCTGAATCGCCCATTCTTAATATCCTGGGGAGAACTGACCACTGGCTAGAAACTGAACTGGATTAGCTTTATCAAGTAGTTAGGCCTCAGGAGCAGGTCAAAGGCTGGAGGTTCTGCAGTGAGTAACTCACCTCTTGATTCCCCAGTATCTGTCCATCATTTACAAGGCACAAATCAGGAGTGTAATGGAATTCTCTCCAATTTTCTGATGAATGCAGCTCCAATAGCACTTAAGAAGCTAACATTATCCAGGACAAAGCAGACGACTTGATCAGTACTCCATCCACAATCTTCAACATTCACTTCCTTCACAGTAGTAACAAAAATCTCACAGCTCCTTAGACAGCACCTTCTAAACCCATGACCTCCACCACTGTGTAAGGCAGCAGATTCATGGAAGTAACGCCAGCAGGAAATTCCCCTCTTAACCACATTCCATCCAGGCTTTGGACTGTATCACTGTTCTTTAACAAATGCTGAGTCAAAATCCTGGAACTCTCACCCAACAACACTGTGGCTGTTCCTACACCATATAGCCTGCACAAGTCAAGAAAAGCAGCTCACCGCCACTTTCTCGAGGATAATAAATGCTGATCTAACGAGTGCCACCCACATCCTGGAATGAATAACAAATAGATGTGCTCTTGGATTGGCAAAGTGGTGATGACAGCCTTCATTGGACTGGTCTAGTTAAGACAGTGGAAGCCAAGAGGAAATTTGATAGAGCTGTACAAAATCATGAAGTATTTTGGTAAAGTGTGGAAGGAGGAATTGTCACCAGAAGGGTAATCAATCCGATGGCAGGATTTAAAATGAACAGAAAAAAATCCAGAGGTTACATGAGGGCAAAGAATTTTTTCAGCAACTTATTCTGATCTGGGATTCACTGACTGAAAGGGTGGTGAAATAATTCAACATATATTTGAAGGGGAAAAATTGCCAGTGCTGCAAGGAAAGAGCTGGGGAGTGGACTACTAGATGTTTGGCAGAGTCCCTTTTTTTTCTGCTGAATCATTTTTAGCTTGGATTCTGATATCAATGACTTTAGAATCTCCAAAACCAATCCATATTTAACCAAAGATTCAAACTTTTCCCATTGCCTGAGATCTGAAAATTAAAAGCACTCCATGACAAGAAGTGTACACATCAAATATGCCCGTCTGGTCAGAGCAGGAAATATACTTTCCTTTCAACATGAACTCTGCCAGGCAATGATATAAGAGAACATATCTGGTTTGTAATTGAGATGACAGAGATAGCTACGGGTATCAGAGTTTTAGAGCTCTGCTTCTTACAGGTGCCAGGGACTGCATCTTTTCCAGCTGGTTTTTCAGGTTGTCTTGAAGGAGTCATAGGCTTGGCAGCAGCACGTCCCCTGGTGGAAAATGCAAAATACTCCGATTATTGTCACGTCAAACACTACATGCAACATTTACTTCACAATCATAGTAAAACAAAATACACACAAGCTTTTAAAAAATCTCAAATCAACCTTTCTCATATTTCCATAAGCGACACTCCTCTTGCGGAATTCCTGAGTAAATAATGCGGTTGGTGAATAAAAACCTTTAGCTAATCTCAGGAAAATAAAGTTCAAGATGAGGTAGATGGAGAGTAGCGTGGAGCATAAACTCTAGCAAAGATTTACCTGAGGAAGGAGCAGCACTTCAAAAGCTCATGATTTCAAATAAACCTGGTGTCCCATAGCCAGGTGTCTTGTGGCTTCTGACTTTGCCCAACTCAGTCCAACACCAGCACCTCCACATCATGGCTGCCCACGCTTAGAACTTGGAACATTACAGTACAGTACAGGCCCTTCAGCCCTCGATGTTGTGCCGACCTGTGAAACCAATCTGAAGCCCATCTAACCTACACTATTCCATTTTCATCCATATGTCTTTGCAATGATTATATAAATACCCTTAAAGTTGGCGAGTCTACTACTGTTGCAGGCAGTGCGTTCCACGCCCCACTACTCTGAGTACAGAAACAACTCTGACATCTGTCATATATCTATCACCCCTCAATTTAAAGCTATGCCCCCTCATGCTAGCTTAATTGAGCAGACTGGCCAGTTTCTCCTCAGAAGTGACTACCACTCCGAGTTGGGTAACATTAAAATGTTGGGAAAGTACAAAATCAGGATGTATTGATGAACCTTTATGAAATGCTGTTTCAGCCTCTACTGAAGCACTGTCTCTAATTCTGTGCACCAGAAAAAGAATCATAGAGTCAGAGATGTACAGCATGGAAACAGACCCTTCAGTCCAACCCGTCCATGCCGACCAGATATCCCATCCCAATCTACACCCACCTGCCAGCACCCGGCCCATATCCCTCCAAACCCTTCTTATTCATATACCCATCCAAATGCTTTTTAAATGTTGCAATTGTACCAGCCTCTACCACCTCCTCTGGCAGCTCATTCCATACACGTACCACCCTGTGTGTATGGAGTGCAAGTTCATAGCTCCTTGAAAGTGGAGTCGCAGGTAGATAGGATAGTGAAGGCGGTGTTTGGTATGCTTTCCTTTATTGGCCAGAGTATTGAGTACAGGAGTTGGGAGGTCATGTTGTGGCTGTACAGGTCATTGGTTGGACCACTGTTGAATATTGCATGCATTTTTTGGTCTTCTTCCTATCAGAAAGATGTAGTGAAATCTGAAAGGGTTCAGAAAAGAATGTTGCCAGAGTTGTAGGATTTGAGCTATAGGGAGAGGCTGAACAGGCTGGGGCTGTTTTCCCTGGAGCGTCGGAGGCTGAGGGGTGACCTTATAGAGGTTTATAAAATAATGAGGGGCACGGATAGGATAAATAGACAAAGACTTTTCCCTGGGGTGAATTGATGAGAATGAAATCTCCCACCGCTGGAACCAGTTATGTTAACACACTGGAGAAGATGAGACTGTTCTCCTCTCAGTGAGGAGATTTGATCAAGGTATTAAACTTTAGCAGATGGGTTGAAAACCAGAGGCCAATGATTGGTGAATGGGAAAGAACAAAAGATGATTTGAGGAAACTACATTTTCAATCAGTGAATATACTGTCTGAGTAGGTGGTTGAGGCAAATTCACTTATGAAATTCAGAAGGGAACTGGATAAGCATTTGAACAAAAAAAAACAGTTTTCAGAAATGTGGGAAAGGGTGTAAGAATGAGAATAGCTATATTACTCGTGCACTGAGTCATAGTTTTATGCTAAGGGATAGCAGATTTAAAACAGAGGTGGTAAATTACTTCTGAAGAGTTATGAATCTGTGGAATTTATTAGCTCACAGTGCAGTGGATGCTGGAACACTGAATAAATTTAAGGAGGAGGTGGAATGATATTTAATTTGCAGTGGTTAAAGGGTTATTGAGGGCAGGAAAGTGGAGCTGAAGCTGAGATGTGATCAGCCATGATCATACTAATTAGTTGAACAGGCTCAAGGGGCTGAATTGCATTCTCTTGCTCAAGTTCTTATGTAAAGGAAAGGAAATTCATATCTGAATGTGACGAATGAGTTTAAAATGTTTTGTTGATTCTTCTTGGAGTCAGTATAAATTGGAAACACTAAATCCATTTGGTTACTCCTCCTTCAAGCAATGCTAGCAATGTGCTTTAGTGATTGAGGTTAGGGGCATCTCATTATTAACTCCTAAATAGATTAATTATTGGAAAACCTGCGCTAATTTTTAAATCATGTGTATATTATTTTTGCATATGTTTTGGCAGGAAGAAGCATTAGTTCCCTTTAAATAGTATTGTATTTGTAAGATTTTAAAGTTAGATCAAATGATACAGAAATTAGTTACCTGCCCCCTCTCGCAGCTGCAGCTGCACCACGGGGTGCGTTGGCAGCTTTTTGAGGAGAGGCTGCTGCAGGTCCTTTTGTGGCAGTGGCCCTGCCCCTAGCTGCCCCACCTTTTGGAGGAGCAGGAGCTGCTGATGCTGCACCTTTCAGTGCCTGTTGCTGCTGCTGCTGCTGCTGCTGCTGTTGCTGGTGCTGCTGCTGAGCTTTGAGGGACTCGTCCATTTTCCAATCCCGCCACCATTTCTGATCTGAAATAAGAGAGAAATAAAAATACCCAGATCTATGAAAGTGACAACACTACTCGACAGGCAATCCATCATTTCCTAGGCTTCTCATTCTTTTCAATCAGAGAAACTGTAGAACACAAAGATCTATGCATTAATTTATAAGTTTAAGAACATAAAAAAATGGGAGGTGGCCAGTTGGCCCCTTAAGCCTCAATGAAATCATGGCTGGTCTTTTACTTCAATACAGTTATCCTGTACCATACCTCAACGTGCACAAACCTATCAGTTTCCGTCTTGAACACAGTTAATGATTGAGCCTACACCATCCTCTGGAGAACAGAATTCCAAAGATTCACCACCTAATGAATGAAGAAATTCCTCACCTGTCTTAAATGGCCTGCCCCTTATTCTGAGTTGAAGAGTGTGGTGCTGGAAAAGCACAGCCTGTCAGGCAGCACCTAAGAAGCAGGAGAATCGATATTTCAGGCATATGCCCTTCTTCAGGAATGAGGCTTGTGAGCAAAGAGGGCTGAGAGATAAATGGGAAGAGGGTGGGCTTGGGGGGGGTGGGGGGTGGGAAGGCAGCTGGGAATGCGATAGCTAGATGAAGGTGGGGGAGGTGATAGATCAGAGAGGAGGGTGGAGCAGATAGGTGGGAAGGAAAATGGACAGGTGGGACAGTTCAAGAGGGTGGTGCCAAGTTGGAAGGTTGGGAGTGGGATCAAGTGGTGGGGGTGGGGTTGGGGAATGGTGAAATCCACATTGATCCCATGTGGTTGGAGACTCCCAAGGCAGAAGATGAGGCATTCTTCCTCCAGGTGTCGGGTGGTAAGGGTTTTGCGATGGAGGAAGTTCAGGATCTGCATGTCCTTGGCAGAGTGGGAGGGGGAGTTAAAGTGTTCAGCCACAGGGTGGTGGGGTTGGTTAGTGCGGGTGTCCCAGAGATGTTCTCTGAAACAATCCATAAGTTAGCGTCCTGTCTCCTCAATGTGAAGGAGACCACAACAACAGATACAGTAGATGATGTGGGTGTAAGTACAGGTCAATCTCTGCTGGATGTGGAAGGATCCTTTGGGGCCTTGGATGGAGGTGAGGGAGGACGTGTGGGTGCAGGTTTTGCACTCCTTGCAATGGGAGAGAGAACAGTGAGTTGGTTGTTCCTGTCAGTTTTGTGTCATTGCCATCCATTTTCAGTGGCAGGGCACAGAGGCAAGTCCCATATGTGCCTTTGCCAGATCAGGAAGTGAACCTGAATTGATGGCTTTAACCAGATTCACAATACCCGGTCTACAGAACTGAGTTAACAGTGCCCCCATCTCCCCCGCTACTTTCAGTATAGCGACTTTAAATAATTGGAGGTGTCGTTGTGGAGTATGCAGAGTAGGTAATGAAGAGCTATTTAATGCTAAAGTTATTCAGCATTTTTCAACCCCAACACAGACAATTTGCATAGGTAGTATGACTGGAAGTTATGTATTTGAGCTCCCATAGGCAGATTTATGGGAATTGGTTTAGCTCAGTTGGCTGGATCATTGGTTTAGAGAGCAGTGTGACGTGGACAGCATGGGTTCAATTCCCCTCACTGGTTTGAGGCCACCATGAGGGATGCTCCTTCTCAGCCTCGTCCCTTGGCTGATGTCTGGTGGCCCTCAGGTTAAATCACCACCAGTCACTTCTCTCTAATGAGAGCAGCCCCTATGGTCTGGTAAGACTATGGTGACACAACAACTCAGATTTATGTAGAAAGTCTATAGTATGCATAGGTTGCTGCTTGAGTACAATACCAAAGGGTGCTGCATCCATTGCTGGAGTTCATTCTTGGGTAAAACTTTAAAATGAGGCATATCTCATTCAGATTTCCTTAACAGATGCTGTGTTACTAATGGAAGGAATGGAGAGGAGTTCTCTTGGTAACTTTGCCATTAATTATCCTTCAAATGACCCCATCAAAAAAACAAATGAATCATTCATTTACTTCATTGCTTCTTAGGAACCTTGAGGGGAGTAAACGAGCTGCCTTAAAATAATAAATGCGCTTTTTTAAAGAATATATTTTTATTGAAAAAAATAGATTTTTAAAAAGTATTCCAACAAAACAAAACAATACAATTCAAAACAATACAAAGAAAAAGGCCTTCTCTGCATCTAGAGAAATCACCAATCCCTGTATTGACTGTTGACATACTTGAATTACATTATTGGAGGATCTGCAGTCCTTTATGAAGGCTGTCTGGTCCTCTTTAATAATAGGAAGTAACACAGTCTCCAGCCTTAATACAAGAGTCTTTAAAATCCTCAAAGTCCACATTTGAGAGAGAGATGGGTCTGTACGAAGCACAGTCCTCCGGGACCTTCCCTTTTTTAAGTTATAAGCAAAATATTGACTTCTCTTACAGATGCAGGATATAATCACGGCTGTATAGTCATTAAACATATTGAGCATCGGGCCTGATAATATGTTTATAAATTCCTTTTAGAATTCGCTGGGAGGTCCATCAGGACCAGGCGCCTTCCCACTCTGAAGCTGCTTCACAGCCTCCTGCACCTCTTGCTCTGATAAGGGGGCATTGAGAAAGGACTCTTGTCAGAGGTCACGCCCGGGAGCTCCAGATCCTTATAAAAGGATTCCATTTTGGCCCATCCCTCCTCACAATCATCAGATTGGTATAATTCAGAGTAAAATCTCTGGAATGCCACATTAATCTTTTTGGAATTACATGTTAGGTTCCCAGACCCTTCCCTAATTGCCGTAATGGCTTGAGGGGTGCTCCTTTTCCTGGCGAGATACGCTAGGTACTTGCCTGGTCTGTCACCATGCTCATATAACCTCTGTCTTGCAAAAATAAGCTCCTTCTTGCTGTTTGCATGAGCACAGAATTCAATGCAGACTGCAGTGCCGTAATCCTCTGTAGCTTGACCAACGAGGGCCTGTCAAAGTAAGCCTACTCAGCTGCCTTCAACCGTGCTTCGAGGAGATGTTGCTGCTCGCCCTTCTGCCACTTCCTACAGGCAGAGTAGGAAATAACTAACCCCCTGGCATAGACTTTGGCAGTTTCCCAAAGGACGGACAGGCTACTAACCAAGCCTGAGTTAATATCTCGGAACGCCTGAAATTCCCTCGAGAAATACTCCACAAGCCTATTATTCTTAAGGATAAAGGGATCCATTTGACAATGCCTCAGGCCCACTATAGCGTCCTTACACTGGAGCGTGATTGGAGATGGTAATATTACTAATCGTACAAGATGCCACCAAGCCCAGAGGTCAGAAAAATAAATCAATTCTGGTGTGACATCTGTGCGGATCGGAAAAAAACGCCTTCTGCTGTAACATTTAAATTCCAGCGAGGAGGAACTTGAACCACAAATCGCTGAGCCTTAGTGTCACATAATCCATCAAAAATAAAAACAACAAACTAAAACCACTCCAGTTGACAAACTTACAAAACTACCAAAGATTATACACAATAAGAACCAAAGAACAGACCAACACAAAGCACCAACAGCGCTGAGTAGGGGAACTCACCTCCTGCCCAAAGGGGGCAACTACTCATCGCAAACTGCCCGTAATTAGGCATCTAATCATCCCAACCATTTTCCCTCCTCCTAGCTAGAGCTGTACCACAAACACAAGCAGAAAAGGAAGTAAAATACACCATGGAATAGCAATATGTATAAAGAAAAAAAAAAATTTAAAGAAAAAAGGGGTAAATACCCCAACCATCCTTTGGTATAACTTTACTTAGAAATTGAAAGTACACATCTCAACTGCCGCCAAACATAGGAAAAGAAAGATCCAATCTGACTTGCTTTGTTTTATCAAAAAAAAGACAACATGTCTAAGACGTGTCAACGAGATGTACGGATCCATCTAAGGTGATCCAAAGCACCGCCAGATACCTCACAGAGTACTGGATCCCAAGATCCCTCAGTCTTCTCTTGACACCGTCATAGGAGTTTTGTTTCTGGATCACCGCCGCTGAGTGGTTCTGGAAGAACATGATCTTAGAGCCCTCGTAAACAAGTTCCTTCGGATCCTTCCCCTGGATTCTAGAAGCTTCCACGATTCTCTCCTTATCTCTAAAAAGTGATTAAACTGCACCAGGAGAGGATGAGGATGTTGACCCAGACCTGACCTCCACACCGTGACCCGGTGAACCCTCCCAATCTTCAAGCCTCTCATGCCAGCCTCCAAGTTAAGGAATTTCGGCAACCAGTCCTCAATAAGTTCCACCAGCCACTCACCTTCCTTACCCTCTGGCAGACCGACAATCCTAATATTTCTTCTCCTGCCCCTGTTCTCAACGTCATCCACTTGGTCAAGCAAACTACGGACCTGCCTCTCCAGGGCTTGGATCCTATCCTTGGAGGAACTGGCATCAGCTTCCACCACTGTGACCCTGTGTTCTAACTCATCCGCCCTTTTTTCCCAGGTCTCCCAGCTGCTGTTTATGCTTCTGCAGCATGATAGAGGAGAAGCTAGTCCCAATCTCTATCTGCTTCCCCAACATGGAGAGATTTTGTGAGCTCCTTCACCAGGGCCTGGTAGGAAATAGAGTCCGAGGATCCTGCAGGCTGAGCCATGGGCCGCCTCGGACACTCCTCCTCCCTTCTTTGGCATCTCTGGACGGCAAAAAACACAGGTAAGTTAATTTTTAACAGTCTCCTGGGACTCTGGAAAGGCCAGAGTCCCAGGATAATGCAATGGTCCGGGTTGGAAATCTTCGAAGTTCGTCCTGCAGTGTGGAGCTCTGCAATGCGCTCCTCCTAGGTCACCACCATCTTGGATCCCCCCATAAATGCATTTTTAAGGGAAACCCATGCACTTACTTTTAGAGGTATAAGTTCTGGTTCCTGCTTTCTTACTTCACTGGGCTCACAGTGTATGTTTTTCCCATTATTTAAAAACAGATGGGTGTGCAGAACCAGTTCACTTACTAGTCAGTTCCACTGGTGGTGTTCCAACGACTGGTTTGTTCTCCAGGGTGATGCTGGCTCGAAAACAAAGGCAGGCATCTTCAAGGAGAACTTTTTTATCTTTTGTGGGCTCACTGTCATATTCAGCCATGAATGCCAAGCCAAGCATATACAGAGCATTACCATTGCATGGTGTTGTTTCAACTCTTAATTGGCACACCTATGAAAAGAGGGATTGATTTGTCATTGAGGAAAAATGCCAGCAACATCACAAACTTAAAAAACAGCTGAGTGGTGAGGCTGATGTAACTATTTAAGACCACAAGAAATAGGCAGCTGCTTGGCCCCTCGAGTCTGTTGTGCCATTCACTAGGATCATGACTGATCCAATATTCCTCAGGATCACTTCCTGCCTTTTCCCCACAACCCTTGATTTCTCTCCTGAGCAAGAATGCATCCCAGTCTTAAATATACAGAGTGACTCTGCCCCCACCCACAGCTCTCTGTGGTAAGGAATTCCAAAGATTCAACTCCCTGAAAGAAGAAATTCCTCCTCATCTCAGTATGAAATTGGCTTCCCTTTATTGAGGCTATACCCTCTGGTCCTAGACTCTCCCATGAGGGGGAACATCCTCTCAGCATTTACCCTGTCAAGCCCCTTAAGAATCTAATAAGATTTACTGAAATTACCTTTCATTCTTCGAAACTCCAATGAGACCATGATGCTATTGTTTCTAATTTTTGAGGTAACAACCATTATATGGTCACGTCCTGAAAAGTGTTTTATTGAATCATGCAGCTTTTGTTTGCCGTGGCTGCTGTATATACGTTTGCTTCCTCCAGGCCATTCACATGTTTTGCTAACATTTGCAATCTCAACACTGATCCCTGTGGAATCCCACTGGTTACTGGCTGTCAACCTGAAAAAGAACCCCTTATGACCACTCACTGCTTCCTGCCCCTTAGCTAATTTTCTATCCATACCATTATACTACCCCGAACACCATAGGGTCTTATGAATTAACCTCTTGTGAGGTCCCTTGTCAAATGCCCTCTTGAAGTCCAAATACAACACACACACTGGTTCCCCTCTACCTACTCTGGGTGGGACATCTTCAAAAAAACTCAAATAAATTAAGCGTCGAAGGGTGACCTCATAGAGGTTTACAAAATCATGAGGGGCATGAATAGGATAAATAGACAAAGTCTTTTCCCTGGGGTTGGGGAGTTCAGAACTAGAGGGCATAGGTTTAGGGTGAGAGGGGAAAGATAAAAGAGACCTAAGGGGCAACTTTTTCACGCAGAGGGTGGTACGTGTATGGAATGAGCTGCCAGAGGATGTGGTGGAGGCTGGTACAATTGCAACATTTAAGAGGCATGTGGATGGGTATATGAATAGGAAAGGTTTGGAGGGATATGGGCCGGGTGCTTGCAGGTGGGACTAGATTGGGTTGGGATATCTGGTCGGCATGGACGGGTTGTACCGAAGGGTCTGTTTTCATGCTGTACATCTCTATGACTCTATGACTCTATACATTAGTCAGACACAATTTCCCTTTCATGGTGCCATATCAACTCAGCTTGGTTAGATAATGATTTTCCAAATGTGTTGCTATTGTTTCCTTGATAATTGATTTCACACCTGGGTCTCAAAGGTGGACACTTCAAGAAGCAACTTCAGTCTTTAGTGGAAACTCATTCACTCGTATAACAGACGGGTCAGGTTCACAATATTATAATGTTAGTTGAGGAAACTGACTTTCAACAATAGGAAATTGCTAGTAAAATAATCATTACAACTAAGCATCACACCAGAATGGAAACATCGGATGGGTAACAGCTTTAGAAAGCAATATTTCAATCAAATATCACAAATGCCGAACAATGGAATAATGCAATATAAATTTGCCTTCCTCACAAAGCCAGTTCCAGATCTCAGGGAATGTGGTTGTCAAGGAAAAGTTGATAATAGTATCTTCAGTTCTTTGCAAGTAGTTGAGAAAATTGAACAGAAGTCACACTATAGAGGCCATTCTGCACTGTCACTGAATATTATTGACGGGGACAGGAAGTAGATTGCCTGTTCAGTTCAGTTCAGAGAGAGATGAATGGGGATAGGTTGAAAACAGAAACAACAGATTTTTGAAGGGAAATCTATAATGGATGCATACAAGATAATCTTAAGAGTGTCCATTTAGAGTCTCTTTTGAAAACAGAAATTATTAAATCTTAGTTATATTGAGAATGACAATGCGTCTACAATGTAGGAATAGATCAAGATTAACAAATTAAATTATTTATGTAAGCAGAAAGGTACAGTAGCAGGAAAATAATGTCTTTGTTATTACTTTTACATCTCTAAAACATAAAGCATTAATGATGAAATCACAAATGAACAGCTGAGTACAATAGAAAGATTAATTAATTGGAGTGCCACTTAATCAATATTTGATTGTCAATATCCAACACTGAATAACAGTAATTCTGGGTTTCATACCGTTCGTTGCATCTCTTGGAGCTCTGCATTGGTTTGAAGGTTGGTATTTTTTATCAGTGCAGACAAAGCCTGGCATCTTTTAGAAACCAAATCCTCATTTACCAATGTCTGATGGGCAAGTAATTCTAAAAGGGTAAAATGAGCCTCAAGCAGTAGCAGTTCCAATTCCTGACTTAAAATTCCACGGTACGGATATTTGCACAGGCTTCGGGAAGTTAAATCGACAGCACTGACATCAATACAGAAAAATAATTGCAGATGAAATATTCAGTAAAGACTTAAAATAGAGTGTTAATCATATCTAACAAATTAGTCTTGAGGAGAAGGGGAGAGACAAATTTACCCCTTTCAAGTACTGAGTCATATAAAAACTTGCATGTCTATAGTGTCTTTCATGACCTGTGGATGTTCCCAAGTACATTACAGCCAGTTACTTATTGGTATAATAACTATCACATTATAAGAAATGCATCAGGCAATTTATTCTCAGTAGGACTCGACAAGTATCAATATAATTTAGAAAATGTGTTTGGGAATGTTAACTGAGAGATTACTGTCGATTTGGGTATAGGGAATGGTATTGGCATGGGATCGTTTCAACACCAGCAAGGAGTCCAAATGGGGCTGTGACTTAACATCTCAACCCAAAGATTGAACTCCAATGCCTCAAAGGTTATGAGTATGACCCCTGTTCGGAGCCACCCAACTTCCAGACTGTTAGCAATGTGAGTGCTGAAGTTCGTTTCAGTATGAGAAGGCTTCTGCTCCTGATCAATGAAGCTTTGTCGGCAATGGGACTGCTAGAACTGACTGAGGCGACTGTTGGGCTCAGTATTCATATTTTCCATTGTTCAACAAATCTCCAACACTCACAGCTGAAGAAAGACTTTTGGTGGAAATGGTGAGGAACGTCTGCAGTTCATTTTGTGTCAGTCTTCACTAGAGAGGGTACAAGCAATATTTCAGAATTCACTGGAAATGAGGAAATGGAAAGTAGGCAGGAACACATTCCTGTCAGGGTGAAAGGAAAGGCTGATAGGTATAAGGAATGCTGGATGACTAAAGAAATTGAGGGTTTACTTAAGAAAAAGGAGGAAGCATATGTCAGGTACAGACAGGATAGATCAAATGAATCCTTATAAGAGTATAAAGACAGTAGGAGTATACTTAAGAGGGAATTTAGGAGGGCAAGGAGGGGATATGAGGAACTGGATTAGTGGTGCTGGAAGAGCACAGCAGTTCAGGCAGCATCCAAGGAGCAGCGAAATCGACGTTTCGGGCAAAAGCCCTTCATCAGGAATAAAGGCAGTGAGCCTGAAGCGTGGAGAGATAAGCTAGAGGAGGGTGGGGGTGGGGAGAAAGTAGCATAGAGTACAATGGGTGAGTGGGGGAGGAGATGAAGGTGATAGGTCAAGGAGGAGAGGGTGGAGTGGATAGGTGGAAAAGGAGATAGGCAGGTAGGACAAGTCCGGACAAGTCATGGGGACAGTGCTGAGCTGGAAGTTTAGAACTAGGGTGAGGTGGGGGAAGGGGAAATGAGGAAACTGTTGAAGTCCACATTGATGCCCTGGGGTTGAATTGTTCCGAGGCGGAAGATAAGGTGTTCTTCCTCCAGGCGTCTGGTGGTGAGGGAGCGGCGGTGAAGGAGGCCCAGGACCTCCATGTCCTCGGCAGAGTGGGAGGGGGAGTTGAAATGTTGGGCCACGGGCCGGATCAGGAGCAACGGATACAATAAATGATATTAGTGGATGTGCAAGTAAAACTTTGATGGATGTGGAAGGCTCCTTTAGGGCCTTGGATAGAGGTGAGGGAGGAGGTGTGGGCGCAGGTTTTACAGTTCCTGCAGTGGCAGGGGAAAGTGCCAGGATTGGAGGGTGGGTTGTAGGGGGGCATGGACCTGACCAGGTAGTCACAGAGTGAACGGTCTTCGCGGAAGGCGGAAAGGGGTAGGGAGGGTAATATATCCCTGGTGGTGGGGTCTGTTTGGAGGTGACGGAAATGTCGGCGGATGATTTGGTTTATGTGAAGGTTGGTAGGGTGGAAGGTGAGCACCAGGGGCGTTCTGTCCTTGTTACAGTTGCCCTCCAACGCATCTCGTCTACATCCTGCACCTCTGCCCTCAGACCCCACCCCTCCAACCGTAACATTTTGGGAAAGCAAATCTTAGCAGGACTTATACACTTAATGGTAAGGTCCTAGTGAGTGTTGCTGAACAAAGACTTGGAGCGCAGGCTCATAACTCCTTGAAAGTGGAATCGCAGGTAGATAGGATAGTGAAGGCGGCGTTTGGTATGCTTTCCTTTCTTGGTCAGAATATTGAGTACAGGAGTTGGGAGGCCATGTTGCGGCTGTACAGGACATTGGTTAGGCCAGTGTTGGAATATTGCATGCAATGCTGGTTTCCTTCCTATCGGAAGGGTGTTGTGAAACTTGAAAGGGTTCAGAAAAGACTTAAGGATGTTGCCAGGATTGGAGGATTTGAGCTATGGGGAGAGGTTGAACAGGCTGGGGCTGTTTTCCCTGGAGCGGAGGCTGAGGGATGACCTTATAGAGGTTTACAACATCATGAGGGGCATGGATAGGATAAATAGACAAAGTCTCTTCCCTGGGTCGGGGAGTCCAGAACTAGAGGGCATAGGTTTAAGGAGAGGAGAAAGGTATAAAAGAGACCTAAGGGACAACTTTTTCACGCAGAAGGTGGTACGTGTATGGAATGAGCTGCCAGAGCAAGTATTGGAGGTTGGTACAATTGCAACATTTAAGAGGCATTTGGATGGGTATATGAATAGGAAGGGTTTGGAGGGCTATGGGCCGGGTGCTGGCAGGTGGGACTAGATTGGGTTGGGATATCTGGTCGACATGGACGAGTTGGACCGAAGGGTCTGTTTCCATGCTGTACACTTCTATGACTCTATGATTCATGAAATTTACTATCACTCGGCCTGAAGGCTTACAATCCTGGATCCTGATGGATTTTATCATAGGATCTTAAAAATAATGGGTAGTGAGATATTTGATGCATTCTCAAGAATTCCCTAGACTCAGGGACAGTTTCATTAGAGAAAAAAATAAGAGACTGTAATTCCTTTATTCAAAACAAGAGGGAGACAGAAAGCAGGAAACTACAGGACAATTAGATTAGCATCTATTATAGGGAAAATGTTAGAAGCTATTATTAAAGATGTCATAGCTGGGCACTTAGAAAAAAAAAGGTAATTGGCAGGGGAAATCAAGTTTAGCCATTTTATTGGACATCTTTGGAGAAGTAACACATGTTGTGGATAAAAAGGTAGATATGCTATACTTAGATTTCCAAAAGGCATTTGATAACGTCCCACATCACAAGTTATTGTGGAAAATAGATGATCATCGTGCAGGCATTAACATAATAATGGTTAGCTGACAAGAATTTCAGACAAGGCATCGATGGGTATTTTTCTGTTTGGCAAGATCTAGTGGGTGGTGTGCCACAGCGATCAATGCTGTTTCATTCAATTCATAGAAATGTCTTGGATGAAGGAACTAATATACGGTTGCTAAATTTGCTGAAGACATGACGATAGACAGGCAAATAAATTTGACAAAAATGAGCACTGCAGATACTGGAGATTAGAATAGAGAGTGTGGTGCTGGAAAAGCAGGTCAGGCAGCATCCGAGGAACAGGAGAATCAATGTTTCAGGCAAAAGCCCTTCATCAGGAATTACAAAGTTAAAAATCACACAGCACCAGGTTATAGCCCAACAGGTTTAATTGGAAGCACTAGCTTTCGGAGAAGTTGGAACCACTGTTTAAAACTAAGTATTAGTCATTTAAGACAGACATAAGGAGAAACCTTTCCTCATAAATAATCCTGGGTCTTTGGAAAGGTCTTTCACAAAAGAAGGTGAAAGTAGAGTCATTGAATACATTTGAGGTAGTGGTAGATAGATTTTTGATAAGCAACGGGTGAAAGGAGCAGGCAGATACATGGAACAATCAGATCAGCCATGATCTTTATGAATGGTGGCAGTCGTTCGTGGGGTTGAGTGGCCTGCTCTTACTCCTAATTTAATTGTTCATGGAACTGCAATTTAGTAAATGTAACCCAACATCAGCTATTGCTTTCAGGTGAGATAGAGTAAGAGAAAACAAAAGAATGTATAATTCAATACCTATTGTGGTTTGTGAATTTTTGATGCTGTATTAGATCTCAAATATATCGATCTTTTATTGAATGATAAATCCTTGAAACCATTCATTAAAATGACAGTGATGAAACTACATTGTGGTTACGGTAATGATTATTTTTAAGAGTCTTCTATCCTTCTAACAATAAATTATTTTCCAGCTTGCATCTTAGGTCACTCTCATGAATAAGTTTCAATTCCTAATTCTTTGAAAGTGTCTATCCCAACTTTTAAAATGCAAGTATTCCTCAGCAACATGCTTGAAATAACGAATTGTAAGCAGTCTGCAAATTATTTTTAGCATTTATGCAATGCATTTAAAGACCATTCCGATCTTAAACAGCGATAAAGGATCACTGTTTCATTGCTTCAAATTTAAAATATTAAATGAATTTATTAAACAACCAGCAAGCAATTGTCATATAGATGTGATTTCTGAAAAACTAATTTAGGATATTATTGACTAGACATTTATCCACACCTTAGACTTTTTGGAAAACAGTACTTTGTAAACCAGTGGAGGCTGGCAGCAGCAAGGGAAAAGTTGCATTTACAAAGAACACAAATTAAGATGTTATACTCTAGTCTTTATATTTTTACCAAGACTTTGAGGGTGTGTTTTTGTCTGTTTGTATATATTTGCATGTTTTAAATCTTGTGTTAATAATCTCGACATCTTTGTTTAAGTAATTTTCACTTTCAATAAATTAGTTTTTTATTGTTTCTTAAGGAACCTGGAAATTGTTTCTAAGACCGAGCTATATCCTAGTGGTCCATGTTGGTGTTTATAATCAATTGAAACCTCCTCCCATCCCTCTTTATTTAACCCTACCAGCATAATCTTTCTGTCCTTTCTCGCTTGTGTTCATTTGGCTTTCCCATAGATGCAACACATTGTCCTTTCGACCCCTCAGCTAGGTTTTGATTCTCTGCGAAGACTGCAGTCAAGGAGACATTTGTCCACATTTGGCTCAATCAAAAGACATCATCATCCATACAGCTTTTCCTTGATTTCCTATAGGTTGTTTGGCTTTTCAAAACAGACACCCAGGGCTTAACTTTAACTCTGGGCATTTTTATCAAGTTTTGATGGTTTATTGCATTAAAAATGCTACATAAATGCAATTTATTGTTTCTGAAGTTCATTAAAACAACATTTAACACTTACAAGTGAAGAACTTGTTCGGGAGACATTGTTCTTTCAGGTAATCCTGCTGGTGGGTTGAAGAGAAATGTTCCTAGCCTGTATATCCCTTTGATCAACTGAATGTTCTGAAGAGAAAATGTATCTAAAGCCCGAAGAAATGAGAGTTCATGACTAGACGGGAAAAATGGATAAAAATTTACTTACAAACTATTCAAAACATCAGAATAAACTTAATCTGCTAATCCACTGAAATAAACAGAGAGATAATGGTTAACATGGGTAAACAGGGCAACATTAGAGTCATAACATAGAAGTTTACATGATGCTGCTGGTCCTGCTTATGAGTTGGCACACCTTTGCGGCAACCCTGCCTTGGCCAATTCTGGGTAGCCTGACTTGTTGGTTAGTTGGTGACAAGATGCCTATACCTTGAAAGTAGCTTGCAGGAATGGTGGTCACAGCTGAGACTGTACCCAGTTCACAGCAGCATCATGGAGGCCATTCTGGAATGATGGTAAGTGGGTGCGTGTTACAGAGGAGGTGCTATTGCTTTGAGAGCAGTACCTTGCTGGGAAGCTCTCCATACGATGCATGGATGCACACATGCACACCTCACCCCCTTGCTTTTTGGTCACCCCGCTTCCAGATCACAGCTCAAACGTTACTATAATGATTGCTACCCAGTTGATGCTGCATAGAGGAGATCATTTGGTCCACTGGATTCATACTATCACTCTCTAGAGCTCTGTCAGCCTTGTCTGACATTACCACCAGAGTCAATGCAGTCTCAGTTGTATGTAGGAATGCTCAGCAGAGTAGGAACAAGATGAACAACTTTGTCCACTCCATCAGGTTAAAGTGCCACCATATTAATCTCTGCTTTCATAGACTGTGCACCCTCATGGAAGGTGGCTAACACACTCACTATCACAAGCAAATCTTGCCTCAGTTTCATCCCCACCCTATTAACTCATGCAATGGCCTTTGCCCCTCCTACTCACTCCCTCGAAACATCTCACCACCTTTCTCCCAGCTTCACCAGTATGGACAGCTGAGAATCCTACCTTCATTTCTCTTAATACCTCCCTTTCCCTCATTACAGGAGAAGACTGCCTACAATAGGACAGAGTGTCCCAAAATTGGTGACAGCTATCAAACATTTGTGTCCTTGTCCCTCATGAGAGGAACCGGATTCGGATTGTCCTGAGCAACTGACTGACTAAGTCCAAGTTCCTGGTCTGACTTTAGAGGTTGCCCTGGACCTACATTACCTCTAATTTCACCTTTTGCTCTGTGGACCTCCCAGGTTCCTGCACAGCAGGTGGTTCTGGAACCAGAAGTCAATGTGTCTCTACATCAATTGCTTTTCACAGACATTTGGTGTGGCTGCATGGGGCAATGTGTTTGATTTTCTGTGTCAGGACCACCTGACTGAAGAGTATCTTTTGATTTGACTGAAGACTGCTAACACTTGGCTTTGTATCTACATTAAAAGGCAAGAGAATATAACAATACTGTGAGCATGGTAGCTCTGGCTGAGAAGTCAAACCATAAAAGGCAAGACAAGGCTAGAAAAAGTATGTGAGCATACAGGTAGACTCAATGTGAGTGAGTGCTAAGAGATTGACAAACAGACCTGAGGTGTAGCCTGGACCACCCCACAACTTCAGTCCATGTCCCTGCATGCAAAGTATCCTTGTAAAGATGTTGCAATGATAGGTGCCAGAGCACCCTGAAGTTAAAAACAAAGTGCTGCAAATGGATCCAAGATGTGCCATGATAATATAATGAGGCTATTACGTATTAGATGTCAATAGCTGTGAAACTGGGGTGTAGGCAGTTCTGAGGCACTGTGGCGTGTGTCAAAGGTGGGACCCCAGAGGAGCAAACAGCAAGCTGGAGTCACGAGGTATGCATTCTCACTTTCGTGACAGGAGTTTTCAGCATCTAGTTCCCTTGTGGCAGGTGGTAGCAAATGAACCTGCATATTAATGAGGCTGGATTTGCAAATAATAGAAGAGTATTAACAAGCAATAATTCTTCTTTAACAGACATCTTGCCAATCCCTAGCAAGAATCTTGTTTGATGTCTGGAACTCTATTGAAAAATAATAATCAGTTACTCCTGATGTCAAGGAAAACCTCACTGAAGGACTCAAGATTCTACCAAATTTCTTTCCAAAGCCCTCATCATTCAGACCCCTATAAAGATTCTGCCCCCACTATTCCCATTATGAATCTAATATGGATTGAGTGTAGTTTTGACAGTGCAGACCTGATGGACCAAAGGGCCTTTTCTATATTATTTGATTCTATGTCTCTAGTGATTTAATTTGTAATGTATCGAGTGCCTGTTGAGTAGCATTTAAAGCACATGGTGTGGACCAATTTGAAACTTCCCCCAAAATGGCTTATGTCATTCACCCAATTTCAGGGTCAGAGGGTGTATATCATTTTAGCTTATTCTCTCTGCTTGGTTGCGATGTTCAACTAAATTCTCCATGGAATGGAGAAAAGCATAAACATTCACATTAAATGACCGACTATTAAATCAATATCATACAAGAAAGGCCAAAAGAATTACTGGTAAAGGAAGATTACCTCAGAGTACAACAAGGTATGCTCTCCTCTATTGGTCAGAGTGTTGAGTACAGGAGTTGAGAGGTCATGTTGTGGCTGTACAGGACAGTGGTTAGGCAGCTTTTGAAATATTGCGTACAATTCTGGTCTCCTTCCTATAGGAAGGATGTTGTGAAACTTGAAAGGGTTAAAAGATGTACAAGGATGTTGCCAGGGTTGGAGGATTTGAGCTATAAGGAGAGGCTGAATAGGCTGGAGTGTCACAGGCTGAGGGGTGACCTTATAGAGGTTTATAAAATCACGAGGGGTATGGACAGGATAAATTGACAAAGTCTTTTCCCTGGGGTGGGGAGTCCAGAGGGCATAGGTTTAGGGTGAGAAGGGTAAGATTTAAAAGGGATCTAACGGGCTACATTTTCACAGAGGGTGGTGTGTGTATGGAACGAGCTGGCAGAGGAAGTGGTGGAGGCTGATACAAATACAACATTTAAAAGGCATCTGGATGGATACATGAATAGGAAGGGTTTGGACGGATATGGGAAAAGTGCTGGCAAATTGGACTAGATAATGTTGGGATATGTGGTTGGCATGGATGAGTTGGACCGAAGGGTCTGTTTCCGTGCTGTACATCTCTATGACTCTAAGACCTTGATAAGATGTGCCAATGCGCTAAGGAGTGGTGGATGGAGTTTAATTTAGCTAAATATGAGGTGCTTCATTTTGGAAAGGTAAATCAGGGCAGGATTTGTACTCTTAATGGTAAGGTCCTGGGGAGTGTTGCTGAACAGAGACCTTGGAGTGCAGGTTCATAGCTCCTTGAAAGTGGAGTCCCAAGTTGGCTGGATAGTGAAGGCGGCATTTGGTATGCTTTCCTTTATTGGTCAGAGTATTGAATACAGGAGTTGGGAGGTCATGCTGTTGCTGTACAGGACATTGGTTAAGCCACTTTTGGAATAGTGTGTGCAGTTCTGGTTTCCTTACTATTGGAAAGATGTTGTGAAACCTGAAAGGGTTCAGAACAGATCGACAAGGATGTTGCCAAGGTTGAGGGTTTGAGCTATAGGGAGAGGCTGAATAGGCTGGGGTTATTTTCCCTGGAGCATTGGAAGCTGAGGGGTGACATTATAGAGGTTTATAAAATCATGAGGCGCATGGATACAGTGAATAGACAACATCATTTTTTTTGGCATAGTGTTAAGGTGAGAGTGGAAAGAAATAAAAAGGATCTCAGGGGTAACCTTTTCACTTAGAGGGTGGTGTGTGAATGGAATGAGCTGCCAGAGGAAGTGATGGAGGCTGTGCAATTACATTTAAAAGTCATCTGGATGGGTATGTGAATAGGAAGTGTTTAGAGGGACATGGGCCAAATGCTGGCAAATGAGATTAGATTGATTTCGAATATCTGGTTGGCATGGACAAATTGGATCAAAGGGTCTGTTTCCATGCTGTACAGCTCTATGACTCAGAGAAAATGTCATACTGGTGCAGTATGTGCATTCCCTTGAGATTAGGAGTAAACAAAATTGCTGGGAGAATGGAGGGAGCTTCACACTCAATCTAGAAGTACTAGGAATGTTTGTTCCTGAAGCTGGTATTGAATTTCCCATCTGGAACGATGAAACACTAAGAGGCCATTCATACCCTCAAGGCTATTCTACAATTCAATCAATTCAAAGCAGACCTGTACCTGAACTCCATCTATGTGGAGAAACCCTTTATGCACTAATAGAGAAACATAAATAATGCTGTACATTACCAAACAGTGTCCCCTCAATACACCCAGCATTGGACTAATCACCTCAAGCTCTGCAAAATGAGGTTGGCTCCAGGGATTTGTGAAAAAAAATCTACTTGCCCAGATTCAACGACCCTGATGGCCTTATCTATATGAAGAGTGTTTAGTCTCAGTTTCAAAATTTTGGAATTTAATTCAGAAATGTGTTATATCTCCAAACATGTATCTAGTGTATTATTGTGGACAATAAAAACTTACTTTGCTGAGTTGTCACTTGGAGTTTGAAGGTCAGTTAGTAATTGTTCTAAGCCCTGTTGGAGGTATTGAATGGCATAGCGTGTTTGAGGACCCAGGCCATCATCCTGATCTAGCACAAGCAAGCCAGCATAAAATCTGAGGATAAATAAGCAATATGTACATTTACGTCCCATTTGTTCAACTAAAATATCAGGATAGATTATCACAATGCATATATCTAAGGTTGCACAAATCCTCAATTGTTAATTAATACTTTAAATTTATATAGGCTAACCTGTTGGGGAAAATATCACCAAGAAATTCTATTAATCTTCATTCTCTTGTAGGGTGAGTGTCATTAGCTAGGCCAACATTTGTTGCCCATTCCTAATTGCCCTTGAATTGAAAGGCAGGCTGGGTCATATAACAGGACAGGTAAGAGTCAACCATGTTGTTGTGGGTCTGGAGTAACATGTAAGCAAAACTAGGTAAGGACAGCAAATTTCTTCCCTAATAGACATTAGTGAACCAGACAACCAGACACTGATGACTAGCTATCAATTCCAAATTGGAATTAAGAATATAGAAAAGTACAGCACAATAGAGGCCCTTCCGACCTCAATGTTTTGGCAACCTTTTATCCTACTCCAAGATCAAACTAACCTACATATCCTTCATTTTACTATCATCTATGTGTCTATCCAAGAGTCGCTTAAATGTCCCTAATGTATCTGGTTCTATTACCGCTGCTGACAGTGCATTCCCCGCACCTACCAATCTGTGTAAAGAACCTACCTCTGATATCACCCCTAAACCTTCTTCCAATCATTCTAAAATTATGCCCCCATTAACTGAATTGAAATTTCTCCTGGTGTCATGATGTGATTTGAATTCACGTCCCCAGAGCATTGGCTTAGGTGTCTGGATTACAGTCTAACTCCAATAACATTATCACTGCCCCGCCATTTCCCTAATTTAGTTATTATTCAGGTGGGAGTGTGCAAATCACATTTACAGACACAGGTTTTGGACACAAGGTATTTGGTCTCTGGTCACAGTTAAAGGCTTCTGGGTCACTTTCCCATGTCTACTAGCATTGTTCCTTTGGTCCAAATGATGTATCAGCCTGACACTTGTCAGCACCTCAAGACCATTCAATCAGGGATCAGTAGAACAGCACAGGAAATGAAGCTCACTACTATATAGTGGAGTGCTGCAGTGATCAGTGCTTGGGTCTCAGCTATTTATGCTTTATATTAATGACATTAGGCGGCACGGTGACTCAGTGGTTAGAACTGCTGCCTCACAGCACCAGGTACCCGGGTTCAATTCAGCCTCGGTCGACCGTCTGTGTGGAGTTTGCATATTCTCCTGTGCCTGCGTGGGTTTCCACTGGGTGCTCCGGTTTCCTCCCACAATCCAAAGATGTGCAGGCTAGATGGATTGGTCATGCTAAGGGTTCAGGGTTGTATAGGTCAGGTGCATTAATCAGGGGTAAATGTAGAATATTGAGGTAGGAGAATGGGTTTTGGTGGGTTACTCTTCGGAGGGTTGTTGTGGACTTATTGGGCCAAAGAACCTATTTCCACATTGTAGGGATTCTATGACATAGATGATAGAACAAGCAAAATTGGAGACCAACTTTCGATGATGATCTTTTTGAATGGTGTAGCTGCCTTAATAGGCCAAAACTTTCTCCTACTTTTTGTGATCTCATGACCAGGGTAAGTATTCAATTGCTTAGTTTCTGCTGAGTGGAAAGAGAGGTAAAATCTCCTCCTTACACCAACAGCAGGCCATTTAATAACACAAGAAAACATAAAATGAGAAATCAAGACTGCTTCCCACACAGAACAACCATATTGGAGGTGGCATCCATTTAATACTTGAAGGAAGTGCCCTGCACACATTTCAATTTGCAAAAAGAATCATTCAATATTTTAGGATATTCATGCATCATGATGTTATGTTAAAAGTATTCCATAATATTTGGATGGCCCACTAGGCCCTTAATATTTATGTTCTACAATAGCCCCCATTACCTTTTCACAACTAACCCCATCAAATTATCCTTCTGCTCCTTTCTCCCTCAAGTGTGTAGATTTGCTTTCCTTTAAAAGCAGCCATGCTTGTCACATCAGCACCTTGGTCTTGTTTCACCACAACTGCAAATCTCCTGACCCTCGCCCCAACATGAGAGAACTATCATATCATATGGACATGAATCAGTTGAACATGTCAAATTGTATCTGAAAAATCATCCCAACACATTTTTATCAAAACCTTTTTTTTTATAATAGTAGGTTTTCTCAGTCTCAGCTGAGATAGGAGGAGGAGTGTAATTGAAACATTAACACTTCCTTTCACCGCTGATGCTGCCAGATCTGTTGACGTTCTCCAGCATTTGTTTTCTTTACAGATATCCAACATTCACAGCATTTCGTTCTTGTTTTAGTCTCAATTGATTTAGCCAGAAATTCACTATCCTGTGACTATATAGCTCCTGCAAACCTGTTGCCTGACTTGGGCATTGTTAGTTATAAAGCTACATCCTCTTGCACAATATAGCTTGCTCTTCAAAAGGCTTTTTCTACCCTGCACAGTAGATTCTTATCGATCTTCTTAATGAAAGGAAAGGTGCTGCCCAACATCAATATTAGAAATAGTTAACAGATGGCTATGACCAATTTGGTATTGAATGTGAGCCAGCCTAATAAAACATCAAAATTGCCTTTCCTTACAGAAACAATCCAAGGACAGGATTAGTCTGTGAGAGATTTGGACCTATGAACATCAATATCCTTTATCTATATACTGTAGATCCTTTAACATAATGAAGCCTCCCAAGGCATTTCACAGAAGCTTATAGAATTAAGTCGGACACCAAGCCAGAACAGGCAATATTCGAGAAGATGATCAAAAGTTTAATGCTTTAAGAATTGTTTAAAGGGAGGAAAATGAGGTAGAAAAGCAGTGGTGTATTAGGAGCAAATACCGGAGCTCAGGTCCAGGCAAATGCTGCAGGAATACTGCATATTGTCATTGACAGGACTCTGCTGTCAAGCCAAACAGGTATTCTGCTAATCACAGAAATGACTAATGTGCTATACAAATTTAATTGCTGAGTGAATAGGTCATACATCTTGCCTTCATTAATCAGAACATTAAGTATAGAAGTTGGAACATTATGTTATGGCTGTACAGGACTTTGGTGAGGCTACTTTTAAAATACTGTGTGTAATTCTGGTTGCCCTTCTGTAGGAAAGATGTTAAACTTGAAAGGGTGCAGGAAGGAATTACAAGGATGTTGCCAGTACTGGAGGGTTTGGGTTATAGGGGGAGGCTGGAGCTTTCTTCCCTCGGAGTGTTGGAGGCTGAGTGGTTATTATGGGCATGGATTGAGTGAATAGCCAAGGTCTTTTCCAGGGGTGGGGTGTCCAAAACTAAAGGGCATAGGTTTAAGGTGAGAGGGGAAAGTTTTAAAATGGAGCTGAGGGATACTTCTTTTCGCGCAGAGTATGGTGCGTGCACATAACGAGCTGCCAAAGGAAGTGGCAGAGCTGGGTGTAATTATAACATTTATAAGGAATCTGGACGGATATATGAATAGGAAGTGTTCAGAGGGGTTGGTTGGGATGACTGGTTGGCATGGATGAGTTGGACTGAAAAGTCTATTTCTGTGCTGTATGATTCTATGACATGGCCATTTTGTATCCTAATCACCATAAACAGTGAGATGGCCTAGTCAAAACTGAAGTATGCTTAGGTTTGTGTAAGAGACTGACATATATAATTAACAGAATGAAGATAAATTTCTTTCCCTTTAAAATATTGTAAAACATCTTGTCTATTTTTAAACCAGTGATGTGTATTTCCAGGGCAGAAACTACACTAAGTTAGAGCACATAAGTATATTGTGCTTCACAGGAATATGGCAAATTAGTTCAGAAATAGTGGAACTCAATGTACTTAAGACAGCAAAGTAAAACTCAAGATGATAAATTCATCACTGTACACTTGTCGGCACATAATTAAGATATATCTGGGAATAGATCTTCCCACCTTTGTCCTTGCAAATGGACTGTTACAGGAGAAGGTGAGGATTGTAGATGTTGGAGATCAGAGATGAAGAGTGTGGTGCTGGAAAAACACAGCCAGTCAGGCAACATCCAATGAGCAGGAGAATCGACATTTCGAGCTTTGTCAGAAAATGTATTGTTATGCAGAATTACAAAGTATTTATGGCACTCAAGCAGATGATTTGACCTCACTGGTTTATACTGGTGTTTTATAGCCCAGAGAAACCTTCATTCTACCCTATAAGTAAATACTTTCATTCTTTACTTCCTCTCGTGTTTATCTCGCTTCTACCTAAACGTATCTGTACAATTCACATCAACTGTTTCCTACAGTAGTGAGTTCCACGTACTAAGCACTCTGAACTTTCTCCTGGATTTCTTACTGATTTTATGAGCAACCATCTTAGATTATAACCTTAGCTTTGTTTAGTGGAATTATTGATCAATCATTTTAATAATTATATAATTTGAAATAAGTAGTGCAGAACACAGTGAAAGTCTATAAAAACTTAAAAATACGATGCAAGATTTTTTCATTAATTGTAAAGAAAATCAAGACACTTGTCCTTGTATACAACTTCAGTATTGCGGAAAAAAAAACACATTTTGTTGGACCTTTTCGTCTTACAATCATCAAGATAATTCCTAAGAGTACCAGTGTAAAAGGAGAACCACAATATGAAAAATGCTGATTGGTTGACAAGTGGATGGTGATTGGTGGAGCTGTTGCCATGTTTCATGCTGCTACAATGCAATATCAACATGAGTGGTGTTTATCACTGACAGGACATTGCTGTCAAGCCAAAAAGACATTCAACTAATCACAGAAATGAATGATGTGCTATACAAACTCAATTGTCCAGTGAGTAGGTCATACATCTCAAAGACTGGGAGATCGTACCAAACAGCATATCCATTTGGTTTGCACATTCAGCAAGCTACTAACCATACCAATCAGCCTGTGCTTGTGAAACTCAAAACACAGTATCTAACTTTAGTTGTGCATTTGTGATTGGTCATTGGCTAAATAATTCTGAGTGTGCTAAGAATCAGGCTGACAACCAATTTATGAATGTCATTTGGGCTTGCAGTGTGATATATTTGTGTGCACTGGAAGTTGTGTCTACTAATACACTGGGTCCTGTTATTTGCAGTCAGAAAATAATAATATTGTACCCGTTTCAACTAAAAAAAAACTTAACCATTCTCTGGTTAATTTCTCAGGGAAATGACTGGACTCATAGCCAATTTAACTGGTTTAAATTTAAACAAAGCTTGGCATTTACTGTCAACTGTCATCTAATGAATGAATGTCCGTGGTGTAGTGTGCATTCTGCTTTGAAGCCATGTCAGAGTTGACTTACCAACCAATCAACACTCTCTTCTCATACACCATAAAATGTTGATTTTCCCATCACATTAGTATTTCCTGTGAATTTTCCTGAAGAATGCAAAATGTTTTGACAAACGTGTTGTTTTTCAGCAATAATCCTTACCAAGGTGGTGTGAGCAAAGTTTGTGGTTTTAGCTGCTCACCTGATGGAAGGTTCTGTTGGTTTCTGTGCTAGTGCCACCTGCAAATGTTTCAGTGCATCATTGTTCTTTTTTTGGAACAGGTACAACCGACCAACATGAAAATTGTATTTCCAACTCTGAGGTTGAAGAGACAGGGCATCTAAGTATTTCAGCAGAGACCATTCGATGTACTTATGCTCATCGGAGACCACTGGTTTCAATTTACCATCCTATATTATGTAGCCAGTCAATAAAAATAAATAATATAGAGCATCAGTTATGTGATCAAAGCTCTTGCCATTAAATTACATACGTAAGGATTTATGCAGAAGTGGATCACAGAAATAAACTATTTTTTGGTACTGGATCAGTGTTTTTCATGTTACATGTTTTGTATTTCATGGCTTCCAAATTTTGTATTATATTACATACATGCTTATGAATCCATCAAGGCAAATTTTCACTTATTCATGCTGATGATTTATGCAGACTGTGTAACATAATCAGCATTATTGCCCAATTCAATCCACCCAACTGAGTTCAATGCAAAGGACTGAACTCTCGTCTGGGACATATAACAGGTTCTCAAAGATCACCATCTCAGAATCATGGTTTCTGGTGTAATTGTGTGAGAGAATGCAGAGAAGCTATAGCATGTGATTCTCTCACTGTGACTGAACTATGAGAAAGCAACCGGACAAGTACAGTCTGGACAAAGCCCACTGGAAAAGGATGATGTGATCAGAAGTGGCTCACAAGTCAAGAAGTACTGGGATGGCCAGTGTATAAACTTCCCTGAGATATCATGCAGGCAAATGAAGTTCAATTTGTCTCAATCTGTTTGGTATTTTTTGAACATACAATATTAACAGTAATTTCTAGATTCATACCTTCCCTGCTTGCTGAGCTTTCCAGCTGTAGAGTGACTGTACATAATCAGATTTGGCAGCCTGTCCCTGTTCCTTTAATTGGTGGTATTCCATGTCCAATGCCTTCAGTTGTTGCTGTAGTGTGCATTCTGCTTTGAAGCCATGAAGTCTACAAATGACTGCAATTTCATCATTTCTACCAGAGGTCTCAGCTGCAGAGAGCTTTTCTGCACCCTGTTCTTCAATCTGAGGGCAGATTAAAATCATCCTAATGTTAAAAATTAATAGACCAATTCTCCAAGGTGGTTTAAATTGTAACAATCCTGAACACAAAGGGAAATGTTCACAAAGATTACTGCCAAAACATGTTTTATTAACATAAATGAGATTCAACCCTTAGAATGTTAGCAGATAAAATGTTTTGGAAATTATACATAATTTATCCACATAAATAACAGTTAAAAGGACAAAGCATTGTTGCAATGACTGGTGAGATAAACTGCATTACTTCAGTGGTGTATATCAGTGCAACTAAGACCCAATTGTGATTCATCTTAGGTAAGAAAATTTAAACAAGATAATTGGAAGAATTGCAGATCCTGGAAATCAGCAACAAAATCAGAAATCCCTGGAAAAGCTCACCTAGTCTGGCAGTATGTGTGGAATGAAATTAATGTTTCGAACAATGGTCATAGAATCATAGAGATAGAGCGCACAGAAACAGACCTTTCAGTTCAACTCGTTCATGCTAACCAGATATCCTAACCTAATCTAGTCCCATTTGCAAGCACTTGGCTCATATCCCTCAAACATTAACTTGGATTTCTATCCACAGATGCTGCATTTTTTCAGTTATTTCTGTTTTTGTAAAAAAGATAACTTATTTATCCAGTATGTTCAGAATTGTTAAGGACAAGAAATAAAAATAGTGGTGAAATCTTCAATCTTTTGTAAACTGATGGTTTAGGTTGTATAGGAGGACAGAATAAGGACTCAAAGATCTTGTGGAACGATTTACAAAAACTCTATTTCTGTCTTGATCTTTACTCACATTCTCTTCACTCTGTACAGCAGAGCTACTCTCTTCCTGCTCACTCTATTTAATCATGTAACTTTGACATCATCATCATGGGTGCTTCTGACGCTAATCCCATTATTCTACAAGCACCAACCAAACTATTTTGAAGTCCATTCAAATAAAGTCATGCATGACTCAAGCATAAAGTGTACAGGAGATATTCCAGATGAGAAAACTGACCACCTACCGTACTCATTTTCCAGTTTAGACAACACAGTAAGCAGATAAAAATCTCTGCCTGTGTGCTCACTCAAGAGGAGCCCTGTAACAAACATCTTTCTCAAATGAAGATCCAAAGCTTTCAAGAAACTTCTTAATTAAAACAATTCAATTCTCATCATTTCCTTCAGAAAACATCACCATCTTGGAAAATATTAAGGTATCAAAAAAGAATGGAAGCATTATTGCTCATATTTGGTAACAGAAATTTTAATACTTTGACAAGTGTGCTTCCTTTTCAGATCTATAGGGTTTAGCCTGCTACTGTTATCTTACCTTTTTCACCACACCATATATCACAGCCGCATAGTAATGTTCCTCTAACACCACACCTAGGTGGAAATGCAGCTCTGGGTCCTTTGGTTTCAATTTTATAGCCAAGGCATAGTCCACCGCTGCCTTATGTAAGGCATCCAGAGGTGATTTTCCTTCTTCATAGAAAGGCACTAATCAAATATTAGAAAATAATCAAAATATATAAAGAAAAGCAACAAAACATTTCTAACCATAAAATTTGCAAATAGCGCGTCATTCAACAAAAGTAGGTACAATCACATAAGATACGTGAACTATGCAATATACAGAGTCGAAGAGTGGGGTGCTGGAGGAGCAGGAGCAGGAGCAGGAGCATCAACGATATGGGCACAAGCCCTTCATCAGGAATGAGGCTTGTGGGCCAAGGGGGCTGAGAGATAAATGGGAAGGGGGTGGGGCTGGGGGAAGGTAGCTGGGAAAGTGATAGGTAGATGAAGGTGGGATGATGGTGATAGGTCAGAGAGGAGAATCCACCCTCTCAACATATCCAAGGCTGCAAAGGATACAATCTCAATAGTCTTTTCACTGGCCAACCTTCTTCAAGAATCATAGAACAATACTGCAGAGAAGGTGACTATTCAGTCCATTGTCTATCCAATTAGTCCTAATTGCCTGTTCATTCCCCACAGTCCAATGGTAACAATTTCATTGAATGTTAATTTCTCTCTGTTGGAAATGGTCATTACTTGGCATTTGTGTTGAATGAATGGCACCTGCCATCTTTCTTCAGGAAGATCATTACGAAGAGTTTAGACCCTTAACTAACAGCCAAGGACCCCACACCTGTTTTGGGCAGCCAATAGGGATGGCTGGCAAGACACCTTTACAATGGCTGCAGACTGTGTGTGGAACATTTCATTCTGCATTTTTGTTCCTTTTTGCCCATTCAGAAAATGGTGCAATGAATACTAATTTTGACTTGATCTTCAAATGCTTGAAAAGCTGGAAATGAAATCAGTGGACAATGGTTCACTATGATCCTTTCATACTACTGCAGAAAGTCAAGACCTAACCTAAAATTAATGCAAATCCTGCCATGTCACATTGTATAACTGAATTCAATGAATGTAGTAAATTTGGATTGGCATCAGAAAAATAAAAATGAATTTCTGTAAGGACCCAACTTGTTCACTACATTGTCCATTATGGAAGGGAACCTGCTGTCCTATCAGGTCTGACCTGCAACTAACTCCATTAGCACAGGAAGTGATTGATTTCTATTGGCTTTGGGCAAACGAGGAATGGTCAATAAATACTACTTTGCCTATGTTGTACACATTTGAAAAATAACTTTATGAGACATTTCTTTTCCTGAAGAAAAATATTTAATTTCCCATGTTTTCAAATTAAAAGGGTATTTTTAAAAATTAGACAGACAGATAATGGTTGGAAGGATATTCCCCATCACAACAGCTCCTCTTTATCAGTTTTGCAGTCAGTTCCAGAATGTAACTTAATTGTCAAAGGGCATTATGTATCTACAAGGAAGTGGGAATTTGCAGTGTCAATTTCACTGGTCTACTAAAACGATGGCATTGGGAAACAGTCATATTATTTGACATTTAACATTATTTGTTAAAATTATTTGTTCTTCCAAAGGAAAATCGTTACTTTGATAAATTGTGAGTTATTCCTCCATGGAAAATAAAATCCAGTGTTACAGAACTTGCCTGTTTTGGAAACCAATTCTTTATAATTTTTAATTTCATTTCTGGCATTGCTGCAGTGTTTCTCAACGTTGCCTTCACTTGCACGTTCACGAAGGTTCTTTTCCCAGTTACGCAGCTATCAAATAGTACAGGAAGAAAACAGACAGCAATTATCATGGCCTAACAAATGCAGAATAATTACACAAATTTCCACTCAGAACCTGCTTCAGTTCTTTGATGCTATTAAAGTACCAGACATTCATTGAACCACAGTAAAAATGCAATCTTGAATTGCATCGAAAGTTTCACTTGGGTACGTATTGCAAACAATGTATGTACAAGGCACATCCAATCTGCAACTGCACTGGTACACATAGTTACACTGCTATTCTCAGCTAGAATGACAATGCTTGGGAATTCTCATGTTATTTATGCCTGCAGTACTTGCTCATGTAATTGACAAGCACATTGCTGTGCAAGTTTGAATTTCTTACTCTACAATGATGCTTAATACTAAAATGAAGAGACAAAGGAACTGTGCCCTATTCCCCAGCAGTTCCATGTAGTATCTCAATTAGTATTTCAGTTGTGAAAAGAGTAATTTTAAAAAATGAAACATCAAGATTATTAAGAGATATAAGCGATGAAGCAAAGATCACTTTCACATTAAGGATTTCAAATACCTTGAGAGTTGCACTGAATCTTTAAGCACAGTAGCCTTTCGTCATTATCTACCATGATTTGTTCTCTATGTTGTGGAACCCTGCCAGAAATGTAACATAAGACCTGAATATGCAGAAAGCCCGAAGATCACGAAGCAAGGTTCCACTAGAATCAGGTCATGACCATCAGTAAGGGAAATTGAGAATAAACCGGGAACTAATTACAGTATGTACACAACCGAAGCTTGTGGATTATATGGGGTTGAGGGATCCTTTGTCGATCTGTTCCCCCTTCTTATCAGCCCTCCTTGCACCAAAGACACTTTGTTTTTCCAGCGAGAGTCCATTTGACTGATCCAGTTGTTTCCCATTCTTGTTGCAATCTGCATATAGAGATCCTGGTGACCTTCTCAGCTTGATTGCTCAGTGCCCTCCATTAGCATCACCACCTATTGTTGGAAATTCTGTTACATAAGGCTGTGTGGGCTGAAAATTCAACTGAGTAGACAGACGTGCACAAACGCAGTAATTAATATTATTTCGCTTGTACCATGTTACATGAACTGCACACAATTGATGCCTTATCTGTAGCTCCACATTGGTGACTACAAATACATAAACAATTTCTAATACAAACTTACCAGTCGAGGGTTAGCCTAGTTGAGTATATCCAATTGGAATAAGCACTATGACACTACGTCAGCTGCAGCTGTTTAGCAGTATGTTACTGTATGTTCGTAGACTTTAGTTCTGCATTTAACACTATCATTCCTTAACACCTGATTGGAAAGCTGAGTCTGCTGGGCCTTGTACAGGATCCTGGGAGATCTCGGTCAGTCTGGATTGGGAACAGCATTTCCAACACCATGACACTGAGCATGGTTGGGGTGGGGGGGGGGGGGGTGCGGGGGGAGAACACAAGAAAGCCCAGCAGTGCCTCTACTTTCTGCTCGGGCTGAGGAAAATCCACCTCCCACCCATCCCCATCTTCACCATATTCTAAAGAGGGTTTGTGGCTGCATCACAGCTTCGTTCCAGAATTGCGCCACCTCAGATCGTAAGGCCCTATAACGGATAATGAGGACAGCTGAGAAGATCACCGGGGTCTCTCTTCCCTCCACTGCAGACATTTACACCACACGCCACATCCAAAAGGCTAAGAGCATTGTGGAAGACCGCTCATGCCCCCTCACTCAAAGTCTTCTCCCTCCTGCCATCTGATGGAAGATACCAGAGCATTTGGTCTCTCACAGCCAGACTGTGCTACAGGTCCTCCCAAGCCATCAGGCTCCTTAACATTGGACTCTTTCCCATCTGAAATTCTTTGCACAACTTTGATTTGCTGCTAGAACAATGTCTATTAATTATCATTTTTTTATTACACTGTACTTTGTGTGTTTTGCATTTCTTATGCACTTTCTGCAGCCCTTTATATGAACGTGTAGTTTGTGCTGTCCATGTAGCACCTTGGTCCTGGAGGAACATGGTCCCGCTTTTACTGTTCTATACATTAGAAATGACAAATAAAAGCTACCCTACACTTTAAAAAAATGTCTCTGAAATGGCTCAGCAAACTGCTCAGTTGTCAAGCTGGAAGCCCACCAATACCTTCAAGGATAATGAGAAATAAATATACTAGAATGTCAAAAGCATCACTGTTACACTGTGAATTCAACCCAGTGACAGATGTAACACACACAATCATAATTGTGAATGATGCAAATGCTTGGCAAAACTACAGCACAAAAAAAGGAACCAAGAAATATCATTATTAATACTAAGACTACTACAGAGAAGTCATCCAAACAAATATTACCAACAGTAACTCAAACCAACTCCTTTGTTAGCTGATTTTTAAAATGCAATTCAATCTAAAGTTTTCTTTAAAAAATCCTCAAAACACTGCTGTGTCCATTTGCTTCCTACCTCTATAGTGTGTCTGAATTGGTGTCTTGGTTTGCTTGTGAGGCCAAACTCTGTTTGATACCATGAAGTTCCAGTCACATCCTAAAACAAATCAAAATTTATAAAATATTATCCAACAATATGTTTTTGCACAACAGATTGGGTGGGAGTTTAGTTTTGTGTTTTGTTTAGTGGTCCGCGATATCTGCACTGCCTTGGGTTATTATTCTCATGCAGTTTTCTGCTCTTAATCATTCAACTACACTCTTGAATACCTTTCTTGAGAAATAGCATGGGGTAAGAGATTGAAGAACTTGCTACTCCAGGTCCTTCAGGCTTTCACTCCACTGGCACTATATATAAAGCCCATATGTACACTTTAGGGACTGCAAACTGGAATTTGTCCCTCACAAAGTGATGCTTGAAACTCAACAATCAGTATATCGCCAAGAGGAAAGGAAAGCTCACTTTCCACTTCACTCATGAATTTTTAATAGATGGGGTAGTGGAGAGGCCAACAGCTGACTAAAAACAGTCGACATTTCCAAACCCAGTTAGCCTGGATACAAGATGCTGCCTCGGTCAATAGTCTGTCTTGAGTAAAGCAGGATGATTAGCTCCAGGAAAAGGTTAATAATCTTCTGCACTCCACAACGGTACATCACCATGTCGCCTATGTGCCCTCAGATTGTTTCCTTCTTCTTCTGCCTCCCATTACTAAGCCTTCCTGTACTCAGCACTTCCTACTCTCTCAAAGAGCACACTCCACCACCTCGCCTGCTCACTCGCTACCACTAACTACTCTTGTAGCTGCTTCCCTTAGAATCAGTCTTTTCTTTTGTCTCAATGTGCATACAATTGGCTCATTACCAGACCTAGAGGTGTGTGTGTGTACCCAAAATGAAACATCTTCTCAGCACAAGTGCTCCTCCTTGTTTATAATACTATAGCCTGCAGCAGGTCAAGGTGAGGATGGAGAGCCTGCAATCTGGACAGGTGACTCTCAGTAAGTTGCTAAGCCAAAGGCATTAGGGGATAACTGCCCAAGTTTTCCAATCTAACAAGGTCAACTGTTCAGTGTACTCCACTGTCACAAGCTGCCTGCCTCTCCTTCTGTAACTGATCATTAAAGACCTTGTGCATGAAGAAATCAATGCAGGTCCCTACAAAGGCTGGCTGCCCATAAGACAAGGTGAAATGAGTATGCAGTAAGTAAACAATATGAAGTATACAGAGGCTGGTAGCCTCCAAGTATGTAGTAAAGTGAGTGGGCATTAAGAAAGCAAGCTCCGAGCCAGAAGATGCATCCTGTTCAAATGCATGTGTCTCTGAACACAACGTGATCCAGCAGGAATATGCAAGTCTTAGGTGTCCCAGAGCTCCGAAGTAAAGTGTGGTGTCTGAGGAGGTCCAGAAGCAGATGCAATGACATGGTGAGGCCGGTGGTGTGCCGATGCTAACCGATGCTGAGGAGGCTAGTGGCCATGGAACATTCTGGAATGTTGCATGTTGGCTGGGACAAGCATTTGTTGAGCTCCACTGCCAGGTACCTGCTCTAACTTAGGTTCATAAGGAAGGAGAGAAGAATTGGAAAGGATGTATAAATAAGACAAGCTGGGGCTTTAATGAGATCCAAATGTATGGAAATAAGGTAGTCACTACTCAAATGGCAAGGTTTTGAAGTCACCATTCATGGCTGGAGGGGAAATTTAGGAAATCTTTCAAAATAAAGAGAATCTGGTGTTTTCATTCTCACTGTAATTTCAACCTTTCTCACCCAGACTCACCAGGGAAGAGAAAAAAAATCAGTATGTATATCACCCATGCATAGTTCCAAAGTGCAAGGAAGATAAGATATTTGATTCAGCTCTACGGCCTGCTTGCCATTTTTACCAATAGAATGTTTAAGTTTCAGTACAGCTCTTTAATCTTTGAAGTGTGTTTCAATTGGATTAATAAATGCTAGCCTTAACAGTGACATCAATAAAAAATAAATTTGGTTAGAAGACTTCAATATGCCAAGAATTGAGTAAAACATATTATGATTTCACACTGCAAATGAGTGTGACTTACTATGTTGCATAAAAAATCTCCAGTTTAGTTAGCTGATTAAACTATTATAATTTGCACCTATCAATATGCTTAGGTTTTAATCAACTTTTGTTAGTAATTACACAGAACAGAGTAATTTGGCCTAAATCAGTGCCAGGTCTTTATTCTATATCATACTCTTATTTCTGACTATATGATGAACTGAACTGTGATGAACTTTGGCTTTATTTTACTTTTTTAAAAAATCACTATGTATGACTTCTGTCATTGACACTGTAGATACTGTGATGGGGTGATGTATAAAACTTCTCACTGTATTGTTCATGTAAAAGTACACGGGACAATAAATTTCTATTTTATTTTGTTCTGTTATATTCTATATTTTAAACAGTTATCAACTCTTAAGAAAAAGTGCAATGTCCCCTGTCTCTTATATTTCTTGCAGCAAAACATAAGCTTTGACAATTCTTGGTATCTCAAAAATTATTTTACATATCCACCTTAAACTCTTAATGATAATTTTGAACCCAATGACCTTTTGTCACTCATTCCCTAGATTGTTACTGGTATTTAAGGGAGCTGCTGGGGCTTTGTCTGCTGGACAGAGAGCCAGTAATTGCCTCAGGTAACCGTTTTTAGGGAAGGCCTGCTTCATTGCGTGAGATCTCCACCCTACCTCTGCCTTCCCAATTATATGGTTACCACTCTCACTCATCCCACCCTGCCTTCAGAGGAAAGCAGTAGTTACTACTCAATGAAATTACAAAGTTGTTATTTAGGAAAGTTAATATGTTATCCTTATTTGGTCTGGCCTATGTGGGATTTCAAACTCAATGCTGTGGTTGACTCTTGACTACATGTGAGATGGTTTAGAAATCCATTCAGTTCAAGGACATTAAATGCTGGCCTCATGAGTGATATCCACAAACTGTGAATGTATTTAAAACAAACAGCTCAAATTACATAATTTATGAAGCTTCCCCATAGATGGTCAAACTGATGTTCAGTAGTTGCAAATTAACATTACTCACTGAGAGTGCAAAAACAATTAGAAGCTTATTTAGTTTCCTCAAATAACTGACCTTTGAATCCAGTTCACTTGGTGGTTTAAATGGACACTCCAATGCATGTTTTCCAAGTTCTGATAGCTCAAACGTACCAGTACAACCTTAACAGGAGTAAGATGGTGAATACAGAATGTGGTCACAGGACTATAAAGGCTCAGAACATCTAAGAGTGATGGTAATTTATATGTGCACAAAGAAAACCAGCATTTTAGCAGCAAGATTCAAATGAAAATGAATAAAATTAATCCCTGAATCTCCATGTTGTGCATCATTGAATGGGGGATTGCAGATTGACATTCACAACTTTTTAAACTGATTTTGCTTTTGAGAAATAAGACAGTGTTTTCTTTCAAGAAAGGGAGCGGGGGGGGGGGGAATTCAATCAATATGGGGCATTCTGGTACCTGCTGTCTCAGTGGATTCAACAGAAAGTCCTTTCTCCTTACATTCTAGGGAATGGCTCATTGCCATGAGAAATCAAGTAAAATGAATGACAGGAAAATGTGAAATATCTGAAAGACAAATTCTAATCAAAGGCATATATCTTGCAGATATTACTTTTTTGAAGGAGTTCTAAGCTAGCATTCAAGTCAAACCTCACAGCTATTTGTTCCTGTTTGCCTCACTGATGGGTTTGTTTTAGCATCCCTGTCCAAACTCAAATTTGAAGAAATGGAGTGCAGGAGGGTAGGTACAAATCAATCAAATTTGCTAATGTGCATTCTCCTTTCAATAGTATGGACAGCAAATTAGAAGGAATCTTGCTGCATCTGGATATTACTCCAGTAACTGAGGAGTGCAATCATCAACAAAACATTCCCACTTCTGACATAATAATTGGTAATGTAGATGCTAATGTAACATAATAATTACAATTGCATTGAAAAAATACTCAATTATAAATATATCAACAATATTTACAGTGTATTTTGGTAACCTTATTGGAATTTTAGCAGTTTATTGACATTGATTTAGGATTCAAATCATGCTTACTTGCTGAGTTAATATTCTCCATAATAGATTTTAATTATCAAATTAACACATATATATCAGTATTTCACAGGATTTGTAATACCTTTGTTCAACTAACATGTCCAGAGGTATGTGATAACATCCCTGAGCAGGTTGTTTACAGAGTAAAATAGCTACTATATTTGTGTGAATATATAGGCTTTTTATGCATAATGTAAAGTAAGAAATTAAAACTGCCTGTAATCAATCCTACAGGCTTAGAAATTTATCAGGGTATGTTTGAATTCCTGTTAGACAGACAATAAAATGTTGGATTGTCTATCTTTGGTGATCAGCTGCAATGGTATCGTAATTAATTGAACCAAGGCCATTAGTCTACTCCTATTTATACTTGACATATGAAACTTATGTGCAATAATCTTCATCACTAAATAAAATGAGTAAAGATAAAACGTTACTCAAATAGTGTGTGTGTCAATATAGAGAAAGGACTTTGAAATCATTTCATGAAGACTGTGGATATAATCTTTGTTCGTTATTTGGTAGAAATTTCAGCGTTCCCAAATTTAAAAGCAAAAAGAATTTTGTTTCAATAAATCTGGCCACATAGTTTGTAATAGAAGCATTCTATACACATTCTAAACTGTTGTGGGAAACATTTCTGTAATCATGCCCTGATTTTAACCTAACTGGTCTGAAGAGAATGGAAATGAAATAAAAGTGTCAGTCATGAATCAGTTAGTGACACTTGTCCCTCTAAGGCAAAAGGTAGTAGGTTTAAGTTCAACTCTACAGAGGTGATCTTGAAAATCTTGTCTGATACTCCAGTGAAAAACTGAGAGACTGCTGCTCTGTGGGAGATATTGCCTTCAGATTGAAATGTTAAAACAATACTCAACATAAATGTATATGGTGACTCAAAGAACCCAGCACAATTTCAAATTAGGACAACAGAGTTATCTGTGGTGTCCTGGCTAGTATTTATCCCTTAACCAAGAGCTTCAAAAGATATTATAAGTCAATGCTCCATTGGCTTTAAAACATTTTGAGGCATCCTGAAGTCACAGGCTGAAAAATACTTCTAAGTTTTTTCTTCAAAAATATGTTTTAGACAGGAGTGTCTGATGACAGTTTCATATTCCACCTGATTCAACTCTATATTGACCACAAAATCAGAATATCATCAGAGCTGAAAATTTGAAATGAAAAAAAATGCTAGAAATATTCAGTAGGTCATGTACATCTCTGCACACCATAAACGGAGTGAACACATCAATGACCTTTCATCAGAATTGCTGTGAAGAGTGGAATTGGGAGTGCAAAATGGGCTTCATTCCCTATTTCCTTTGCGGCGAGGGTAGGTTAAACCTTGATGAGATAGTCCACTTTTTCAGTATGCTTGTGTCTTATTTCTTCTATAATAATGGACATTTTTAGGTAGTAAATTTCAGCCTCATTCTCTTCCAGCATAAAAAAAACACAGGGTAACAGCTTCATTTTCCTAAATGGTGCTCCTTAAGTTTAGAATGGACAGAAACCAACCTGTTCAGGGGGCTGATTTTGAACTTCATTGCCTGGATAATGTGCAGTAGAGGTTCCCATTAAGTTTAAGCCAAAGATTGAACACCTAATGTGTTCTATCAAGGATGGGGGAATTGCTTCAGTATATTACTACCTGGCAGTAAAACTGACCACCACCCCATTCCATGTTATTATTATTTTTCTTTCTTAAATAAAGAGTTGCATGAGCCCCTTCATAAAGGTCAGAAGAAAAGGATGGTCTTTTCAAATATTAGACTAGTGGAGCAAACTAACTGGTCACCTGACAGTGCCAATGTGGGATTGGAATCATGTAACGGTGGGCTCTAACAAAACTGCTCCATTTCTACCTTGCAGTACCAGTTAAAATCTTGCCCATGTACTTGAACTCAACAGAAGTACACTTTCCGCTTATATCAAATCAGGAAGGTTGAGGAATCCTCACAGGATGAAGGCACTCAGCATCATTCATTCACAATTCACTTCCATGAACTAATGACTCTTTTAATTTGGGATTATGCAAAAAAGGTGGAATAGGTTTCAAATAATGATGTGGAAAAGCAAGATTATTTCACTGATCCTTTTAGATGGGTGATTTACATTACTGTTGTGCTCAACAGAATAAGAAGTAACTTCAAGTTGGAAAGGAAAACTGCAATTTGTAATGCAATAAATACGTTAACTTAACCCATAGATGTGCTGAATGGGACAAAAAAGGTGGACAAGGACCTAAGACAAAGAGAAATACAACAGTACTGAAAAGACTTTCAATAGCATGGAGTTGGCATTGTGAACTGAGCCCCATAGAGCTTTAATTAACTTCTATTTGAATTAAATATTTATTAGTGCTTGACTCCAAATACATACTTGCAATACCATCAGGAAGATTAGTTAAGGACAAAACAAAAACAAAAGCATGACAACTATTTGCAAACACTATGTTAACTGAAAATTTTTTAAAATCCCTGCAACCAAAACCAGCCAGTGTTGAAACTGCCCTACAATCATCTTTTGCCTAGAAGTATACTACATATCCACAATTGGCTCAGGATATCTCAATGAGCAATGCACGCAGTACTGTAGGTTACTACATACATGGCTCAAGTGTGACACTTCAAAGATATTAATGGAAGGTGCTGCACAGGCCTAGTTGGTAGCAGCCTATGGGCTGGCTGCACTTGGGGAACTCATGGAAGTCTGATTATAATGTGAATGAACCTAACTCCACATAAAGTTCTTAAATGGCTTGATAGAACGGATATTGGGTAATGGACCTGCTGGTTACAGTCTAGAACTACGGATTTTATCACCTTACCACTCTCTGAGAACAAGAACAGGAAATCACATCATCAACCCAAGGAAACCTAAACACATAAATAGAAAGTAGTTCATAACACCAGTGCTTCACTGGAGGCTCACTGATGATGACGAAACATCTGAAAATGAACCTTCCAGCTCAGCGAGCAAACTTACATCCAGAACCTCAACCTGAGCTACAAATCTTATCAAAACTCACTAAGGATCACATTCTCAGGATTGAACACACAATAGGATAAAAATGAGTAGGAATTCTTTCAAAGAGTTATGAACCAAAGGCCAGAAATATTGAGTTGAGGGGTATTTTCAAGTTGTAGATCGAAAGGTTCTTGGGTATTACAAGGACCAATGGAAATGGAGATATGGTGGGAAAGTGAATTTGAGGTAGAAGATCAGGTATGAGGTCAGCAGACGAGGTCTAATCTACTTCAATTTCTTGTATTCAGTTTTTGACCTCAGTCATGTTGCATCTATACAGATAAAAACAAAATATTGTAAATGCTGAAGATTTTAAAAAAAACAGAAAGTGCTGGAGTAACTCAGTAGTTTCAGAATCATCTACTGAGAAAGAAACAGAGTTAATGTTTGAGTCCAAATTATTCCTCTTCAGAACCAAGAATCACAATGCACTGGAAACCTAAACTCCATCTCTCTGAGCAAATGCAGCCAGACCTGATGAGTTTCTTCAGCACCTTTACAGAGATTGTTTGAAATGTGTTTTATTCTGTGTAGATTAATGATAAAAATGAACATAAACCTAAAGCTGAAGAATTAGAGGAACTTTTTTTTTGTAATACACCTAAACTAATGAGACAGTAAGGTTTCCTTCAATGTAATCAACACAATATTTCTATTTGAACTTTCAAAAATGTTGTAAAATATTCCCAGAAGGGGGCTGTACCTCTATATCTGAAGCAACAGTAAACAGAAGCAGCTGACATTCTTTTGTCCACCTCATATTCTGGGACACACCACTGTGCATCAAAAGGAGTATCATCGAAAGGATTACACTTTGTCTTTCGAGTGAGGAACTTAATTAACGATGATGAGAATATGTGCTTGGGATCACTTGGCAATAAGAAACAGTAACAGTAATTAGAAAGATGTACAATCATAATCTAGTTTGTACACAGTAGATTGGTATTGTGAGAGCACCACTTTGTATGATTAGGGCATTATGATCTGGTTCAAAATTCAGGTTGTTGTTCCAAATATAGCCTTAACCACAAAAGTACTGTCTCATTAAGTAGAAACTTTCAACAGTAACAAATTGTGTTATAGAAGAGTCAATAGCATGTCAGAAAGCTGGTTAACAATCTCGGAGTCATGTCATTAGACTTGATTCTTCACTGGTATTCTTTTTTTAGTTTCTAATATCTATATGACATGATTCCTGGAGTTTGGTGGGACAGCACTTGCTGGTGCCTTCCAGCAGCAATCCTGCTAAAGTTCCTGTTGTCAAAAAATTAGACCTCAGTTGCATAGAGAATGGAATACTCTTTGTCAATGCAGATAACCTCCATTGTTGATGATCCATTTATTTGGAAAGTTGTGTCTGCCCACCACTTAAATAGTTTTCACAGCACAACTCCCTCTACCCCCACCCTTCATCACTCTATCAAAGAATACATTCATGTCCCAGGAGCCCCCTATGTACAGGAAGATAATTAAGAAGTTTAAACAAAAAGGTCTCATGTTTCAGGAGGCCCAGTCTGTTTGTGTTGTCATAGGCAAGTCTGATCTCACTGGATCTATCATGCTCCGAGATAATGCTTTGTTCTGAGAAAATCAGAGAAGTTGGGGTCACTACTCTGGTTACAGACAAAAGACATATGCTTTGTGGGCAGAAAATCCATCCCCAATGAAAAAAATCATTGAAATGATGTGATGCCTGGAGCCTCTGAATCTTGGCCAAATTCTAATGAGCTATTTTGATCTGACCCTGGAATTACAGCTGAAAGCTACAGATGCCCTCAGAACATTTGTCATCATCATCTCTTTTTCTTAGTTCTCCCAAGATGGCGGTGGACATCTACAACCAGGGTACACAGGCTCAGAATAAAAAACTCATTGAGACGAGAAGAAAATTCTTCATTCAGAAGGAGTTGAATCCTTGGAATTCTCTACCCCAGTGGGGCTGTGGGAGCTAGGTCATTGAGTAAGTTTATGATAGAGATTGAGGGATTTTGTTATTATACTGACATTAATAAATATGGGCATAGCATGTTAATCTGGTGTCAAGGTGGATGATCAGCCATGATCTAATATGGCAGGCTCAAAGGATCAAATGACCTACTTATGCTCCTATATTCCTCACCCTAAGCAGTGACATTTTCATGAGAAAGCTGGATAATATTTTAGTTCTTGTTACCATTTTTTTAACATAAATAATTTAAAAGAAAACAGTTACTAAATAATGCAGTTAGTAGTAGCTTACAAGTGGATAGTGGAAATCAACTGAAAGGGTCTATTGCTATGAGAACACATTGTCTTTGTTAAACCTTTATAACTGGATGCAGATATCAAAGAATTTACCCACCAAGAAGGTACACAGAGTCATACAGATCACTAGGACAAGAACAACTGATATCCTATGTGTTTTTTATTGGAGTTATTTCCACTGCTAGAGTTATCCCTTCCATTTCCCTTTTTTTTTCATGGACTCTAACATGTTTCTCTTATAGATATTTATCCAATCCCTCTTAAATGTAGTAATAGTTTTGATTCAATGTTAAAGTTTGGTAAAGGATTTCATTGCTCAAGAACTTTTTGTACAAAATAATTCCTTAATGCCCTTCTTACACTCGTCACTGCTGAGTGTAGTACTTTTCACTAAGTAATGGACATAATCATCCACAAATTTGCCCTTTCATAATTTGAGAAACTTCTCTAAGATCCTCCTCAACCTTCTCTTAATTCAGTAGTTTCTCAATTTTATTTTACTTAAAGAAAGACCAAAGGATAAATTCCACATGCCAAATTGTTAGCATTCAGTACTATTGGGAGTATTTGGAAGCTAAACTTATCTGATATTTAGCATCTCATTCTAAAAACATACCTCAAGACTAGAATGTTTATCAAGGAATAAGAGAAGTAAAATGGCTTAAATTCAAAATCTGGAAAAAGGATTTCTTAAAAGGATTGATTTGCCTCTTGTTAGCTAATTCTAGGTTTTTATACTGAAGATTGTATTTCATTGTTTATTTTTAATTTTGTGAATGATTTTTAGCTGTTAATAAATGACTAGCTCCTTCTCATACAAATGCTCAAGTCGTTGAAGTTAATAGGCACATTCAGGGCAGCAATTTACTGTGATTTAAGACCATAAGACATAGGAGCGGAAGTAAGGCCATTCGGCCCATCGAGTCCACTCCGCCATTCAATCCTGGCTGATGGGCATTTCAACTCCACTTACCCGCATTCTCCCCATAGCCCTTAATTCCTTGTGACATCAAGAATTTATCAATTTCTGCCTTGAAGACATTTAGCGTCCCAGCCTCCACTGCACTCTGTGGCAATGAATTCCACAGGCCCATCACTCTCTGGCTGAAGAAATGTCTCCGCATTTCTGTTCTGAATTTACCCCCTCTAATTCTAAGGCTGTGTCCACAGGTCCTAGTCTCCTCGCCTAACGGAAACAATTTCCTAGCGTCCACCCTCTCCAAGCCATGTATTATCTTGTAAGTTTCTATTAGATCTCCCCTTAATCTTCTAAACTCCAATGAATACAATCCCAGGATCCTCAGCCGTTCCTCGTATGTTAGACCTACCATTCCAGAGATCATCCATGTGAATCTCCGCTGGACACGCTCCAGTGCCAGTATGTCCTTCCTGAGGTGTGGGGACCAAAACTGGACACAGTACTCCAAATGGGGCCTAACCAGAGCTTTATAAAGTCTCAGTAGCACAACAGTGCTTTTATATTCTAACCCTCTTGAGATAATTGACAACATTGCATTCGCTTTCTTAATCATGGACTCAACCTGCATGTTTACCTTTACAGAATCCTCAACTAGCACTCCCAGACCCCCTTGTACTTTGGCTTTACGAATTTTCTCACCGTTTAGAAAGTAGTCCATGCTTTTATTCTTTTTTCCAAAGTGCAAGACCTCACATTTGCTCACATTGAATTCCATCAGCCATTTCCTGGACCATTCTTCCAAACTGTCTAGAGCCTTCTGCAGCCTCCCCACTTCCTCAGTACTACCTGCCTGTCCACCTAACTTTGTATCATCGGCAAACTTCGCTAGAATACCCCAAGTTCCTTCATCCAGATCATTAATATATAATGCGAACAGCTGTGGCCCCAACACTGAACCCTGCGGGACACCGCTTGTCACCAACTGCCATTCCGAAAAAGAACCTTTTATCCCAACTCTCTGCGTTCTGTCAGACAGCCAATCCTCAATCCATACCAGTAGCTCACCTCAAACACCATGGGCCCTCACCTTGCTCAGCAGCCTCCTGTGTGGCACCTTATCAAAGGCCTTTTGGAAGTCTAGGTAGATAACATCCACTGGGTTTCCCTGGTCTAATCTACTTGTCACCTCTTCAAAGAACTCCAACAGGTTTGTCAGGCACGACCTTCCCTTACTAAATCCATGTTGACTTGTTCTAATCCGACCCTGCTCTTCCAAGAATTTAGAAACCTCATCCTTAATGATGGATTCTAGAATTTTACCAACAACCGAGGTTAGGCTAATTGGCCTATAATTTTCCATCTTTTGCCTTGATCCTTTCTTGAACAAGGGGGTTACAACAGCGATCGTCCAATCATCCGGGACTTTCCCTGACTCCAGTGACTTTTGAAAGATCTCAACCAACGCCTCCACTATTTCCTCAGCCACCTCCCTTAGAACGCTAGGATGTAGCCCATTGGGGCCAGGAGATTTATCAATTTTAAGACCTTTTAGCTTTTCTAGCACTTTCTCTTTTGTAATGGCAACCATACTCAACTCAGCCCCCTGACTCCCTTTAATTGTTGGGATATTACTCATGTCTTCCACTATGAAGACTGATGCAAAGTACTTATTAAGTTCTCCTGCTATTTCCTTATCTCCCATCACTAGGCTTCCAGCATCAGTTTGAAGTGGCCCAATGTCTACTCTTGCCTGTCATTTGTTTCTTATGTATCGAAAGAAACTTTTACTATCATTTCTAATATTACTGGCTAGCTTACCTTCAGATTTGATCCTCTCCTTCCTTATTTCTCTCTTTGTTATCCTCTGTTTGTTTTTGTAGACTTCCCAATCTTCTGATTTCCCAGTGCTCTTGGCCACTTTATAGGATCTCTTTTTTTCTTTGATAGATTTCCTGACTTCCTTTGTCAGCCATGGCTGTCTAATCCCACCCCGGATAATCTTTCTCTTCTTGGGGATGAAACTCTGTACAGTGCCCTCAATTTTACCCTCAAACTCCTGCCATTTTTGCTCTATTGTCTTCCCAATTTAGTTTAATTGTTAGACTTGCTTTTTTCCCATATGATGGTAAATTAAAACTACTGGCTTTAACCGGTAGGAAACGGATCTTCTCAGTGAAATTGGTACCAATTATGCAAGGAAGCTAAATAAAAAGTCATTTGTACCAAAATGGAGTACATTTTTTGTCACCCTTGTCAACTCCTCCTAAAATTATTAAACACTGAAATGTCTGGCTCCACGCAATTAATGTAGTTCCTCCTGTCATTCCTTACCGCTGAACATGGGACTTAATAGAGAAACCAAAAGGGCACATCAATAATTTACTTTGTAGAATAATCTGAAAACTTTTCTTACCTTCCTTTGATAGAGACAGGCCGGTAGTAAGCCTTAAGGGATACTGGGCACTCATACTCTTGGGCATCATTAAGATCTGAGAAACTAATAGACCATGGAAACTGTACCCGGGAGATAACGATCTGATATATCTGTTCAGGAAAGTTTGAGAATTATTATTTCAAAAGGTTTTTCTAAAGGGCTGGCTTTAGAAGTTGGCATGGTCAAACAGCACGCAAGAAACTGGACTAAGAACAAACTTCAATCGTGCCCACCATTTGAAAATGGCCAAGCTTCTGCTTTGGCTCCATTTCTCCCCATCTGTTGCCTACATCTACTTACTCCCCAATTCCAACAAACTCAGCCTGATTCCTTCACTATTGCTGGATAAAAGTTCTGGAACTTCCTCCCTAATAGCATTGTGGGCTTATCTACATTGTAGATTGCAGGGGTTCAAAAAGGCAGCTCACCACCACCTTCTCAAGGGCAAGTAGAGATGGGCAATAAAGGCTGGCCAGCCAGTGATGCTCATATCCCATGAAAGAATTTTTAAAAACTCAGCACTAGAGTACCACAATGTCAGGGTTGAAAATTTCAAATTGAAGGATGGCCTGGGATCTTACAGTGATTGTGTACTCTATGCTTCTCAAACTTTTGCCAATTGTCATTGGAGGCCACTCCTGACAAAGTCCACACTGCTGTTCCCTACAATGAGTTTACAGCTAAGTGCCTAAAATGCCAGAACTTACCCAATACTGGAATAGTCTGCTTACAGTGCCATAATTGGCATGTTTCAAATCCCATTCCAGGAGGTTGCCACTACTTCCAATGGCAAACATTTTGGGTAATTGCAGTTTACATTGTACAATAACTTTCATGTCTAGTGCTCATCGAGTAAACAAAGGCCCCAATGTGTTTCAAACGTAGAAGGGAAAAAAAAACTAGTGGGGTCAATGATTCATGTTTTCAGAAGATGATGTTAAATGCCTTTAAATTGCTAGAAAACAACAAATTAAAGGAAACTTTGGCCAAGCAGATTGATTGCATTGTACCTGTGAATTAGTGCCATCTGCTGATGTAACATTCACTTCCGCTTTGGTATGTCCTACATTTAGGTATGTTTGATTCCCGACTTCTGAACCATTAACAGTCACATGCATATTATGGTCTGGGGAAATTGGTTCAACGATTACACTGATCATATTTAGTGGTGCTGTACCTAAAGTTAAGAGAATAATTTTAAATATGTGAGCATGAATTTAGCTCTGATTTAAAAAAACAGATAGCTCCAAACTGCTTTCACCATGTAGTGTACACATACATTGGAACCTGCATGGATATATAATTAAAATATAACTAAACCGATTATTAAATCTCACTGTATAGCCACACTGCTTCAGACAATTGAGATGTCGTAGCTGTTCATACACACACATCTACAGTTTCATAGTTAACAACTTAATATTTCAGCATCCATGCACATTAATAAGCTCTAAAGTAAAATGGGAATGATTAGAAAATACAGGATAGATAATGCTCAATAGATCCTAAGAACTCTTATGTTCTTAATACATTTCCTTATGAGAATGTGTTGTGCATTTTTCCATTGGATTCTAAGTTTTAAAAGGAGGTTGCATCTGCACATGCACTATGAGAAAGCACCCTTCCAGAGGATGTTTTATTTATAGTCATACTCCTGGTCACAAATAATCTCATAAATTTTTCATCTGGTAGAGAGTGACAGTAATGTGGTGCTTCAGTGCTTTTGCGTATTTGCTGTGCATAGTGTTGGAGCAGGTTGCAAATTCATGTTTTTATCGTTCCAAAAGGTATTGCATGTCCACAACTATTCACTGTATTCTGATCCATATTGTTCCCCTCGACTCCCTTACAAGCATTACCCTGGTGCTTCACTGGCTTCCTCAGTTAGTTCTCAATTAATGTTTCAAAATCCCACAATTTCTAGATTAACAAACTTTACAACTGGTTGAATCCCTGAACGGTTTAAATTTGATATTGTACTGTAGTAAAATTCAAAGATATTTTTGAGATTGTAATTTTAGTCTAGGATCTATAAATTGCTTATATGAATTTCAACTAAATTTGGCCAGATTCCTGATTAAAATTCAAAGATGTACTTGATTTTTAAATAATTTTAGAAAATAAGTACATAAGTTAGCTTGCTGACCTGCAAGGTTTGTTTTCAGATGTTTCGTCAGCATGATTAGGTAACATCATCAGTGATAATCTGCAGTGAAGCACTGGTGATATATCCCACTTCTCTATTTGTAGGTCATGGTTTACATACATACATAATTTCCATAAATACAGACAAAGGAGGACACCACTTTGATTGGGACAACGCACACATACTAGGACAGGAGAAACAAGGACACACACGACAATTCCTAGAGGCGTTCTAACTAGAACTCCATCGACTTAGATCCCATCTACCTTTCCTTAAAAAAAACAGAAATGACATCACCCACCTTAAGAAACCAAGACCTATAAATAGAGAGGCTGGACATTTGACCAGTGCTTTACCAGAGACTCTCACTGATGATGTTACCTAGTCATGGTGACGAAATATCTGAAAACAAACCTTCCAGATCAGCGAGCTAACTTACATACTTATTGTCAATCTGAGCTACAAATCTTTTCAAAATCATTATTTTTAGAAAATATTTAATTGTTTAATGTCAAAACAGTATTCCATTGATCTGTATTTTTTTTTGGCTTAAAAGCTAGCAGGCTCTTAAGAAGAATGTGAGGCCATTATTGAGTTGTGTTAATAGGCAGTTTTCAAGAAACCAAAAGATTAGCAAACATGGAAGTTATGTAAAAACACCTTTTGGAATGTTTTGCTAATGGGACTAGACTATTTTGTTGCTAAAGAAAAAAATCAGAAGTTCACATTTTAAGGTATTTTTATACTACTTGTATACAAATGATATAAGCATGATATTTGTAACGGCTTCGTTAGAGAGTCTGAGCTATCAGGAGAGGCTGAAGAGGCTGGGGCTATTTTCCCTGGAGCGTCAGAGGCTGAGGGGTGACCTTATAGAGGTTTATAAAATCATGAGGGTCAGGAATAGGGTAAATAGACAAGGTCTCTTCCCTGGAATGGGAGAGTCCAGAACTAGAGGGCATAGGTTTAGGGTGAGAGGGGAAAGATCTAATAGGGAGTTAAGGGGCAGCTTTTTCACTCAGAGGGTGGTGCATGCATGGAATGAGCTGTCAGAGGAAGTAGTGGAGACTGGTAAAATGACAACATTTAAAAGGCATCTGGATGGGTTTATAAATAGGAAGGCTTTAGAAGGATATGGGCCAAGTGCTGCCAAATTAGATTAATTTAGGATATCTGGTTGGCATGGACAAGTTGGACTGAATGGTCTGTTTCTGTGTTGTACATATCTATAACTGTTTACATAACACGTGAATAAAGCAGTCAAATTCAGCATGCACATCTCTCCTCTTGCATTTGATATTTCTATCTTCCAAATGAGACTGCAAATATCAAAGTTATGGAAAGTTAAGTTTAATGCAATTAAAAGCCAGTGATAATTCTGGGCTATGCAATTTCTGAAGACATTGTTCATAAGAACAAAATTGGCACACTGAAAGCACTGTCTAATCACTGAAAAACAAGAGTTAATCTGCAAGACAGAAAACAATTAGACTTTCTGGCAGGGCAGTTGATCAGAAAGTGAGGGAATGGAGGTAGATAACTTAATTTTAATTTTGGTGAGCTTGATGTTAAGTTTGTTGATTGCTGTGAAACATTTTCGTTCTTTGTCTCCAGCCTTGCTAGTGCAAGGTCATTGATCAACCTACAATGGAGAAAATTAATTTACTTCCAGGATTCATCAAAGAAACCACCCACATACATGTATATTTATATTCACTGATAGAAAATGGAGGATCAAGTGTCAAGTTTTCAGCTATTTTCAGTCCACTTAGTACTGGGGTGTTTGCACTGAGCTTGGTTGCCTCTATTTTATACCGCTTCAAAGTTCCATCTTCTGCAGCAACTTCAATCTCAATTTTATTTAGACCATCTTGGAGACCGACTGTTTTACTGCCACCTGTACCCTAGAGGAGAAAAAAAGCAATAATTTCACCAAATTATGGAATATTTCACGGACAATTATTTTCTTAATTGTTTGGATGTACAGTTGTTACCTGATAAGGCATTAGGAATGAGCTCATTGGTCAGTTCATCAAGCCCGAGCACTATTACTTAAATACTCTCAACAAGCAGCGAAAGTACATTTACTATTAGTGACACTGGGGAAATGCAGGACACTTGTGTGAGCAATTTCTTGTTAAGGAATGTCCCAGAAGTGTCAGCTGTTTGCATTTAGCTGCAGCATTGTCCACCGACAGACCAGCAGATTGTACGCTCAAATCCATTCCTGCATTGGATAAAGGAGTCAAGCTGATGCTCAAGAGCAGCACCAAGATATGGTGAACCGATACCATTCATCTAGGTAGATGAGATCTATGGTATTACTTGAAAATGATCTGTACCTTTTCCCTGTGGCTTGCCACCATTCATCTCTCTCAGCTAATACCACCATAACATTGAATTTCTTCATCGTTGGCAATTCCATGCGAAGTGCAAGGTAGTGATTAGGTTTCCTTACAAAGCAACAGTTCAAATATAATTAAATCTGTGCTATCAAAGTGATAATGTTTGCCAAATGAAAGACTTCATAATCTAATTGTTCATCAAATGCAAAAATTGATGTTGCATTTTGCCACAACAGCAAGTTAGAGACTGGGAATTCTGCAGTTTGCAGCTCATCTCTTGTCTTCACCATCTAAATGTCAGGGATATGATGGAATACTCTATAGTCACCTGAATGAAAATAGTCAATTGGCTTGACTCCATCCTGAACAAAGCAGCCTGGCATCCTATCTACTGCCTTAAGCATTCACTCACTCCAACACCCATACAGAGGAAGCAGTGCATACTGCCTATAACATACACAGCAGCAATTCATCAACACCTCTTTGACAGTGTTGAGAGTGTGATGCTGGAAAAATCACAGCAGGTCAAGCAGCCTCCTGCTCCTCGGATGCTGCCTGACCTGCTTTGCTTTTCCAGCATCTGCAGTCCTCACTTTCTCATAGCTTCTTTGACAGTACCTTCCAAACCCATAACCTCTACCACCTAGGAGGGCAAGGGCAGCATATACATGGGAACACATCACCTCTAATGTTTCTGGTCATTTTGCCGACCTCCGAGGTCCATGTGTGCAGGTGGATTATGGAAGTATTTGCAATTGGCATGTGCAGAACTTGCCAACTCTTATTTCTCAAAGATTTTCCTTCAATATTATTTCTGTGCCCAAGCTTTTGGCCATCTGCCCTAATATCTCCTTACACAGCCTACTATCAAACTTTGTTTGACAATACCCTTGTGAAACAACTTGGAATGTTTTATAGGCATGATGTAAATGCAAACTGTTGTTTAATAGAACAAACTATGGAGAAACATGATTATCCATCTTACATGATTGCAGAACCTACAGCAAGAATGGGTAGTAAAGGCCTGGCAAGATACTCAGTTTTATTCAACAAAGTGACATACTACCATTTTGTCAAGGGACAGTCAAGAAATAGGCAACACCCTAATGAATCTCTTCAGAATACCCTCTTATACTATCACATCCTTCCTATAGTGTGGCGACCAGAACTGTACACTTTACGCTAACTGCAGCCTAACTATACATACAATTCCATAATAACCTCCTCTTCTTGTATTCAATGCCTTGACTAATAATGCAAGTAGAATGGTGCTGGAAAGGCACAGCAGGTCAGGCAGCATCTGAGGAGCAGGAAAATCGAGGTTTCGGGTAAAAGCCCTTCATTCCTGATGAAGAGCTTTTACCCGAAACGTCGATTTTCCTGCTCCTCAGATGCTGCCTGACCTGCTGTGCTTTTCCAGCACCATTCTAATTTTGACTCTAATGTCCAGCATCTGCACTTTCACCTAATAATTAAAGTATCCCATATGCCTTCTTAAGCACCTTAGTGACCTCTTTTTCTGCCTTCAAAGATCTACAACATCCACACCAAGGTCTCTCTGATCATCTGTACTGCCTAGGGTCCTACCAGTTGAAATGTATCATCTTGTCTTGTCAGTCCTACCAAAATGCCTCACCTTGCACATTGCAGGTTAAGATTCCACTTACCACTGTGCAGGCCATCTGACCAGCTGCCTATCCTGTCCTGTAGTCAAAGGTCTTTCCTTCTCATTATTTACCACAACACCAATTTTTGTACTATCTGTGAACTTACGAATCATACCTCCTACAGTCATGTCTCGATTATTAATGTACAAAACAAACAGCAAAAGAACCAGTATCAGACCCTGTGGTGTGCTATTAAATCCATTAAATCAGGGCTGCACGGTGGCTCAGTGGTTAGCAATACAGTCTCACAGTGTGAGGGACCTGGGTTCGAGTCCGGCCTCAGGTGGCTGTGCAAATTCCACACAAAAATTCTCCCTGCGTCTTTGTGGGTTTCTTCCCATAATCTAAAAGATGTGCAGGCCAGGTGAATTGGCAAATATAGGGTAGGGTAGGAGAATGGGTCTGGGTGGGTTATTCTTCAGAGGGTTGGTGTGGACTTGTTGGGCTGAAGGACGTGTGTGCATATTGAGGGAATCTAATCTAATCATGAATTATCTCCTCAAAAAAGCAACCCTAAACTCAATCATCCTTACAAACAATTACCTCTGATTTCACTTTCCTCTCCATCACCTTGAAGTTCCCATGGATACAAAAGTCAATATCGGATATCAGCTGGAAATTGGCAACAAAAATGGAAAATCTGGCAAGTGACCTTCTTTTGAACATAAATGAGTTCCTTTGTGAGTGCAACAAAAATAAACTATTCCTTAATTCCTCCTCATCGCTGTATTGTCCTATACTCCTATAATGCTCCAAGCTATTTGCATTTATTCAATTCCGACCTCTTAAGCATCCCTGATTTTAATGATTCCACAACTGGTAGCTGTGCTTTTAGGTGTATACTCCTTAAGATTCAGAGTTCCTTCCCTAAACTTCAAGGTGTGTTTACCTCTCTTTCTCTCCTCTTTTAAAACCACACTTCTGGACATCTGACCTAAAATCATTTATATGGCACAGTGTCACATTTTGCATTGTTATGCTGCACAAGAACGTGGGCCATATATTTTTATAGCACTTTTTCTTAACAAATATTTCTATTCTTATATTCACTTTTGCCCAATGTTCCTCGATACCTTTGGTTACTAACAATTTATTAATCATAGATTTAAAATTAACACTTGATCTAGCATCAACTATCATTTGCAGAAGGGAGTAAACTTCTACCACCCTTTGCATTTGGAAATGTTTCCCAACTTCACTCCTGAAAGACTTGGGTTGAGAGTTTAGGCAATTCCTCAGGTCATTGAGGTTCCAACGTAATTCTAACCCTAATCCTCTTTTTACATGAATGAGTCTCTTTCGAAACTTTAATTCAATCACACCTTAACCTTCCAAATTACAGGAAATACAACCTCAGTGTGTGCAATCCCACTTCATTGAGGACACGACTATTAGGACACACATATGGAGCTGCAGGTAATCAAAACCCTGGTTAGACCTAACTTGGAGCTCTGAGAGCAGATCTAAGCACCACACCTTAAGAAGGAAACGTTGGCCTTGGAGGGAGTATACTAACTAAAACCATGGCTAATCTGACTGTGGTCTCAACTTTACTTTCCTCCTTAGCTCACCCAGTACCTTTTGAATCCTTGTTAGTCAAGAATCAATTTATTTCTGTTTTAAAGATATTCAATGATTGTTTCCATTGGTCACTGGATGGAGTTCCCAAAGATTCATGACCCTCAGTGAAAATAAACTTTCTAACCTCCACCTAAAATGGAAGACCCCTTACTTCTAAGTTGTCGAGTCAGAGTCATACAGCACAAAAACAGACCCTTCAGTCCAAATCATCCATACCGACCAGGTATCCTAAACTGAACTAGTCCCATTTGGCTGCGTTTGGCCCACATCCCTCTAAACGTTTCCTATTCATGCGCCTGTTTAAATATCTTTTAAATGTTGTAAATGTACCTGACTCTACGACTTCCTCTGGCAGCTCATTCCATACAATGCAACTCGCCCTGTGTGAAATATTGCCTCTCAGGTCCCTTTTAAATCTTTCCCCTCTTACCTTAAACTATGTCCTCTACCAAGGTTTGTAGTCAGGTTGAGGTTTAGGGTGTAGGTTTGCTTGCTGAGCTGTAGGTTTGATATCCAGACGTTTCATTACCTGGCTAGGTAACATCATCAGTGGCGACCTCCAAGTGAAGCTTCACTGATGATGTTACCTAGCCAGGTAATGAAATGCGAGCAAACCTACACCCTATATCCTCTAGTTTTGGAGTCCCCTACCCTTAGAAAAAGACCATGGCTATTCATCTGATCTATGCTCCTTATGATTTTATAAACCTCTGTAAAGATCAGCCTTAGCCTCCAACTCTTTAGGGAAACAAGTCCCAGCCCTATCCTTACAATCCAAGCTCTTCAGCCCTGACAACTTTGTGAATTTTTTCAGCACCCTTTCTAGTTCAACAACATCCTTGCTTAGCAGAGTGACCCAAACTGCGCAAAGTATTCCAAAAGTGGCCTCACCAATGTCTTGTATAGTCACAACAAGACATCCCAGGCCCTATGCTCAATGCTCTGACCAATGCAGACAAGCATGCCAAATGCTTTCTTCACCACCCCTTTCACCTCTGATGTCATTTTCAAGGAATAATGAACCTATCCTCCTAGGTCCCTCTGTTCAACAATGCTCCCTATCTCTCCAAGAGAAAACACTCTTAATGCATCTAGCAGCTGGCTCAATCAGTACAGCGTGAGACTCTTAATCTGCCAACAATGAGATCCAACCCAAATTAAGTGAGTTGCTTCTAACAGGGTTCTTGTCTCATTGCAGTAGTGTCCCAATCTCTAGCTGCCATTTCAAATCCCACCTACTATAGAGGTGTAGATATTTTCAAGTCAACCCCCTATTCAGTGAGGTTATGATACATCTCAGGTGGGAGAGACACTACCACTGTGCCACAAGGGCCCTACCATCGAGGTTTATTGCAATATCCATAAACATGTTGATTTAAAGCATTTTAATGCATCTACCAAGTTGTTCTCTTGTTTACTTCCAGAAGTGCTCTGACACAGAACTGAACTTATATTTTCCCCATCACCAAATCACCCGCGTTTTCTTTCATTTATTAACCACCACCAGTAAATTACCAGTGTTGTCCAATTGATTGATTTATATGCAAAGCCCATTAAGGTTGGGGGGGGGGGGGGCACGGGACTAAATCAAAATGGAGTCGGAAGGTAAGATAAAGCACTATACCCACACCAACCAAATTGTTAACAAACAAATTATATCCTATCCAATGTGACTCAGTTAAGTAGCACTATTTCCTTTCCCCATGGTAGGCTGATGGATAAAGTGAAGTCACATGCAGTCCAGGGTATACCAGCTAGATGGATAGCAAACTGGCCGGGCAACAGGAGACAGTAATAGTGGAAGGGAGTTTCTCACTATAGAGAACTGTGACCAGTGATGTTCCACAAGGATCTGTGCTGGGACCACTGTTGTTTGTGATATACATAAATGATCTGGAGGAAGGAATAGGCGGACTGATTAGCAAGTTTGCAGATAATACTAAGATTGGTGGAGTACCAGATGGAGAAGGGACTATCAGAGAATGCAGCAGAATATAGATCAATTGGAGAGTTGGACAGGGGAAATGGCAGATGGAGTTCAATCTGGGCAAATGTGAGGTGATGCATTTTGGAAGCTCCAATTCTGGAGCAAACTGTACAGTAAATGGAAAAGCCCTGGGGAAAATTGATGTACAAAGAGGGTGGTCAGGTCCATTGTACCCTGAAGGTGGCAATGCAAGTCGTTAGAGTGGTCAAGAAAGCATAGGTATGCCTTCCTTCATTGGATGGGGTATTGAGTACAAGAGTTGGCAGGTCATGTTACACTTGTATAAGACTTTGGTTCAGCCACATTTGGAATACTGCATACAGTTCTGGTCGGCACATTACCAGAAGGATGTGGATGCTTTGGAGAGGGTGCAGAGGAGGTTTACCAGGATATTGCCTAGTATGGAGGAGGCTAGCTAGGAAAAGAAATTGAGTAGATTGGAATTATTTTCATTGGAAAGACAGAGGTTGAGGGGGTCTACAAAATCATGAGAGGTATAGATAGGGTGGATAGCAAGAAACTTTTTCGAAGTGGGGGACTCAATTACTAGGGGTCACTAGTTCAAGGTGAGAGTGGAAGAGATTAAGGGTAATATACACGGAAAGTTCTTTACGCAAAGTGGGTACCTGGAACACTTTGCCAGCAGAGGTGGTAGAGGTGGGCACAATAGCGTCATTTAAGATGTATCTAGACAGATACGTGAATGGGCAGAGAGCAGAGGGATACAGATCCTTGGAAAATAGGTGACAGGTCTAGATATAGGATCTGGATTCACGCAGGCTTGGAGGGCCTGAGCTGGAATTTTTTTGTTCTTTGTTCAACCAGTTCCCCAATCCCCAAAGTTTTGTGGGTTCAAGCCATCAGACAAGAGTACAAAAATACAGTCAGTGCAATCACTATGGTGAGCTGTAATATTGGAGGTACATCGTTTGGAACAGATACCAAACCAGTGGCTCTGTCCAGCCAATGGATGTGAGAGATTTTAAAGACAAGTTAGAGAGCTTCTTCAGAATATTTAGGCCTGAATCAATGTTGTTAAAAATAAACAGATTATTGTGGTTCATTCTGGGCCAGAAAGCTTGGGTCCAAGTCCCACTTGCTCTGAAGTGAGGAATAACATATTCCATAGAATCCCTACAGTGTGGAAACAGGCCCTTTGGCTCAACAAGTCCACATCACCCTCTGAAGAGTAACCTATCCAGCCCCATTCCCCTACATTTACCCCTGACTAATGCACCTAACGTACACACCTTTGAACACCATGGACAATCTAGCATGGCCAATTCACCTAACCTGCACATCTTTGAACTGTGGGGAAAAAAAAATCAGAGCACCCAGAAGAAACCCACACAGACACAGGGAGAATGTGCAAACTCCACACAGACAGTTGCCTGAGGCTGGATTCAAACACAGGTCCCTGGCGCTGTTAGGCAGCAGTGCTAACCACTGACCCACCGTGATTGACTAGAAGTATCTAAGGAGGGTCTATGACATTGCTGCTTGAGGGAGCTGGCTGTGTGTGAAAAGGCTGCTCTGCTGCATGCATCCTCGGGGTAAGGTTATCCTGTTAGACCATTGGGCTACTTTCTCATTAGATTGTGACGATTGGTGGTGGATTAACCTGAGGGTCATCACGCCTCAGGAGAGGAGTGAAGTTGAGAAGCCAGTTATCCAGCCAAATAGAGCTAACCAACAGCAGCTTCACACGCACCCCCCCCCCCCCCAAACCAGTTACACTTCAAAATGCAGCAAAATAAATATGCGGAAGAAACTCAGCAGGTCGGACAACATCTGTGGAGAGAGAGAAACAAGAGTCACTGAAGCCGAAATGTCAGCTTCGTTTCTCTCAACTGCCAGACCTGTTTGACTTTCTAAGGCATGTTCTGCTTTCGTGCCAAAGTGCGACGCTAGAGCGAAGAAGAGAACTTTTTTTTTGGGGGGGGGGGGGGGGGGGGAGTGGGTGAGTTTCCAGAGGAGGTGACAGGCGCTATATCAATTCAGTTTATCCTCTCTCTCTCTCTGCAGCACTCACAATGATTTGGTACGAGGCGTGGTTGTCGCTGGTGACCGGGTAGACGGTCAGATTGACCGTGTCGTTGCCCAGTGTCACTCTGTAGTTGAGGATGGACGGGTTGAAGGCAGGGTCCAGCATCCCGGCCGAGAGCGACAACTCCTTCAAGTTGCAGTCGTCCATCGCTGTGTCGCCGTCTCTTCTCCCTCTGTGTGTGTGTGTGTGTGTGTGGCGGGTGGCGGGGGAGCACGGTGGTTACAGATGTGAAGCTGGGAGAGAGCAGCTTCTCCTCAGCCCGGGTCCACGGGGTTCACTCTCTCCGTACCCCGGCGGTCAGCCTCTCAACATGTCGCCGCTCCCATGGCAACCGACGCCTCTTCCCTCCTTTCTCCTTCTGTCCGACCGCCGGCCACGGGACGATCGTCAAAACGCTACCACCACCGGCCGATTACCCTCTTCCGCCGCCGCCGCCGCCACTTCTCCTCGGTCGGTTGTGAAGCCGCACGCTGAAGGCTCGGGGCGCGGGTTGATTGATGCCCCGCCCCCTCAACGGACAGCCGTCCACTCTCTCCCCGAGCCGGACTACAATTCCCAGCTGCCTCTGCGCGGCGCGCGCACGCGCACATCCGAACGGCCGTTTCCTCACCTCCCACCAAAACAAATGGGGGTGGAAAATTCTCCCGGCTCCTGGGTGAACGTCCAGCGCACTCATCCTCGACTGAATTCATGTTTGAATCCCCGATCTGAATGTTTATGACCCAATCCTTTACTTGACGCCGCAACCAAAACTACCGGCATGCCCTGCATTTCGACGCGGCGCATTGATAGCCGTTTCCCAATTTCGAAAAAAAGTGGGATTATTTTATTATGTTCTTCAAATACACTTGCAATAAACGACAATAAGTCGCCGGTTGCAATTGTTCCGTGTGGTGCTATTTCTTAAAGGGTGTAAAACCAGGTTCCGGCAGGCTCTGGGCCTGCGGCGCATGCGCGTGGGGCGGTGATCCGGAAGTGGTTCCCCTTTGTTCCGGCGCCGCCGCTGCTGCGAGATGGCCGAACCTGAGAGTGAGGAGTACCCCACCGAGATTCACGAGTTCCTGGTGGGATTCGAGGAGTCCCTGAAATCCGCTGATGGGACGCTGCAGTCTTTGATGTCGGTGCCCCGGAGCGAGCTGCTGCAAAAGGTGAGCCCTGTCCGGATGTGACTGGGAGCCGCGCGCAGTGTTCTCCAGGCTTCGGCCTCACGGGCACAGAATTAGGCCACAGCTGGAGCATAGAATCCGAGGTTTAAAAAAACAATGACTGCAGATGCTGGAAACCAGGTTCTGGATGAGTGGTGCTGGAAGAGCACAGCAGTTCAGACAGCATCCGAGGAGCAGCGAAATCGACGATTCGGGCAAAAGCCCTTCATCAGGAATAAAGTGCTGCATCAGTGGTGCTCTTCCAGCACCACTAATCCAGAATGGAGTATAGAATCCCCACAGTGCGGAAGCAGGCCACTCGGCCCATCTCGCCTGCACTGCCCCACCCCCACCCCCACCCCCACCCCCACCCCCACCCCCACCCCCACCGAAAGAGCATCCCACCCAGATACAGCCTCTCCCACTTTATCCCGTAACTCTGCGTTTCTCATGGCTAACTCACATAGCCTGTTAAAAATCACACAACACCAGGTTATAGTCCAACAGATTTAATCGGAAGCACACTAGCTTTCGGAGCGACGCTCCTTCATCAGGTGATTGTGGAGGGCTCGATCCTAACACACAGAATTTATAGCAAAAATTTACAGTGTGATGTAACTGACATTATACATTGAAAAATTGATTGTCTACTAAGCCTTTTATCTTTGAGAATACAGTGATAGTTTCACTTCACTTCTTTCATGTGTAAATCACAAAACCTTTTCTTTTAAAAAGTTGCATTCTCGGGTTAGCTGTTAACAATGGTGATAGCGAGACAATATGTTGAAGGTGTTGGCCACCTGTGTTGTCTGTCTATGTCATGATGTTTAAATTGATTAGAAACAAACATTATCTCACTTTTTTTAGATTAGAATCGATCTAAACGTCATGGCATAGACACAGAACACAGGGGGCCAACACCTTCAACATATTGTCTAGCTATCGCCATTGTTAACAGCTATCCTGAGGTTGCAAACTTTTAAAAGAACAGGTTTTGTAGTTTATACATGAAAGAAGTGAAACTATCACGGTATTCTAACAGATAAAAGGCTTAACAGACAATCAATTTTTCAATATATAAGTCAGTTACACCACACTGTAAATTTTTGCTATAAATTCTGTGTGTTAGGCTCAAGCCCTCCATTATCACCTGATGAAGGAGCGTCGCTCCGAAAGCTCATGTGCTTCCAATTAAACCTGTTTGGTCTATAGCCTGGTGTTGTGAGATTTTTAACTTTGTATACCCCAGTCCAACACCGGCATCTCCAAATCACCTAGCCTGCACATCCCTGGTTGCTCTGGGGCAATTTCTCATGACTAATCCACCCAGCTTGCACATCTCTGGATGTGATGGGGTCATTCCCCATGGCTAGTCCATGTAGCCTGCACATTCCTGAATTCTATGGGCAATTTAGAGCGAATCTACCCCAATCTGTGCATCTTTGGTTTCTGGGAAGAAACTGGAGTACCTGGAGGAAACACCCACACAGGTGGGGAGAATGTGTAATCTCCACACAGAAGTTGCCTGAGGATGGAATTGAACCTGAGTTCCCTGACTCTGTGAGGCAGCTGCTAACCACTGAGTCACTGTGCCCCTGACAAGTTGTGTGTGCAGTTCCAATCACAGCCACATAGGAAGAATGTGATTGCACCGGAGGGAGTGCAGAGAAGGTTTTTCCAGGATGTTGCCTGGGATGGAGCATCTCCACCGTGAAGAGAGGTTGGATAAGCTCAGGTTACTTTCTTTGGAGCAGAAAAGAAGGGTGGTGGAATTTGATTTGAGGTGTATAGGATTATGAGGGGCATGGACAGACTGAATGGAGAGTTGAAGGGAGTCATTGGACTCAACATTAATTCGATATCTCTCTCTGCATATGCTGCCAGACCTGCTGAGTTTCTCGAGCTCTTTGTTTTTTGTGGGTAAAAAGTACCTGTACCCTTTTAATTTTAAAATTCAAGAACATGATGCCACAATTAAAGTGGAAGGAAAGGGGATTAGAGAAAGAGGAAAGGTTTTTTCCACCAAGAAGTTGGTGGGGATCTGAAATCTGTAAAATATACTTGGATGGACACTTGTTTTATTACATTGAAGGCAATGGGACCAGTCTAGGTAGATTTGTATTTTTTTGGGGGGAGTATGGATTCAATGGGTCTCTTTTGCATGTATGATTCAGAGCTGAATTGTTAAGGTGCAGAAGGAGGCCGTTCTAGCCATCGTGTCTCTGTGCCCACAGCGGATATTCCCCATGAGCATTGTGACTTTTTTATCATGAGATGTGGATGTCTCTTATCAGAACAGACCAGAGAGTTTTCAGAAGAGGAAGTGCTTGTTTTTCCGGACAGGCATGTTACAGCCTTCAGGATCTCAACATTGGGCTCAGCAACTTCAGAGCATGAATGCTGTACTCCATCTTGACTATCAAGGCTCCTTACCATTTTTTCAAACCCATGACCTCTACCATCTTGAAGGGCAAGGGCAGCAGGTACATGGGGTGACTACTACCTGCGAGCTCCCCTCCAAGCCATCTTGATTCAGAAATATGTTTATTCCTTCAGTATCACTGGGTCAAAAACTTGGAACTCCCTCACAAATTGCACTGTAGGCTGGGATGATTTATTTGGAATAGTCATGGCTGGAACTCAGTGCCTGAAAGGGTAGTGGAGATAGAAACTGTTATTGCATTTTAAAAAAAATAAATCTAATGTGCTACTGAGCCACATTACCACACAGAACCACAGTTCAAGATCAGGTAGGAATGTTTAAGCTGGATAGCTCTGTGACCACCTCCTGTTGTGTAAATGTTTCTTTGGTTGTTAGTGAACCAGATCAGATCTTACGACAATCTCGTAGTCACTTGGTTGCCACTACTGATATCAGCTTTTAATTCCAAATTCAATTTAATTCACTCCTTTCGATTTTAATTTGCCAAATTAAAAAATTAAAGAGTATATCTGTTTTTATACATAAAGTCTCAAATATTTGATAAAGGTAATGGTAACGTACTTTGTGACAGATTATCATACTTTTAGTGAGAGTTTTTGTGTGCAGGGTAATGTCCCTCCCTCTGGACCAGAAGACATGGGTTCAAGGTCCACCTGCTACGGAGATGTACCATAACATCTCTGAACAAGTTGATCTGAAAATACATTTAAACTGAACACTAGGATGATTGATCGCTGATCTCCAGTATGGCAAATCTAAGTTTCTTGGATGGTTTAACACTATGAAGTTGATTTTGGTCTCTTGAAAAGTGAGGGATTCTCAGCTGGCTGTAAGCTTTATTGTATTTGAATGCCTGAGTGTTTTGTTTCTAAGGTGAATTTTAAAGTGGAACAGGTCATGTACTTCTGGTTTCCTGATGAAGGGCTTATGCTTGAAAAATGGATTCTCCTGCTTCCTTGGATGCTGCCTGACCTGCTCTGCTTTTCCAGCACCATACACTCGACAGGTGCCTAAGGTTTCAAAGCTGACACTGATTCATTGACTAGAAGTTCCTCTTAGAGCATAGAACATTACAGCGCAGCACAGGCCCTTCAGCCCTCAATGTTGCTTTGACCTGTGAAACTAATCTGAAGCTCCCCTAACTTAAATTATTCCATTCTTGTGCATATGCCTATCCAATGACCATTTAAATGCCCTTAAAGTTGACTAGTGTACTACTGTTGCAGGCAGGGTGTTCCACGCCCTTACTGCTCTGACTAAAGAAACTCCTCAATTTAAACCCCTCGTGCTAGCCATCGCCAGAGGAAAAAGGCTCTCGCTGTCCATCCTATCTAACCCTTTGAATATCTTTTATGTCTCAATTAAATCATCTCTCAACCTTCTTTCTAATGAAAACAGCCTCAAGTCCCTCAGCCTTTCCTCCTAAGACCTTCTTTCCATACCAGGCAACATCCTAATGAATCTCCTCTGCACCCTTTCCAAGGCTTCCACATCCTTCCTATAATGCGGTGACCAGAACTGTACACAATATTCCAAATGTGACAGCATTAGAGTTTTGTGCAGTTGCAGCGTGATCTCATAGTTTCGAAACTCAATCCCTCTACCAATAAAAGCTAACACACCTTATGCCCTCTTAACCCTATCAACTTGGGTGGCAACTTTCAAGGGTTTATGTACCTAGACACTGAGATCTCTCTGCTCATCTACACTACCAAGAATATCTCTGGAACTGTTCAGAGGCCTATAGAAAAGGCCCAACAGGGTGACCCCTCCTTTCCTGTTTCTAATGTCAACCCATATTACCCCAGTAGACGAGTCCTCAAATGTCCTTTCTGCCACCGTAATACTGTCCTTGACTAACAATGCCACACCTACCCCTCTTTTACTGTGTTCTCTGTTCTTACTGAAACATCTAAATCATGGAACCCGCAACAGCCATTCGTGTCCCTACTGTACCCATGTCTTCAAAATGGCCACAGCAAGGAAGTCCCAGCTACCAACCCATGCTGCAAGTTCACCCACCTTATTCCGGATGCTCCTGGCATTGAAATAGACTCACTTTAAACCACCTTCCTGCTTGCTAGTGAACTCTTTCGATCTTGAAACCTCACTTCTGACCTCGCTACTCTCAACCTCCTGGACCCTGGATCTACAATTTGGGTTCCAATCCCGCTGCTGAATTTGTTTAAACCCTTCCAAAGAACATTAGCAAATTTCTCCCCCAAGCACATTGGTACCCCTCTGGTTCAGGTGTAGACCATCCGGTTTGTAGAGATCCCACCTACCCCAGAATGAGCCACAATTATCCAGGTATCTGAAACCCTCCCTCCTATAGCATCCCTGTAGCCACGTCTTTAACTCCTCTCTCTCCCTATTCCTCACCTCGCTAGCATGTGGTACGGGCAACGCACCAGGGATAACAACTCTATTTATTCCAGCACTAAGCTTCCACCATAGCACGCTGAATTTCTGCCTTAAGTCCCCATCCCTTTTCCTACCTAAGTCATCAGTACCTGTGTGGACTTGGGGCTGCTCTCACTCCCTCTCAAGCATCCCAAAAACATGATCCGAGACATCATGAATCCTGGCACCTGGGAGGCAATGCACCTGTCATCCTGATATCTCTTCTCCCCCCCCCTCCCCCCCCCTTGTCGAAGCAAAACACTGCAAGACACAGTATGGTTTTACCTCCTTCATCTTTATTCCAGGCCTTGGAGGGAGAGAGAATGATCGCCCACGTGCACAGAGATATGAGTTCTCGGTCTTCTCTTGAACACCAGTTTCTTAATGAATTATGTGGTCATTTACAGGGAGGAGTAGCCAGATAAGGTGACATATGTATTGATTGATTGGGTTACTGTACAATCAGTGAGTCTCAATTGTAGAGATTAAGCCTTCTGCTGTTACACAATGAATGTTCTTAACCTTGTTAACTGGCTTCACATAATGAATACTTTTCACCTTGTTCACTGACTTGACACACTTAATGTTTCAGTGAAACCTACTTCACTGTGAACCACTGTAGGTCAGCGAACCAAAGGGCTAATTGGGAAAAGGACTTTCTGCAAGTTCAAGTTGGGCAGGCGCAGTTTTGAATGACTTCAAGTTATTGGAGGGTATAATGTGGAAGACTAGCTAGGAATCATTGGTGTGATCTTGCAGGGAATGGGTGAGGCTTCCAGCAACAAATAATCAGATAGGGGTACAATCGAGTCACAATATGGAAGTAGGAATTGGCGGTCTTGGTACAAAGATGAGATCTGAAGCTCCTTTAGGATTCAAATGTGGTGCTATGGTTGCGGACATACTGTCTTAAGCTCAGACTGTTGCCAAGGAGGCAATAGTTCGGCAGCAGAGTAGTTCTCCCAATGTTTAACTGGCACGTTCTCATCTAGCACTGGATATCAGACAAGTAAACTGCTAATTTCATGAAGGTGAAGAAGTCGAGGGAGGTGACAGTGAGGTAGAGCTGTCTGTGCCTTCAAATGTTGTCAAGAGGGGCAGCACGTTGATGAAAAATTGGCAGTGGATGTGTGCAAAAATAATTTTTTGAAGGACAGTAAAGGTAACAGAATGGGAATTGCAAAGTGAAGCCATGGCAGGTAATTGTCTTGTTGCAGGTAGATAAGAATAGAACTAGATGACAGCAGTTCCACCCAGCTGGACAGTGGTGGGAAGATATTCAAGGAGCATGGTGTAGTCAAAGGTTGCAGACAGGATGAGAAGGGCATGTTTTCCTTTGTCACAGTCACATAGAATAGCATAGGTGACTTTGAGAGCCGGCTAGCACTTGCTCAGAGGACATATGCTTAAAATAAAAGAAAACTAACACTAGGATAAAATAATAATAAATTTTGTGGTAATGGAAATTGCTGAGTATTTTATGCAACCTTGGAGAGATGATACAGCTGATGTATTGGTTAAAAGCTCTGCTCATAAAATGGCACTCAATAACACTTAATGAAAAAAAATAAAATTACTGCTGGTGTTGTAATTCAAGTTCAGTCCTTATCCTGATGTATCAGCATTTGGCTAAGTTTCTCTGTCTTTTAATAAATGTGCATATATTTTTCTAGGGCATTGCCTCAATTTTTCACAATGACCTAGGATTTACTACACTGCTTTGGAGTGCATTCAGTGCAATTACTAGAAAATGCTAAGATTTGTTGTTTTTGGGTTGAACTTGCAGATACTGAAGTAGAGTTGCAGCCAAGTTCTTATGTTGATCCAAACTTAAGCTGAGAAAATAGTTCAGAATAGATAAATGCCTGTCCTAATGCGAGAAACATTTCTGTGTGTTTGCTGTTTCATTGTGGACAGTTTATTACATTCTACAGGTTCCGTAAACATCTCTGTTGTGCAAGATAAGCTTCAGTGTTTTAACTCTGATATGTTGCTGCAGTCTGCGGTGTTATTGCGTTTTTCATTGAGCGCACTGCAATTTTATTTTCCTGACGAGTTTATCGTTCTCTGGCCAAGTTCTTGAGGTTGGCCGCTGTCACTTAGTGTGCTGCTCCAATTGGAGATTTAGAACCAATCTGGTTTTGTTTTGCCTTTAATAAAACCTGTTTTCTCTTTTGTTTTCATCAAAATAAGGGTCTAATTTAAACTGAGGTGCACAAAAAAGGTCCTTTGAATGTCTGTAGTACAGAGAATAATCCGTCTGGTGGTAAAATTGATTTCATTTTTGTGTGCTGGCTTCATGAGGTTTTCTTCACTACAATGGTAAGGTAGCCAGTTTAAAAATTAAACTATGCCATGTACCTTTGGTGAATCTAGTTTAACCATTTTAATGTAAAATCCTAGTGTTTTAAAGCTCCTTCGAGCATCTTGACAATCCTTTCCCTGTGCTCTGAAATACCACTTGAAAAGTCTTTTTTTGGTGGTCAGAGCATGTGGAGTCATGAACCAATTAACAGAATACATTGAAAGATGCCTTGAAATTTTAACGTAAGAGCAGAAGTAGGCCATTCAAGCCCCTCAAGGCCGCTGTGTCAGCCAAATTGTAGTGTTAAATGTAATGGTTGTGACTTTGAGTCCACCAACTAGACAGCTGGAGGTAACCCCATCACAGCCAGACAGGTGCTAGCATGCCTTATAGTCATAGAGTCATATACCTTCAGTCCAACTCGTCCATGCCAACCAGTTATCCTAAACTGAGCATTTGCCTGCCTTTGGCTCATATTCCTCTAAATCTTCCTATTCATATCCTTGTCCACAGCCCTCCTTACCACTTTCTCTGGCAGCTCATTCCACATATGAACCACCCTGTGTGAAAACGTTTGTGCCTCCGGTCCCTTTTAAATCTTTCCCTTCTCACCTTAAACCTTTGCTATATAGTTTTGGATTCCCTTTTCTTTGAAAAAAGACCTTGGCTAAACCTCTACAAGGTCACCCCTCAGCCTCTAACATCTAGGGGAAAAGTCCTTGCCTATCTAGCCTTTGCTTATAATTCAAACGCTCCTAGTCCCGTCAACATTCTTTATAATTTTTGATTCTGTTTAACAACCTATGTGGTATTCTAAAAGCGCCTCACCAATATCTTGTACAGTCGCAACATGATGTCCCAACTCCTATACTCCGCTCTGACTAGCTTCACCCTGTCTACCTGTATACCACAAAATGGAGCAACAGTACAACCAGTACTTTTGATTCCAAGTATTATTGTTTTTTTTTGGTTTTTCACTCTGTGGAAGAAGCTGCCCTTAGATAGCCATCTTTGTTATATTTTGGTGGGGAAATAACATGAACATGTGCTTTCAGGACCTATTGCAATATGGATTTACCAAACCAAATTAATATGCCTACTCTTGAAACCCTTTCTCTAAATAAACAGGAACACAGCGAATGATCCTTATTCTAAATAAGCAGGGACGTAATGAGTAACCTTTATTTTAAATACTTGGGAATAGAGAGAAGCCCTCTTCCACAAAAGAAACAGCAACACAGTGAGTAACCCTAACCCTAAATAAACAGGAACACCGGGGAAAAAACAGGCTGCAAGTAAGCAGGGTCACAAGAGTAACATCTACTCTAAGAAACCACGAACCGTGAAAAATCCTTGCTCTAACTAAACATGAATACAGAGTATAACACTTGCTGTAAATCAACAAGAACAGGAAAGGCAGACCTTGCTCTAAAAAAACAGCAATACAAAGTAACCATTACTTTAAATGAACTGAAACACAATGACAAGACCCTTGCTTTAAATAATTACAACAACAAAGAGAATAAGATTTACTTGAAATGAGCAGGAACATAGTGAGTAGCTCTTCCTTTAAATAAAGAGGAACACAGTGAGTAACCCTTAGTCTAAATAATGAACAAGGACAAAAAAAAATTACAGCACAGGACCAGGCCCTTCAGCCCTCTAAGCCTGCACTGATCCAGATCCTGTATCTAAACCTGTCACTTATTTTCTAAGGATTTGTATCCCTCTGCTCCCTGCCCATTCAGTTATCTGTCTAGATACGTCCTAAGTGATGCTATTGTGCCCGCCTCTACCACCTCTGCTGGCAATGTGTTCCAGGCACCCACGATTCTTTGCATAAAGAAGTTGCCATGCATATCTCCTCTAAACGTTTTCCTCCTCACTTTGAACTCGTGACCTGCTAAATTGTCAGGCTGCTATCCAACATCTGGTACTACATGAACAGACATTTCCTCCAGTTAAATACAGGGACGACAAATATCATTACTCCCAGTCCCAGCTCCAGACTCTGTTCCTTGGCTATTGAAACTCAGTCCCTCTCCCTAGCAGCAACCTGGGTTGGAACCTGTCTGTTTGTAATGCATTTAATCCTAAAATGAACTACTGGCCTCACATCTATGCCATTGTTAAGCCCACCTCTCTCCACCTCCTCTCTCTCTCTCTCTCTCTCTCTCTCTCTCTCTCTCTCTCTCTCTCTCTCTCTCTCTCTCTCTCTCTCTCTCTCTCTCTCTCTCTCTCTCTCTCTCTCTCTCTCCCCTGCTGAAGCCTACATTCATGTCTTTGTATCTAAATTCAGTGATTCCCTAATACATCTGGCTATTTTCTCAAGCTCTACTGGATTAGAAAAAGAGAGTTTGTGACAGAACAGTAGAAGTTAGGATAATTAATCAAACATTTACGATTGCCAGGCAGACTTTGAAAGTGTTTTATAAGGTGGAGTAACATGAACTTAATTTAAATATCTCTCCTAATGTTCATCAATCATAAATAGAGTTCAAAGCATTTATAATTGTTACCAACACCTTAAAATTTAATTTTTCACAAGCTGCAGATTTATGGAATAATTTCATGCTCCAGGTATTCAGTTGACTGGATTTTGAGAGAATTTGAGAGTCAGTAGTAAATGCTGTGTTCGTTTGATTTGACTTTTTTCTTTTATTTGTTCATTGTGTGTTGGCTTTGCTGAGAGTATCAGCATTTATTGCCCATCCCTAATTGCCCTTGGTGGTGGCGGCAGCTTGCCTTCATGAGCTGCTGCAGTACATGTTGTAGGTGGACCTCAGTGCTGCTAGGGAAAAGGTTCCATGGTTTTAAACTGGAAGCAACAGTGATATAGTTCCTGGGCAGAATATTGTATAGCTTGCCAGGGAGCTTGCAAGAATCAGTGTACCCACGCAAATGATGCCGTTGTTTGTCTGTTTTGCAGAGATCACAGATTTTGAGCATTCTTATTTTGCTAGCAAGGTGGTTTTGTTGAATATCCACCCAGAACTTTGTGCTGTATGGAAGAGCACAGGCATGTGCAAGCGAATGTATAATCTGTGATATCATAAACTAGAATATACGGTTTTGGAAATCAAATACTGTTTTGAATCAAGCAAGAAAAAGTGCTCTTTGTTCTGCTCTTCAAATGAAATCTGAATTGTTTGCTTTCTAGCATTAAAGTTAGTTTCAGTATAAAATGACCTTATATGATTTTATTTTTCCCTCTCTTTCAGTTGGGCCCTCTTGAACAAGCCAAGTTAGATTTGGCCTCTGCTTATGCATTGAATTCTATGTTTTGGAGTAAGTATTGCTGATCTCTTCTGTGGCTGGTGGATACTATAATTTTTTTTTTGAAGGCATATTGTAATAAGTTATTTCTTTTTGCTCCTTAGTATATCTCATTACACAAGGAATCAATCCTAAAGAACATGCAGTCAAACAGGAATTGGTAAGTAGCCTGTCCGTGATCACCATTTGGGTCACTGTGAATCGTCAGAAAGATCTCCATTAACACTCTAGCATGTCGCTGACTGTACTATCTCACTACTGTATCACTATTCCAAGCTTCAAAACTATACAGTAGACTGACTTTCTATTGTTGTTACAGTTTTTCAGCATCTGTTTTTGTACAGAATGAACTGAGTCAAGGATGCATCTAGTTTCTGCTGTCTTGTGAAGTCCTAGAAAATTCCGTCTTTTGGAAAGCATTCTTTGAGTGTTTCTAAAGTACAGCTCATTGCAATAATACATGAAGCATAATTTTGGACAATTTTCATTATTGTGATACATCCGAAATAGGACCAGGGGTCATCCATAAGCCTGCTCCACCATTCAATGTGATCATGGCTCATCTGATTGTAGCCCCAGCTCCACTTTCCAGCCTATATCTGATAACATTTTTGCTTCACTGTCAATGCTTTCAACTTTACCTTCATATCAAATGTGCAGACGATTTGTAACCTGCTTATTCCAGTTGTGAGGTTTACAATAACTTATGGTCTGACACTTAGTAATAAGATCTATGCAAGGTATCTCTGAACATTCACTAGATTTCTTTTGCACATTTTATGTCTGAAGTGTGTATAGTAACATTTATCACTCTTTTATGTCTCGTATGGAGGGTGGGAAAGAAATGTAATTATTTTAACGGTTTAGAATGACCCAGGCGTCTCATATTGGATTTGAGATAAATCCCATCTCAACATCATGAGCTGCTATGGTGTGGGAGCCATGATTACATACTGGATTGATACGTTTTATTGCTCAGATTCTTAACATCTTGCAATAGCAAGAAAAGTTCTAAGCAAATCATTGTGAAGGGACATAAAAGTTAATCTAGCACATGCTCTATTTTATTTGATTCAGAAATTCCAGTCTTGCATAAATAACTCACATGGTGCCACGCGAGTGGCTAGAGTGATGTACGTGGGTTGGAGCCAGATCTTAATAAAAAGTAAATTTAACTCCCCAGAGTTATGAGAGGGAGTACAACTGATCTGAAAATATGATCCTAAGAAGAATTACTTATGGCATGCTTTGAGTACTAAATATTAGGAAGTACTTTAATAATTCATTGACCAACGTTATTGTGTATAACTAGCGCACTGTTACTGTTAGTTTCTGTCCCTTAACTTGAGTTATCTTCAAATGTTTAATGGAGAATACTTAAAATAGAGAGCGAGCATCTCCCTAGATCTTTAATATGTTCCCAGACAGAAACTACTAATCCATTCTTTTTACCCTTTGTGGCCTCAGATCTTTGTGACTCTCAGCTTTTGCATCATCCTAGAATGATTGACTGATTCCCAATAATCTGCTTCCAGATAAGGCGAGTGACATTGTGCTAATCTAAATGTGCTGTCACACTTGATAACCGTGCCGTGAACAGAAAATTAATGCCAAAGTGACTAGACCTGGAAGCAAGTCAGTAACTGGACTGCTCCTGGTTTTTGAATCTGTCTGGATGTTTCTGCTGTGATGTAACTTTCAGCAATATTCTTTTTGAAAACTGAGTAAGATGCCTCATTGGAGGTTAAACTGTAAAATGGAAAATAAGGGTGGGGAGGGTAATGGGATTAATCATAGCATTTTATCCAGTGCCTTTTCATGATTCAGATGTCATAGTGTTTTACAATCAATGGATACTTTTGAAGTTTAATTGCTGTTGTAATGCAGGGAAATGAGTAATCATCTGTATTGCACGTCCCACTGGGAATAATGAAATAGAATAGATTATGTAATTGTTTTAAAGGAACGTCGATGGTCAGGGCACTGAAAAACTTAATTGCGCCTTACGGTAATATATGGAACGGTCTATCCACCTTTCGATTAATAGGTCGATGGGCCGAATGGCCTAATTCAGCTCTTAGAACTTACGATCATCTTTCATGGGATGTGAATAACTCTAGCCAGCAGATGTTGCCCGTCGTGAATAGCTGATGAGCTGAGTAGCTAGCCCCCATTTCAGAGGGCATTTAAGATTCAACCACATTACTATAGATCTGGAGTCACATGTAAGGCACACCAGGTGGGGTTAATAGGTTTCCTTTCTTAATCTGTATTAGTGAGCCCCGAATACATTTCAATGGCAATTGATAGCTTTATGATCACCTGCTAGCTTTTAATTCCAGATTTTATTAGTTGAATTTAAATTCCACTAGTTGTTGTGGTGGTATTTGAATCTTTATCCCCACGCTATTAACCTGGGCCTCTAGATTACTCATCCAGTGCTGTTACCGCCATCTCCCTCATGGAGATGATGGGGCCATCTTTTATTGGTTTAGATTGAGAGACAGTACATCCAACAGTGCAGCAATCACCCCATGCTGCGTGAATGTGAGGCAAGTTTCGGTCAATTCTTGATCTGTGTGCTCATATTCCTACTTCAGTGTTTGAACCCGCAATCTTCTAACACTTACCTGAGGCAAGAGCTGATCCAGATCCAGTCATTAAAGCAATACAGTTTTTAAAATTTACATTCTCATCCTCCCTCAATACTGAGAAAGCTTGCCTGAGAATTGGAAGAAAGTGAGGATTGCAGATGCTGGAGTTCAGTGTCAATTGTGTGTTGCTGGAAAAGCACAGCAGGTGAGGCAGCATCCGAGGACCAGGAGAATCAACATTTCAGGCATGACGTGCTTTTGCTTGAAACATCTATTCTCCTGTTCCTTGGATGCTGCCTGACTGGCTGTGCTTTTCCAGCACCATACACTCACCTGAGAATTGGGTGGCTTTCTCCAAATATAAAATTTGATGTCCTGAAACATTTTTGATGTCCTTTTTCATTTTAAAGCTGTTATTTATTTAGTATACTTGTGGTCACCGAACCAAGAACTAACATCAGTAGATAGGTGGAGACTTTAAGCCTGTTATGGACTAAGCCAGAGCACTCAAAACATTCTTAAGCAGGCAACCCCAGACCATAACTTTGCAATTTGTTTCGGTAAGTGTACAGTAAAAATTACCCGGATTAAGTTAGCTAGGTTGAATAGATTTTAAAACAGACAAAAGTTTATCCACAACATTACACAATGAAACATACAGAACAGAGTAAAGAACTCCTACAAAACTCAACCTATCCAGCTATACTTAATAATGCTGTTGCACATATACACAACAATCCCAATAAGCAAACCCCTTTTAAAACTCAGTATAAATGGAACACATGCGTACAGGTTGAAGTTGAAGGAAAGAAAAGAGAGAGTGTCCATACATCTCCCTGTTGAATTTCCCAGTTCAAGACTGAACTAAAACTGCTCTGCTCAGCTCAGCTAGAGAACTAACCACTCCCCTTCCATTATACAGGTCACTTCTAACCACTTTGGCCTGAAGTCTCATCTGTTTACATACAAACAAAAGACCTCTCAAAATCCTTTTCATCTCTGTACCAAACCAGACTGATCGGAGCCCAACCCGGTTTATTACCCCTCTGAAGAAAGTCAAGGACAGAGTCTCCTTGAGCCAAGGAACAGCTTTTAGAAAAAAAAGACTAGTTTTGTGATGAGCTTTTAACTGTCCTCTGAAATGACCGAGTAAACCACTTAGTTCAATTGTAATTCAGTTGTGACTGTAGTCAATGGACACACCTTGACAGTGAGAGTCATTGTTTGAACTGCTCTCCAGCTGCAGCCTGGATAGTCACCCAGTCCCTATTGATACCTAAACAGAAAGCACTGAAGAAGCTCCAAGTCTGGCAGCATCTATAGAAAGAACAACCAGCATTAACGTTTTGAGTTCTGTAACCCTACTGATGTTGGATGGCTGCTCATTGGTATTGGCTAAGTCTAAAAAAAAGCTTTGACTACCCACTATGAACATCAAAGATCAACACAGCTGAACAAGCAGAGAGGTTTGTGATGACAGTGTGGTTTCTGGGGAATGTTTTGTCCTTCTAATCTTCCTCTATAGATCCTCAGTTTTTATTCCTCATTGTGGAGCTTTTATGCACATAAGGTGGGTGAGGGAAGCAAGCCGCATGTCATTTGCCTGTTTGCAGTCGCTTCCCCCTGATGTAGAGGGAGCAATGGTGTGCAGGATTGGGAGCTGGGGGAGTTGGTTTGGTCACAGAATGCCTGTGATGGGGTCCTAAGCTAATTGTGACATGAAAGCTAGAGACTTTCAGAATCTAAAATGTTTTGTTGCTGTCAGCAAATGTAAGATTGTAATTGTGTCAATTTCAGTAGTGAACTATATTGAAAACTGGACACCATCTCTTGCCAGCTTTTCAGTCAAGTAAGTCCAATTTTTATCCAACTATGAAGTCAGCAGTTTTCAGTGAAATTTACACAGCAAAATTGATGTTAGCTGTTCACATTTTTTTAATTGGGAGTTCTGTATAGCATGTAATATTTTGAGCATTTTTATATTTCTTTATTTGCTGTGACGTCTTACGACAAGCTGCAGTTTTCTTTTCTTTAGGGTCTGGTGCCACTGGCAGGGTCAGATTTGTTGTCTGTTAAGCAAAAGTGAGGACTGCAGATGCTGGAAACCAGAGTTTTAGATTAGAGTGGTGCTGGAAAATCCCTTCATCAGGAATAGATCCTGCTCCTCGGATGCTTTGTTGTCTGTTGTTAGTTACAATTGAACTAAGTGGTTTACTCGGTCATTTCAGAGAGCTGTTAAAAGTCAACCACATAGCTGTGGATCTTGAGTCACATGCAGCCCACATCATGTGAGGATGTCAAATTTCCTTTCCTAAGAGACATCAGTGAACTATATGGGATTTTTACAACAACCCAACAATATACAACAATGGTTTCAAGGTCACCATGGCTGAGATGAGTGTTGAAGTCTGATTTATTAAATTGAAGTTCCAACCTGTTGGGATTTAACCCTATTAGCCCAGAACATTAGCTTGGATCTCTGGATCACTAGAACAGTAAAATTACTACCATATCATCTTAAATTATGGGAAATAAGTAAATATCAGTAATGAGCTGGATGTTATTCCTTCATACTTTTCATTCTTTTTAAAATAACAAACTACTTTCTGAGGAAAGGAGGAGGACTTTGCACGTAGTCTTCTCAAACTACCAATCACTGTATAGGTTGGACCTCATTTGCAAATTATTGAAACTTCAGATCTATGGAGTTTTCAATGTAACGGCATTCTGAACATGTTTGTTAGTATGAAGAGAATCTGAACTGTATGACCCAAGTGTGTTCAAGTGTTACGTCATTGGGTAAACCTCTCTGCTAATTTAAAACCAGCAACACCGAAAAGGTTTATCCCATGCAGTAATCTGTGAGAATTTGAGAGGCCAAGAACTAGTTAAAATAAAAACTAGTTAATTTTTTTTCTTAAAGTATAACAGAATAATTAACTAACAACTATTTACAACTCCTTCCTCTAATCTATCTTTTACTTTCCCCTCTTTAATACTCGTCCAATAAAACTCCTGATTAAGATTTATGAAACAAAACTTCTTATCTCAACACCAGGCAGCTTTCAGTTCTTCTCCGTATTCCTGTCGTTGTCGTCTTAGGGGTTCTGCTTCACATGTTACTGATCGACAGAGGTACCTTTTTAAGAGAGCTATTTTTCAGCAGTCTTTACATACTGGTAGCTTGGCAGTTCTCCTCCCAACTGTTCAGTTTTTCCTGGCTTTATACTCCCAAAGAATCATTGGCTTTAAGATTGTCAATATACTGAAATCAAACTTGATTGGGAATTGGTACTTTTTGGGTGTATTTTAAATTGATAGACCAAATTCGAATTTGTTTTTGTCTCATAGCAACTCAACCAATGCTACCTGTTCTGAATCAAAAGTTAGTTTGTAAATTCTCCAGCACTTGGTGTGCTTGCCTTCACTCTCTTAAAGGCACAGTACACTTCTACACCTTCATAACACCTCCTCCCTTAAGAAAAAAGAACCATCATAATGAAAAGATGCCTTAATTTTTTTCTATTCTTTAAACACATTACCCTAACATACCGATAACTTTAATCTAAGTTCACCTCAAGTTCTTCCCATATAACTGTGGGTGTGTGTGTGTATATAAAACACTAAATAAATACAAATCTCATCAAAACTTTATCAATTAAATCCGCAATAATGCATCTGCAATTACATGTATGATTTTTAAAAGTCTGTAACATAACATTGCAATAAAATAGTCTCATATTCATGTCTTTAAAGTGTTCAAAGAATGTAAGCGGATCGTGATCCGTGTGCACAACTGTCTCCAACACATTGTTTGTGACATACACGTTAAAATGTTGTAAGGCCAGGGCCAAACTCAATAGTTCTTTGTCAATTGTGGAGTATTTCCTCTGGTGGATGTTGATCTTCTTCAAAAAGTAGCCACCTGGCAGTTCAATCCCAACCCCTCTTCCTGTAGGAGTACAGCTCCAACTCCAATGTCACTAGCATCAATGGCAACTTTAAAATGGTTTGAAAAGTTTGGTGTAGCTAAATTGGTTTGGTGGTTAATGTGGCTTTCAAATGGTCGAATGGCTCCTGGTATTGTTCTATCCACCGAAACTGTATTGTCTTTCAGCAAATTGGTTAACGGTGCCACGATACTGCTGAAGTTTGGAACAAACTTTCGATGGAATCCACAGAGTCCAAAGAATCGAAGCACCTCTTTCTTCGAGGTTGATCATGGAAATTCCTCGATGACCTTCATCTTTGCATTCCGTGGGGTCAACCTTCCGTGACCAATGTTACGTCCCAAGGACATCACCTCTGCTTTTGGTCTATTTAGGTTTATCACCAGTTTTGCGTCTCGTAGTTGTTCAGAGTTCTGCCAAATGTACTATGTGATCTTTCCAGGAATTTCTAAAGATCACTACATTCTCTAAATAGACTGCACAGTTTGTTAACCAAGCCACAACTCTGTTCATGAGGTTTTGGAATGTGGTGGGTGCTTTCTTCATTCCAAAGGACATCACTTTAAATTGATACAGCCCATTTGGGGTTACAAACCCAGACGTTTCTTTCACCATCTCTGATAAACTGATACAGCCCATTTGGGGTTACAAACCCAGACGTTTCTTTCACCATCTCTGATAAACTGATACAGCCCATTTGGGGTTACAAACCCAGACGTTTCTTTCACCATCTCTGATAAATTGATACAGCCCATTTGGGGTTACAAACCCAGACGTTTCTTTCACCATCTCTGATAAATTGATACAGCCCATTTGGGGTTACAAACCCAGACGTTTCTTTCACCATCTCTGATAAAGGTACCTGCCGGTAACCACACATTGAGTCCAACTTGGTGATGGAACTGGTTTGTCCGACTTTCTTCACACAGTTCTCCAATCTCGGAATTGGATATGAGTCTGATTTTGTAACGACGTTGACCGTCTGATGGTCCATGCAGAATTGTTCAGTCCCATCCAGTTTGGGAGCTAGGACAATCAGCGAACTCTACTCGCTCTGGCTTGGTTCGATGATGTCCTAGAGTGGTGCTGGAAAGGCACAGCAGGTCAGGCAGCGTTCGAGGAGCAGGAAAATTGACGTTTCAGGCAAAAGTCAATGAAATGCTGTGCTTTTCCAGCACCACTCGAGTCTTGACTCTAAACTCCAGCATCTGCAGTACCCACTTCCAGCTCGATGATGTCCTTGTCAAGCATAGCCTCCATCTCTGTCTGACTTTGAAAGGGTTAAGCCAATAGGAGTATTGTTTTATCGGAGCAGTATTCCCTACATCGACTTCATGTACAAAAGCATTAGTCCTCCCCATCTGATTGTTACATATGTCCTTACACTGCAGTAACAGATCTTTCAACTGCATTCTATGCTCCTGAGACAGATAGCTTACTAACCTATCCCACTCCTCAAGGACCTTTTTTCATTTTTTAAATCTATTTTGAGGTACATCAAAATCCACATCTGGATTTGATTCCTCACTCCCAAGGGGCAGTAACTAACACCTGTTTCTCCAGTTCTTTCTGTCCGTATGATATAGTTTCAGCATGTTACAATGACATACCAGATACCTTTTTTTCTATCTGGCATCTTTACTAGATAGTTCTGATTCAACTTTTTCTCAATTTGATAGGGGGAACTAAACCTGACTTTGAAGGGATCTCCTATCACTGGTAACGGTACTAACACATCATCCCCTCAGGAAAACATCCGAGTCTCAGAGCTCTTATCTGCCACCTGCTTCATTGTACACTGTTCTGTTCAGGTGCTCTTTAGCTAACTCACCTATTCGATTTAATCTCTCCCTCACCTCTGATACATATTCTAAGTGTGAGATCTCTGACTTTGGTCCAGTCAATTTTTCTTTAACTAATTTCAAAGGGCCTCTCACTTCATGCCCGAATATTAACTCGAAGGGAGTGAACTGAGTGCATTAGTTTGGGGCATCTCTAATGGTAAACAGTATGAATGGGATCCCTTTATCCCAATCATTTGGGTAATCCTGACAGTATGTTGTCAGCATGGTCTCCAAAGTCTGATGCAACCTTTCTAAAGCTCCTTGGGATTCAGGATGATACGCACTGGATTTAAAGTGCTGTATACCTAAGCTATCCGTAATCGCCTCAAACAGCCTCGCAGTAAAATTTGACCCTTGGTCAGACTGAATCTCTCTGGGTAGCCCATACCGTGTGAAGAAAGCTACTAACTCCTCTATCACCCTTTTGGCCTTGATACTCTGCAATGGAATTGCCTCCGGAAATCTGGTAGACACATCCATTGTCGTTAATAAATACTGGTTCCCACTTTTAGTTCTCAGGAGGGGACCTACACAATCAATTATAACCCGTGTGAAAGGTTCTTCGAATGCAGAAATTGGCAACAAAGGGGCTGGATTTACTATCGCCTGTGGCTTACCTACCATTTGGCATGTGAGACACATACAGCAGAAGTTAACCACACCCTTGTGCATTCCAGGCCAATAAAAATGTTTTTGTACCTTAGCCTGAGCCTTTCATACCCCTAGGTTACCTCCTCCAGATAGTTCATGTGTTACCCGTAACACTTCCTGTCTGTATGCTCCCGGCAACATAATCTGGTGCACTTTGGCTCATTTCTCCTCTGCACTAACCTGCCGTGGTCTCCATTTCCACCTTTAGGATTCTATCTTTCAGATATTAACCCTCTGGAAAATTCTCTGCCTCCTTTTCAAAGAACACGTTCACATATATATCTTTTATCATCTTGTCTTTCTGTTGCAAGTACCTTAGACTTTAAGGACTAAATATTTCTGTCTAGCCCTCTGCCTGTTCAGGGTTTTCCTGCACCATTCCATCAAACAGAGTATCCACTAACTTAGCCTGAACTCCTTCATCTTTCTCTTTAGTTTTCCCTTTTTTATGTGACTTATGATAGTTACTCTGCAGTCTGGAAAAATATCAGGATATTTTTATTTTAACTCCTCGGTTTCTTGGTCTTTCTTGGGCTTCTCCACAAAAAGGGGTGTCGCTCCCACCTGGATCCTACCAAATAATTCCCAAGAACAAATTGAATTCCTGGAACTGACACTCTTGTCAATCACTCCCACTGTAACTTCCCCAGACTTGAGTTGGCACTCCAACCTGATCTTATGTAGGCGAATGCTAAATTTCTGTCCTTCTAACCCATAAATTACCACGTGCTTGGGTAACAGATCAGGAAGAATGCCGATTGGCTCGTCCCTTACTATCAGCGACTGGTTAGATCTTGTATCTCTCAACATTATAACTTCTTGTCCTTCTCCCCTGTTCTTTGAGTAAATTTTACCCACAGAGTTGAATTCTTTTGTAGGGCTCGGATACTAACCCAGCCCCTGCCTAGGCTGTGCACTCTCCTGCAGCTCCCTTGGCTCTTTTTGGGGTCTCCTTTACTACCTTCTCTAATGCCACTGGCTTAGCTTCTTTTACCTCATCTTTTCCCGCAGCGCCTTTCTTTAATGACCAGCACTGTGTCTTTGTGTCCCACCTTCTGGCAGTGGAAACACCTTTTCCCAGTGCTCTTCTGAAACCACCGGCACAGTGATTGTCTGTGTCCCACTCCATTACAGTGAAAACACCTGAGGCTTTACCTCCTCTCCACCTCTTTGTCTTTTTTATCCTGTGGTAAGTTATTACCAGTGCTCTCTACTCTTGGTTTCACAGTGTAGGATCTCCCCTTCTCCCAACGTCTACCCCTCTCGGGGTGAAATTCTGGCCAGTACTCATCTTCTAATTCTGCTGCCCTTCTCACTTCCTGAACTTTCTGTTCCTTTTGCATGAATTCTTACCATCTCTGGAAGTGAGTTTTTAAACTCCTCCAAGAGAAAAATCTCTTTTAGAGCCTCAAAGGTCTTATCTATTTTCAAAGCACGCATCCATTGATCAAAAAGACTGTTTGATTGTTGTGGTTCTGTTCACAGAGCTGGGAATTTGTCTTGCAAACGTTTTGTCCCCTGTCTAGGTGACATCCTCAGTGCTTGGGAGCCTCCTGTGAAGTGCTTCTGTGCTGTTTCCTCCGGCATTTATAGTGGCCTGTCTCTGCTGCTTCCGGTTGTCAGTTCGAGCTGTCCACTGCAGTGGCCGGTATATTGGGTCCAGGTCGATGTGTTTGTTGATAGTCTGTGGATGAGTGCCATGCCTCTAGGAATTCCCTGGCTGTTCTCTGTTCTGGTGAATTCTGGTGAGTTGTTCACCAGAACGAAGGACCCGATACCCAGCATGAGCAAAACCAATGTAGTGTACAAAATCCCATGCAAGGACTGCACAAAACACTACATCGGACAAACAGGAAGACAGTTAACGACCCATATACACGAACACCAACTAGCCACGAAACGACACGACCAGCTATCTTTAGTAGCCACACACACACACGACAAGTAACATGAATTCGACTGGGACAACACTACCATTTTCGGGCAAGCCAAACAGAGAACAGCCAGGGAATTCCTAGAGGCATGGCACTCATCCACAGACTCTATCAACAAACACATCAACCTGGACCCAATATACCGGCCACTACAGCGGACAGCTCTAACTGACGACCGAAAGCGGCAGAGACAGGCTACTATAAATGCCGGAGGAAACAGCACAGAAACGCTTCACAGGAGGCTCCCAAGCACTGAGGATGTCACCAAGACAGGGGACGAAACGTTTGCAAGACAAATTCCCAGCTCGGCAAACAGAACCACAACAACGAGCACCCGAGCTACAATTCTTCTCCTAAACTTTGAAGACTGTTTGATTCTTTCGAACTCTATGTAAGTCTGACTTGGTTCCTTCGCTGTGTTTCTGAACCACTGTCTATATGCTTCTGCTACCAATTCATAAGCAGTTAAAATAATCTGTTTAATCTCATCATAAAGTCTTGGCCCCTTATCTGACAGTGCGGTAAATACCTCACTAGCTCTGCCTACCAGTTTAGTCTGAATGAGGATTACCCATAAATCCTCAGACCACTCCATCTGCCTAGCCAATTTTCAAATGAAATAAAGAAGGCTTCAACATCTTTCTCATCAAAATGTGACTGAGTTTTGACATATTTGTATATATCAGTAAGTTCTCTTTTAATCTCCATCCTGTCAACTTTGCTGATTAAGTCAAATTTCTCCTCCAGTTTAAATTCACCCACCTTTTGTCTCTCCCTTTCTTCTCTCTCTCTTTGCTCAGTTAAGAACCTGCTCTCTCTTTTTCCTCTCTCTTTCTTCTTGCTCCCCCGTGTGCTGTTCTCTCCCTTTATTTACCTTCTAACTCCATTTTCCTCAATTATAATTTAAGTTTTTATACCTCTACTACACTTGTCTGTTTTTCTGATACACCTAAGTGAGTAACTCCCTTACAATTTCAGCTTTACCTTTGTCCGTAGTTAAACCCAAATCTGACTTAATGCTAATTCTAGAAGTATGGCCTTTTTCTTTCCTTCTAAACTTTCTTGGCAAATTTGAGAATCATCTTCAAATCCCAGAACCTCTTCAGCAATTTTAAGAGCCATTTCTCTCACTTTTAATTTAATTGCCCACAAGTCACCAAAAGTAAACAAATTGTCTCACCTACGTTTTTATTTAAAGATTTGGACACTAACCTGCGAATGTTTAAATCTGCTGGGATTTTTTTGTATCTCAATGTCTTCAAGTCTGTCTAAGCCAGTTCAGATCCCAATGACGATCCCCCAAACTGTTATGACACTGGGTAAACCCCTCTGCTAATTTAAAACCCGGAACACAGAAAAGATTTAGTACAGTAATCTGTGAAAATTCGAGTGGCCACAAACTATTTAAAGTAAAAGTTAACAACTTTATTTCTTAAAGTATATCAGAGAATAATTAATTAACAACTATTTTCAACTCTTTCCTGTAGCCTATGTTTCACTTTCCCCTCTATAATACTAGTCTGATAAAATTTCGGATTAAGATTTATAAAACAAAACTACTTATCTCAAAAAACTAGGCAGCCTTCAATTCTTCTCTGTATTCCTGTTGTCTTTTCTTTTTCTTGGGGATTCTGCTTCACCAGTTACTGATCGATAGAGGTACCTTTTAAGAGAGCTATTTTTCAGACAGTCTACACTTTGCTAGCTTGGCAATTTTCCTCCCAACTGTTCAATTTTCCCCGGTCTTATACTCCCAAAACATTGGATTGTCATTGGCTTTTAAGATTGTCAATATGCTTGATTGGAATTTGGTATTTTTGGGGTATAATACACTGGCCAAACTTGAATTTGTTTTTGTCTCATAGCAACTCAGCCAGTGCTCTCTGTTCTGCAGCAAATGTTTGTTTGTAAATTCTCCAGCACTCTCTGTGCTTGCCAAGTCCTTCACTCTCTTAAAGGCACAGTACACTTTTACACCTTCATAACATGTATTTAGCCTTGCGAGATCAGGGTGCCCCTATCTGCCTGAAGCTCCAATGTTACTTTCATGAGGGAGCATTAGCACACTGTAGTCAAGCGGTAATAACAAATATTAAGGTGAATTATATTCTTCTGAGTTTTATTGTTTTTGAAATTCTGTGTACATTTTGTGTTACATTGGCTTCGTATTGATCTAAACTAGAATTATTTCTAGTTACATCATGTTAATCTGCTAATAGTTGAGATTTAAGGCGACAGTGATTAAGTGTCAGTCACTAATTCCTTCAAGTACATTTTTTTTTTGTTATTAACCAAGAGCATATGACCAGCATGTGCTGTGATACCTGGTGTTAGCAATAATGGGATGGTTTGATCGAGAGCCATGGTTTGTACCTATTTCACTTTCTCCATGTTAATGCCTCTGTCTTTCTTTCCCCTTCCCAAAACAATTCTGAAGTTTGAAGCTGGAGGCATGTGTGTCTTTTGATTTCAATGCCAGTTTTGCATATTGAGTTTGATTTAGATTACTTAGTATGGAAACAGGGCCTTCGGCTCAACAAGTCCACACCGACCCGTCGAAGCGCAACCCACCCAGACCTATTCCCCTATATTTACCCCTGCCCCTAACACTACGGATAATTTAACATGATCAATTCACCTAATCTGCACATTTTTGGACTGTGGGAGGAAACCAGAGCACCCGGAGGAAATCCACGCAGACACTGGAGGAAAGTGCAAACTCCACACAGTCAGTCGCCTGAGGTGGGAATTGAACCCGGGTCTCTGGCGCTATGAGGCAGCAGTGCTAACCACTGTGCCACCGTGCCATTTTGGTCGTTCTGCAATGTCTTCTGAACTTGCCAAACGATACTCTGAGTTAGCACTAAAATAAAATAATCATGTCAAAAGCAAAATACTGCAGATGCTGAAAAGCTGTTTGTTTTTAAAAAAAAAGCATGCTGGAAACACTCTGGTTTGGAAGTGTCTGTGAAGTGAGAAGCAGAGGTAACATTGCAGGTCAGCTACCTTTTCTTCAGAATTGTTCAGAGCAACCATAAGTGATCTCCGGTAATCATTTTAATTGTACACGTCGGAAAGGCGTTGGAAAGAATTTCCCGTGGTGGGCTGTTAATTAACACACAGCCTGTGGACTGAGGGTATATCTCGGGAATTTATTTAAAAATAATAATATCTGGGTTGAATGGTGATATTTGGGAGTTCGAAGTGGAATGTTTCAGATCAACGTTAGATCCAAACTTTGATTCAGGAATTTAAGAATGTCAATCAATGTATACTAGGCAAATAGGAGCAGGAGTAGGCCCTTCAGCCTGCCTCATCATTCTGTATGGTCATGGCCCAAGCCTCAACTTTTTCATGCCAGTTCTTCATTTTCCTCACCACCTTGAGATTTCAACATATCGTCTATCTCCTCTTTAAATACTTTCCATGACCTAACTTCCACAGCTCTCTATGTAAGTGAATTTCAGACTATTCGTTACACTCTGTGAGAAGAAATTCTTTTGCATCTTAGTTTTAAATGAGTGACCTCTTATTTTATAGTTATTTTATAGCTCTTATTCTGTAGTTATGATCCCTGTTCAAGACTCCCCCCACTCCTGGTAACTTCATCTCAGCACCATCCCTGTTAAGCCCACACAGAATCTTGTATGCTTCAATAAGATTCCCCCTTACTCTTCTGAACTCCAGTGAATAAAGGTACAACCTTGTTTGCTGTTATCAGTTAGTGAACCTCTTCGTCCCAGGAATCAGCCGAGTGGGTCTCTTTTGAGCTAACTCCAATGCTAGTGTATCCTTTTTTAAACATAGGGACCGAAACTGTGCACGGTACTCCCAGGTACAGCATCACCAACACATGTGCATTGTAACAAGTCTTGGCTATTTTTAAACTCCAAACTCTCAGCAATGAAGGCTACAAATCCGTTTGCCTCCTTATTTACTTGTCAAAGCTCCGTGCTAACTTTGTATTTTATGCACAAGAACAATCAGACCACGCTCTGCATTTTTTTTTCGTGTCTTTCTCTATATAATCTTGTCTTTTGATTCTTCTTACTGAAGTGCATGACCCCTCACTTTTCTAGATTAAACCCTCATCTGCCAAGCTTGTGCCCACTTAAAAGACCCACCGAAATACACTTACATATTCCTAAGTCCTCATCAAAATACGCTGATTTTTCAGCAAATTTTGGATGCATCACACTTTGTCCCCACCTCAAAGTTATTAATAATAATATGAGACACTAAGACTGATCTTTGTGATACTCCATTAGTTATGTCTTTCTGACCTGAAAATGACCCACTGATCTTGACTGTAATATATTTTGCCCCCAGTAGTGTGAGCTCTTGTGTTTTGCAATACCTGTTACATAGCATCTTACCAAATGCCATCTTGAAATCCAAATACGTTATAAGTACTGGTTCCCTTTTGTCAACTTTGCTTGTTATTTGTATGAAACTGATGTAATAAAGTTCGAAGAGGTAGATTTAAAAAAAACAAGATGAATGAGCCAAAAATTATGCTTTGATGGATGAAGATTGGTGTTATCTGGAAGAGGAACCAATGCAAGAAGTTCCCTTCAGAGCAGCATTTGTACACCTCCAAGGACTACAGTTCAAGAAGGTGACTCTCCACCACCTTCTCAAGGGCAGTTAGGGATGGACAATAAATGCTGCTCTGGCCAACAATGCCTGCATTAGTCATCGAGTCATAGAGATGTACAACATGGAAACAGACCCTTCGGTCCAACTCTTCCATGCTGACTAGATATCCTAACCTAATCTAGTTCCATTTGCCAACACTATTTATGTATCCATCCAGATGCCTTTTAAATGTTGTGATTGTACCAGCTTCCACCACTTCCTCAGGCAGCTCATTCTACACATACACTACCCTCTAAGTGAAAATGTTGCCCCTTAAGTCTTTTTTAAAACTTGCCCCTCTCACCCTAAACCTATGCCCTCTAATTCTAGACTCCTGTATCCTGGGGAAAAGACCATGTGTATTTACCCTATCCATGCCCCTCATGATTTTATAATCCTCTGTAAGGTCACCCCTCAGCCTCCAATGCTCCAGGGAAAACAACCCCAGCCTGTTCAGCCTCTTCCGACAGCTCAAATCCTCCTTTCTTGAATGAATTTTTTAAAAAATTGTGTGAATGTTGTAAAAGCTATGGAATGTCTGATTTTCATGATTAAAAGCAATTTTATGGGTTTACTTTTCTCATTTTAAGTTAATATACAACAATGGAGCAAGAGTATATGTTCAGTGTAATTGGGTATTTCGGATTGATATTAGAAATAATTCATAGACACTGATGAAAATATGGAGTGGACTAAGTAGTCAAGTCAAAAACTATCACTCCTTTACGAAACTATTTGTTGGTGGGAAATAAAACTTTTATGGACACGGCATCATAAATTCAAAAATTTGCTGACACTTAAATTTTGGTAATGATTGTGTGTGCATGTAATTTAAGCATCCAGGTGTTTCAAAATTCCAACCGCAGTGGTCATGAAATTTTTTTTTTCTCTGTTTTGAGAGTGTAACTCCCTCAGGGTGGAGCACATAAGGTAAATAGAACAAGGATAGACTTACAGAATGTGCAAACCGCTGAAGCTGTAAACCTATTGAGTTATTCCTAATTTTCAAGTGAAACATCGGAACAGTTTGCTCATCTCAATTTCTTACTACTTTATGCCCTTGGTAAGATGAAAACTATGCTGTGATTGATTTACTAGTACAGCATAAGCCATAATTACTACTACTTATTCCAGATGCAACTTTCTCACTCTCTCGTATATTTAATTCCTCACTGTAAAGTATCTAGTTCAGCACTTAGGCTGAAAGCTTTTTTGGCATCCGTTATGCCTGTCCTGACCTGTCCAAATAACATTTTCATCTGGTTTTCATCACTTTAAGACAACATGTCTCTCGATGAATATTTCAAATCCTACTTTCTTTTCTTTCTTAAAAGAAATAAAAGTCAAAACTACAACCAGTCTGTCTGGGACTTAACAATTCCTTTGCTGTTCCAACCCAAATTTTGCCATGTTCAAGCATCTACACAATGAGACAGAGCTACTCCATTTGTGCCTCATATGTTCAGAGGCTATGCATAACTAATTTATAAATTACATAATTATTTTGTAGATTATCGCTCTAAATGTTCAGTCCAACTGCAGCTTAACCCTTTGTAGCGTATCTAGTCAACAATAAATAATAAGAATTCTGAAGGCATCTAATTCTTGCTGGTTCAGAAGTTCATTTGAACTTGATGTTTCAGCTACAATTCTATATCATCTGCCAAGTTTGCCTCGAAGACGCAACTAGATTTGCTGCCGCTTTTGATTTGCTCAGTGATTACTTTGTTTAATTTTGTCGACTGTGATCCGTCTTTTTCTGAACTGGAATTGTTGAACTTTGCAGCATTTCCTGAAGGTGGAAGTTGCCACTGAGCTTGAGGTGGGTGTGGAGTTTTGGCGTTTTTATGTCAAATTAAGAGATTTTGAAATTGCATTGGTTGATCTGAATGACCCACATCATTACCGGATATGGGAGATTTATGGGGCTGAGGTAGAGAAACAAAAGCAATTTAGCCTGGAATTTCTGCAAATGTTCGCTATTGATTTATCTCCCAAAGAGTTGTTTATCCAAATCACATTTTTGGTAATTTTTGCACACGTTGTCTTTTCATACCGCCGGAGCATAAATCTTCATGAAGATATTGGGGGATGGGTGGGGATGTCTGTGCATTGTGTTATTGAAATTTGGCCAAAGTTTCTTTTTTGGCACTGAATAATTATTCTTACGTCTGGGGTGGAATTTTTTTAGAATATGAAATACACGCAGCTTTGCAATGTGAAGTAATTCCCAGCTCAGAATATTTGCAAAAACCTTAAGCTTGCTCCAAGTGATTAAATGCAGAAATACCATTTTTTTTAAGCTGCTTCATGCAGATGACTTGGGTTATTAAATGTGTCATGAACAAAAGATGGAAATTATAATGAAATGTATGTGGAGTGTTAAGATGATTTGTAACATGAGCAAAGCTTAAGTATTTTTATTCTTTGCTGAGAATATAAACATTTGCCCTTGTTTATCCTTTAGAGGTCTTATTATCAAAAGCAAGAGTCGACCTCAGGAACCAAAAAGTGTGCAGTTGGTTTTTGATTTCCTTCTCTTTCCATCATTGTACTCATGTGGATGATATTTGTCAAATTAGATTGGATTCGGTGCAATAGAGAGCTTGAAATGGTGTAGACGCATTTGAGTTCATTTAAAAATGTGTATAATTGAAAGGATAACGCTGTCCTATTCTTATGATGTGGGCAGTAAATGCCATATAAATTCTCGTGTATAGATGTTTAGAAGGCTGATTGGATCCATTTGAGTAATCCCTCCAGTCGTCTTTGATCTAACAGGGATGTCTCCAATCCAGAAAACACCGTTTTATGAATTTTATTGTTGCAGGAGCGAATAAGAACGTACATGAACAAAGTGAAAGAAATAACAGACCGCCAGAAGGCATCGCGACTGGACAAGGGAGTGGCCTCACGCATTGTCCGACATGCACTGTGGGATGCCAAGCCAGAAGGACGGTCAAAAATGCCATCCAAATCCTCCCATCGTTGAAAATACAAGAAAGAGAGATCAGCATTGTCAAAATAAATGAGAAGGAACTTTTAGAACTTTTCTCTGTAACACCACTGGGTGTCAGCAATGTTTAACAACATTATAACTGCTTTCTACGTGCAAATTCTAAATGGATCAGATGTTGTTTTTCTTTGGTGAATTTACAAGAAACCTGTCACTGCAGGCGTAAGCAAAAGCATTCTTTGAGTGTAACAGTTAAGAACTTCTAATTTAATAAAATGTATGGTTTTTTTTTCTTAAGTACCTACTTTTTTTTTGTAAGGAGTTGATCTTAGTTCTAAGGTTATATTTTTTTTAATGAAAGGTTGTTTCCGATATGAGTACATCAGTACGTGCTGCAGTGGTTTGATGGGCAATCGTGAGAAATGTGGCCTCTCTGCTTTGTTTTATCACCCTCATCCAACCCCTGCCACCCCTTTAGTTTGGATAAAGAGCAAATTATTTCTGATTTAATAAATAAATAAAAATAAACTCTGCAGCTCTGTTAGCATCTGTGGAGAGAGAAACAATTAAGGTTTTGAGAGCTGAGATTCTGGAGATATATTGCACTCAACGTTGCCAGTTCCTTTCCACAGATGGAGCCAGATTTCCTGAGTTTTTCCAGCACTTTGTTTTTTTTTCTCATCTTTGGGCTCCTTTGCTTTCATTTATAAGAATCTCCAGAAGGTTCTTATGTGACACTGAATTAATACTTGAACAGTCATCTCCCTCTAGAGCTTGTGGTCTGAAAACCTTTTCATTTAAGTACCAATTTGATCATGTTCATATGTATATGGTACATTTCCTTTTTAGGCTGAGACCTGGGTTCAAGCCCCAACATCTGTGGAGCAGGTTAGTTAGAAACATTGAGGCACCTGGTATTTTCCTGATGGCGGAAATGACATAGACAGTCTTGAATGTGGCCATTTGCTGTTCTGATTTATATTTCGTAACAAATAGCAGACTCCTGGGCTTTGAGAAGCAGCAGATTCTGTTTATAACAGTGATACTGCAGAAGGGGGTCAGTGAAATTAACTTGGATTTGTGTGGTGGGGTGCTAGAATGAGCTTGGATACCACACTGTTGATGATTCCAGCCTTATAAAATCTGCTTTTGTGTCCACCTTGCTAGAAGTGGCCCACAGCTTGATTGACTTTGTCAAAAATGGAGTTCTCTGTGTCTGAAGAGGCCACTCAGCCCCTCCGTTCCTAACATACAACAAGATTGTGGTTGCTGTATTAACCTTAACTCGTGTAAAGATTAGTTATCTCAGAGTCAAGAATGATTGAGCAAGCGTACTGATTTTTATGGAAGGGAATTCCTCACTTTTGAGCAAATGTGCAATTTTCAGCTTCTCTCTCATCAATGGCCTGAGGAAAAACATCCTACCCTATCATTCCCTTTATTCCAATAAGCCGGAATTCAATCTAGAAGCTGCTTTACCTTTAGATTACAGGCACCACATCCTAACTTGTATAATCTCTCTTTCGATCAGAGTTTTGAAACGTTGGTAACATTTTCGTGAGCTTGCACTCTTTTCAAAACCAGTTTCTCATTTCCAATTGTGCAGTGTCCACAGCTATATTTCAGAGCTTCAGATTTTTTTTAGATTAGATTCCTTACAGTGTGGAAATAGGCCCTTTGGCCCAACCAGTCCACACCGACCCTCTGAAGAGCAACCCACCCAGACCCAGCTCCCTCTGACTATCGTGCCCAACACTACGGGCAATTTAGCATGGCCGATCCACCTGACCCGTACATCTTTGTGACTGTGGGAGGAAACCGGAGCACCCGGAGGAAACAAAGCTTTTATACTTAAAGACAAACTTGCTCCCCTTTATATACTGTAGTCGGACGGTTATCTAAGTGAATATGTCTTTAATGTTATGATTATTATTTGTACTTGACTATAATTTTAATGATTTGAGTGCACAGACTCCAAAATCTTACTGAATTGTCATTTTTCAAGCTTTCGCAGACTTGGATTATTTGATTTGGTGCACTCAAAGTCATGATTCCATTCCTTTCTCTAAATTACTTCTGGGAATTATACAGCAAGATTTCTACATTCAAATGTTAAAGACCCTGACAGGCTAGGTGCAATGATGCAGTTTCCCTTGTTAGAGAGTGTGGGACTAGGGGCCACTGTCTTAGCTGAAGGTCTCAGTTGTTTAGGGCTAACATGGTGAAGTTTCTTCATTTAGAGGTTGCCAATCTTTGAAATTCTCCACCCCGTAGAGCGGTGGATGTTCGTTGAAAACTGAAATGATAGTGTCCAGGAATGAAGGGGTAATATGGGAAAGTGAAATCCATGTAGAAGATTGGTCACCATTATATTGAATGGAGCGACGCACTAGCCTTCTCCAGCTGCCACTTGTTTATTTTCCTGTGTAATAGTGCAGCATTTATGAAATAATATACTTAAGTGTTTCAAAGTTATATTTGGTTTTCAGAAGTTATCCTGTCAGCACTGTGAGCAACACAAACTGGCTGCATTGCACTGAACTGAAATTGTGCCCTGTACCTAATGTCATGGGGACACAGCTATACATAATTTTGCATCATCTTGAGAGTGTAGTTTCATTATAGGTAGATAAATTACTATCCATTTATTTGTTTTCAATGCTAACTGCATTGTTATATAAAGAAGTTTGGAAACCACATACCAAAGTTGATTTGTAGCTGTCTACATAGTTACTGGTGAATCAAGGGAAAGGCCCTCCGAAACACGAAGAGACAAGGCCCCATGAGTGAAACAGAACCATTGAGTTCCTTGCTTCTAGAGAGCAGTCACTTTCCCTGCTAGAAGGTTGGAGCCAACACTGCAGAGCTGCTCAGTACTAGGATGAACCTCTGCCACCACAAGAAAATCAATTAGAGGCTACCTTCAACCATTTTAAAGGATGTAACAGATTAATATCATTAAATGCTGAAGATTTTCATCTTGCAGCAGTGTTCTAACTGAAACTTGGGGATTTAATTTGCAGCTTTATTATTCAGGAATCACAACAGTGCAAAAGGAGGCTATTTGGCCCATCATATCTGTGCCCTCTCTCGGTGCACAATTCACTTGGTGCTATTTTCCTGCCCCCTCCCCATAACCCAGCCCATCTGTTCTTTTCAAGAAAGCTTCAAGTCTAATTCCATTTTGTATGGATTGATTGAATTTGCCTCCACCGCACCTTAGGCTAGTGCTTTCCAGACCCTAAGTACTGCCAGAAAAGTAAAATCTGCCATCCTTTTATGATCCCATCTACATGAGTGACTCTGCCATTCAACTAGATTATTGCTGATCTTCTGTTTCAACAGCATTTTCTTGCACTATCCCTACATAGCGTTATCTTAAAAATCAGCAAATCTATTGATCAGGCTAGAGACTGCCATGGAATATCTTTGGCAAATATTCTAATTTGTTTGCAGTTGCATTTCACTATATTCAAGTTTTTTTTTAAAATCCTTACTTTTCCGTGAAGTTTTTGCAATAGTCAGTTCTGTGACCTCAGAAGTTTGCTTTAGTATTTATTTTCAATCTGCACTTGATGCTTATGTTGCATCCTCCTGACTCAAAATGGAGTTGATCTGGCCTTGGGGTGGGGGGGGGAAAAGTGAGGACTGCAGGTGCTGCAGACTTCCTGAAGAAGGGCTCATGCCCGAAATGTCGATTCTCCTGCTCCTTGGATGCTGCCTGACCTGCTGCGCTTTTCCAGCAACACATTTTCAGCTTTGATCTGGCCTTGCCCAAAGAGAGCAAAAATTAAGATTTGGAAATTTCGCAATGTTATGAGGAGCAAATCCGTGACTGTCCACAGGAATTTATCAAGATGTGCCACTGGAAAAAGTATAAATAAATTTAAATTTGGCTTGATGCATTTACCTTTCTTCCAAAGTTTCCAAGATTATTTTGAATTCAGGTGCCCTTGTGCTTTTAGCGTGTTTAAATTTCTCTGCTGTGCAGTCATTTTTAAAAACTGCAGTTGTTTGGCATTTCTTTTTGTTTCAGATTTCAAAGAAACTCAGTAGCTCTGGCAGCACGTGTAGAGAGAGAAACAGTTAAATGTTTTGAGCCCAGAGATGATTTCACAAATATCCTTGTACCTAAGCAGGTTGGAGCACGTTGCTCTAACCTTAGCATCATGTACAGTGTAAAAATAAATTGTTTAATCATAACATAAGTAGTCTGAGCATGTCTCAAGAGCTGGAGATCGTAAGATATAGGAACAGAATTGAGCAATTTGATCATGGCTGATGTGTTTTCAACCCCATTTTCCTGCTTTCTCCCCATAACCCTTGATCTTACTAATCAGTAAGGCAGAAAATGCCCAAGGATCTGAACCAACGCTAATGTTGATTATTGGCTGTGGTAGCTGACTTAAAACAAGCACTCATCCACCTGTTGCTCACTGTTGAATTCCTGGGCTGTAGCTATGCACCTAGGCATTTTCAGACATTAAGGTGATGTAGTGCTCAATATCTTTGCTGACACACCGCATGCCTCACTTGGGAGTGTTCACTATCATACTTATCACTGCATATAGCACAAATTCTTTTATAAGCCTCTGCCAAATGTCATCCTCCTGTCTGTAAAACACTGAACTCTACTGCATTTCCTAATTCATTCTTTGTGCATCCACCCAGCAATGGCCTGTAGACACTTACGTTATACTCGTTATGTAGTTGACTAGAAACTACTTTTTTTCACAAATGCTTCTGGAGTATTGGGCTCATGGTAAGATTCTTGGTAGCGTAGATGAGCAGAGAAATCTTGGTGTCCATATTCATAGATCCTTGAAATATGCCACCCAGGCTAATAGGGTTGTAAAGAAGGCATGTGGTGTGTTAGCTTTTATTAGTATAGGGCTTGAGATTCAGAGCCATGAGGTCATGCTGCAGCTGTACAAAACTCTGGTATGGCCACACTTGGAGTATTGCATCCAGTTCTGGTCACCACATTATAGGAAGGATGTGAAAGCTTTAGAGAGGGTGCAGAGGAGGTTTACCAGGATGTTGTCTGGTATGGAAGGAAGGTCTTGCAAGGAAAGGCTGTGGGACGTGAGGCTGTTTTCGTTAGAAGAAGTGGTGATTTAATTGAGACATACAAGATAATCAGTGTTAGGGTGGACGGTGAGAGCCTTTTTTCACTGATGGTGATGGCTTGCATGAGGGGATGTAGCTTTAAATTGAGGGGTGATAGATGTAGGACAGATGTCAGAGGTAATCTCTTTACTCAGAGAGTAGGAAGGGTGTGGAATGCATTGCCTTCAACAGTAGGAGATGTGCCAACTTTAAGGATATTTAAATGGTCACTGGATATACATATGGATGAAAATGGAATCATGTTAGTTGGGCTTCAGGTTGGTTTCACAGGTCAGCGCAACATCGAGGGCTGAAGGGCCTGGCCTGTACTGTGCTGAAATGTTCTGTTTGCTTATTATCTAAATGGGCTAATTTCACCCATATGCATACTGCACCAGATTAACCACTGCAAATTAGTTAGGTTTCATAGAATCATACAGGAAGCAGGCCATTCAGCCCATCAAGTCACACTACTCCTCCGAACAGCATCCCATCCAGACCCAGCTCCCTACCTTGTCACTGTAACTCTGCATTTCCCATGACCAATCCACCTAACCTGTACATCTTTGGACTGTGGGAGGAAACTGGAGCATTTGGAGGAAACCCACGCAGATGCAGAAGCACTGTGTAAACTCAACACAGGTAGTTACTGGAGGGTTTAATTGAGCCCAAGTGAGGCAGCAGTGCCAGCATGTTCATTTGTGAGCAGCGCATGTTTGTACAGATGAAACAAGAGATGCCTGCTCATTGCTTGTTCTTTTGCGAGGAATGTGGAAGGATATGCGGAAACTGTAGCCCTCAAACATAAACTTTGCACGGACGACTTACAGGTCTGGGCAAAGAAAGGCAAAGGGTGTCCAGAGAGAATCTCCACATCAATCAGTGAGTGTGTTTGCTGGGAACGTTAATGTTAGCTCGTCATACGCCATTTCCTTTGAGTGGTGAATGCACATGACAATTGGTGACCCTTTCAAGGCCTGCTCATGATCGATAATCAGTGGCAGTGACGCAAATAGTCTCTCAGCTGAGGTAAAGAGTGCATACACAATGAGAAAGTTTTAAAGTTATGTGATTAAAAACCTGCCCAAATTTTAAAGAGGGCAAGTCATTCAACCCACCTGCCCCATACCCAACACCATTAAGATCCCCAATTGTAACCCTTCCATTCAGAAAAAAATTCCACAGGTTTCCATTGTTACTACTGGATGTGTTGAAGTAAAGTTTGAAGTATTTTAGTTTTTATAAAAATGTATAAATGATAATGTTAATGGGCAGCTATATACTAACTGGCAGAATTCCTTCCTTAAGAGACATCAGTGAACCAGATGGATTTTTAAAAGATGGAAAGCAGACAGGATTTCCTATTAACATCCCATCGAAAATATAGCACCACTGACAGTACTGCACACCTTCATACTAGATTTTTGTGCTCAAGTCTTGGGGCTAGCTGCAATTATGGCTGACGTCCGTGTTTTGAGATGTCATAACCAATGGAGAATTAAATAAAAGATGTTAAGGTTCCTTTGTGCCCATTCTATCTGGCACTTGAGTGGAGCTCTATCAATAATCAATTTTACTAACTTGGCAAATTTGAACAAAAACCTACTTGTAAAGTAACTGATGGAAGATCTGCATAATATAGCAATCTGGCAGCTTATCTGATTAGATACTAGTTTTACTGACAGATAGATCAAAATCCAGTGAGTGTTTACATTTCCAAACTCAGCACCCACAGTTCTTTGTTTTATTTTAAAGTGTTTGATGTTCCTTATCTTTGGCCACAGTACCAGGTGAGATGTGTATCTCACATTGCACAGAAATGCCAGAATGTGTCAATCTGTACAATGTCCATATGATCAAACTGTCAGTGCACCTTAACAGGGTTGCAATTCTCTATCCTACTCTGACCACTCTTGGCTTGTTCCAACGTAACCCTAGCAAGCAACACCTCATCTTTTGATTAGAAAATTTACAGTCTTCCAACCTCCCTGTTTTAAGGGAGGTGTCGGTATCTGATAATGTAACTAGACTGGCCATCCAGGGTCGTGGCTTATGCCCTGGGGCCCATAAGTACATATCTCACCAGGGCAGTTACATTTGAAATCACGAACAGTCTAGTTGATAAACAGTCACGTCTGCGTGGGCAGCTTGTGAGTAATCCCAGGACTTGAACATCACAACTTAGTCTGGTGACAGTGTGCTGTTGAGGGAGTGCTGCACTGCCAGAGGTGCCATCTCGTCGATGAGGTGTCAAGCAGAGACCTGAAATGCCCCCTCAGCTGAACATGAAAAATCACATAGCGCTATTTTGGCGGCATGCAGGGGACTCCCAGGGAATAAACCAAAGAAATGCAGGTGCTGGAAATCTGAAACAAAAACAGAGATGGCTGAAGAAACTCAGCAGCACCTGCGGAAAGCGAAATATAGTCAAATTCAGTGACCCTTCTTCAGGTTCCCAGCAACCTGGCCAATGTTTATTCCTTAACGTCACAAAAACGGATTCTCTGGCCATTATCGTACTGCTATTTGTGGAGCACAATGTGCATAAATTGCAGAGCTGTTTCCATTAAGTTGGGGCAGCACTGTAAAAGTATTTTGAGGTTTGTAGAGCACTTTGAGATATCTGAAATAAAAGAGAGAAAATATTTGAGAAATTGCAACAACAACGGCAGCATCTATGACGAGAGAAACCGGAAGGAAAGTCAGCGACTCTATTTGTCTCTCCACAGATGCTGCTGGACCTGCTGTGTTTCTTAGAAATTTCCCTTTTAATTTCTGATTTCTAGCCTCCACAGTAGTTTAGTTTTACTCTGAGGCGCTGGTGCTATATAAATGCAAACCTTTCTTAACACAGAGGATAATCTGATCTGAAGGTAACACCCCTTTGTTTAAAAGGTACAGGATTTGTAAAATATATCAGACACAAAAATTTCTGATCACAACTGTGGCTGATGCTGCTGGAAGGAAAGGATAATGCTTTGGAGATGGGAAACAGGTCTACAATCCCTACAGTGTGGGAAGAGATTAATCAGCCCATCCAGTCCACACCAACCCTCCGAAGGACATCCCACCCAACCTACCCTATCCCTGTAACCCTGTGCTTTCCAATGCTAACCCACCTAACCTACACATCCCTGGATACTATGGGCCAAAATTTAGCATAGCCAATCCACCCTAACCTGCACATCTTTAAAATATGGGAGGAAACTGGAGCACTCGGAGGAAACCCACACAGACATGTGCAAACAGACAGTTGCCTTGAGGCTGGAATCAAAACTGGGTCCCTGGTTCTGTGAGGCAGCAGTGCTAGCCACTATGCTGCACTGTTTTTTTTTAATGCAATTCCTATTTTGGGCTCGTTTTCAAGGATACTTTGATGGGAAGAGTAATCTGATCTTGCAGCTACAGTCTGTGCATAAACTTGGGGAGGCCATTACATACAGAAAAAAGGAGAAACAGGTTGAAATTCCTTCAACAACATATAATTACCTACATAAATACATGAACAAAAAATATGACATCGTGTCTCTGTCCAGCTGGCAGCAATTAAAGGCATTTATTCTTATCATCATCTGCAGTTTTTTTTAATAAAAGCGATCTTCAGGAGAAGCAAGTATTGAACATTCACATTCCTATGCGCCTTGTCAGCCATGCTCTTAATACTGAACACATGGAGTTGGATTCTGATTTATTACCCAGAGAAATCTATTGCCTTGATTTAGAAAGACCACGTAAAGAAAAATGCATGATGGAGAATGGCAAACATAACTGCTTCCTAAGGCCATATCTTACTGCACACGAACAGGCTATTCAGCCCATCTGGTCTCAGCCAGTGTTAACGTTCCACACAAGAATTGTGTCGCGTGTCAATCTGATGTCATGTCAAAATTTTGAAACGACTGTGGGTTTAGATACACCACATGGACTGTCGTGTTCAAAAAGGTGGCTCACCACCACCTCCTGCAGGAATATTAGACGTTGTTAAACTTGAAAGTTTTCGGAAAAGATTTGCTAGAATGTTGCCAGGGTTGGAGGATTTGAGCTAGAGGGAGAGGCTGAATAGGACTAGGGCTATTTATCCAGGAGCGTCAGAGGATGAGGGGTGAGGTTTATAGGAGGCATATAAAATCGTGAGGGGCTTGGATAGGGTGACTAGCCAAGGTTGTTTACCCCAGGGATGGGGAAGTCCAAAATTAGAAGGCATAGCTTTGGGGTGAGATGGGGAAGTTTTAAAAAGGACCTAAGGGACAACTTTTTTGTGCAGAGGGTGGTGTGTGTATGGAATGAGCTGCCAGAGGAAGTGGTGGAGGCTGGTACAATTACAACATTTAAAATGGAATTTGGATGGGTATATGAATAGGAAGGGTTTGGAGGGATATGGGCCGGGTGCTGACAGGTGGGACTAGATTGGATAGGGATATCTGGTCGGCATGGACGAGTTGGACTGAAGGGTCTGTCTCCATGCTGTACATCTCTATGACTCTATAAATGGGACTAGATTAGTTTAGGATATCTGGTCGGCATGAACGAGTTGAACCGAAGGATCTGATCCATGCTGTACATTATTCTATGACTCAATGACTCTATACACTTGAAACAAATGCTGGCTTAGCCAGTGACACTCCCATCCTGTGGAAGTTTACCAAGTGAAAAACAGGCCACATCTCATCCTAATGGAAGCACTGCAGATGCTGGAACTGTGAAATAAAAACAGGAAGTGCTGGAAATACTCAGCAGGCCAGGAAACATCAGTGGAGATGGAAGAAGAGTTAGCATTTCAGAGCAATGACTTCTCGCTTGACATTTGAGACTGTGGCTGGTCTTTTCCCCTAACCCCAGTATTCTGTCTTGGCTCCAGAACTTCAAGTTGCTTTCAATCCCCTATGGTGTCATTCAATCTCTGAAAGCTTCCTGTGCATGGCTTTCAACATGTACCCATTTTTCATGGTCATCAGAGTGTTCAGCAATCATCTGAAAATTGGCCATTCCTCAGAAACTCTGTGTGACCTCAATATTGGACCACAGCTACAGGACTGGTGTAATTTTCCATTTATCATAATTCAAAAGCATGGCAATCTTTCTTAATTGATCATCAGCTTCGCTGAAGCCCAATTTTCCCCGTAACTGGGCAGGGTTAGAAATACACTGCCAAGGTAAGCAACCAGAGCTCCCTGGGTTACAAAACAAGTAGATAGTAAGTTAAAAATTACACAACACCAGGTTATAGCCCAACAGGTTTAATTGGAAGCACTAGCTTTCGGAGCGCTGCTTCTTCATCAGGTGGTTGTGGAATATAACACAGAATTTATAATTTTATACTGCATAACCACCTGATGAAGGAGCAGCGCTCTGAAAGCTAGTGCTTCCAAATAAACCTGTTGGACTATAACCTGGTGTTGTGTGATTTTTAACTTTGTACACCCCAGTCCAACACCGGCACCTCAAATCATAACAGTCGGGAGTAAGATGGAGTAGAAAAGGGTGAATATGAAAGCTGAAGTGTGGTGCTGGAAAAGCACAGGTGGTCAGGCAGCATCTGAGGAGCAGGAGAATCGATGTTTCGGGCATAAGCCCTTCACCAGGAATCCCTTATGCCCGAAACGTCGATTCTCCTGCTCCTTGGATGCTGCTTGACAGCTGTGCTTTTCCAGCACCACACTCTTCGACTCCGATCTCCAACATCTACAGTCCTCACTTTCTCCCTGCATATGAAAGCTGTCACGTTGGTAAACAAGTAAGAACCAGGCTGAATCTAAACTGTTCTAAATGATTGTTAAAGAGGGCCTGAACAATCTACACCCACATGTATTTCTTATGTTGACAAAGTGAAGAGTTACAGTTGCTTACTAAACCACTAGATGACAGCAAAGGTTAGTTAATAATTCCCCCTCCCCCTCAAAAAAACCCTCCAGGGTTGGATATCTTTGGCAGTTTGCATTAAATCCATAAAAAGCTAATCTGGTCTTGTGTTTATGGTTTAACTATGAATAGCAAACAAAGAAAATCATCTCCCATTGTGGCAACAACATTTTATTTGCTATCCTCTTGTGCACCATAATGTACAACAACAACAATTTGTAATTGTATAGCACCTTTAATATAGTGTCCCAGGATGCTTCACAAGGAGAGTTATCAGACAGAATTTGACATTGAGGCATGTAAGGAACTGTTACGAAGGCAGTTCATTACCACCTTCTCAAGGACAACTAGGGATGGGCAATAAGTGTTGGCCCAGCCTGCAATACTATCATCTCATGAATGAAGTAAACAAAAAAAAATTAAGTTAGATTGGTCAAGAGAGTTGGTTTTAAGGAGGACCTTGAAGTAGGAATTGAGGTCGAGACAGAATTCCAGTGCTTAAGGCCCAGGCAGCTGATGACACGGCTGCCTCTGGTGGAGCAATGGGAACTGGGGGTTGGACAAGAGGCTGGAATTGAGGAGCACAGAGACCTCAGTGGGGTGCGTAGATTGGAGGTGGTTACAGAGATGTGGAGGAAATCTTCACGCAGTGAGAACTCAAAAGGTTTCTACGAACACAAAACCCTGATCACGCCCACAAAGTCCATTAACTCCTCACGCTGAGTCTTTCATTAGTCACTGCCAAGTTGTTAAAAGATCGAGTTTAGGACAGGTTGTTTTTTTTGGCAAAATGATCGCATAGCTTCGTCGTTTCATGCAGCCTGTCACATAATGATGGGAGCACTGACCTCCAGGAAATAGCAGTTTACCTTCCCATGGCTTTTGCAAAGTAGGACATACCAGTATTATCGACAGGTGCTAGGACCTAAATGCACGAGTAAACTGCTGCCATATGACAAAGGCATTCACAGACAGAGCCACATGAGTCTATTTTTGTAGAGATAGCATCCCATCAGTTCCTATACATACGCTCAAATTCATATGACATTTAATCACACAATTTATAGGCTGGGACCTTACCAAAGTGAGCTCAGGCCTTTGAAGGAAGATCGATCTCTAAAGGTACTGGCTAAGGGACTAAATAGCTGGGGAAGAAAGTGTTGTAAACCGTATTTTTCGGGACTTGGAGGTGCCAGTGTTGGACTGGGGTGTACAAAGTTAAAAATCACGCAGCACCAGGTTATCGAAATGGGTCTCCTTATCTGTTCTGTGTTGGATTTGTGGTGGATGACTTATTTGACAGTGTCAAACAAAATCTCTTTTTGTCCTCTTCTGACCTCCAGCCCAGGTAGCTGTGATCAAAAAACTCTAAATCCTGAAGGAAAGTTTGTTTCGCAAACATACTTGGTGCATATGCTGGAACCCAGTCAGGCCAGTTTAATCCCTCACTGACAGAGCGATTCTCTCCTTCTTACTTCACAGCGTATAGACACACACACACAGATAATGGAGGAATTTGGTAAACATTGAATATAATTTATTAGCTGTTAATTCTGTTCTGAAAAGGGTCATAAGGTTTTTTTGATTTCTTCCCAAGTTCCTTAGCCACAAATCAAACAGCTGCTCCCACTTGGTGTGCGTTTGAGGAGGAACAGAGGGAGGGAGGATTGAGGAAATTGTTCCCCAAATAGAGTTAGTCCCATGTCAGTTTTTTTAAAGAAAGGCATTGCACCCAGCAGCAGTGTAGGGGAGGCAGACAGGTTTAGGGAGGGACGCCAGTGCTTAGGGTCCAGGTTACTGAAAGCACAGCCCATGAAAGGCCAGAGAGTCACAGTCATAGAGCACAGAAGTGGCTTTTTAGCCCATTAATGGAATCAAGGAGGGGTCTGGAGGACAGTAGGCGTCCTGGGTGTTTGTGGAGCTGGGGAAGATTACAGAGGTAGGAAGTGACAAAGCCATGGTGGGAAAACAAGAGTGAGAAATTTGAAATTGGGGGACTGTCCTATTTGGAAGCCAATGCAGTTCGGGAAATCCTGAGGGTGAATGGGACACAGGGGCGAGTTTGGATAGAGGCAGCAGAGTTTTGAACAAGTTTGAGTTTACAGAGGGCGAGTCCAGTTAAGGAGCTTCACTGCAGGAACTGTAGTTGCTCGTTTGTACAGTAGCAAGTACCTGACATCACAAGGTAAGCTCCACCCATCAGAATATAAAGGCCTGATCCAGTGTTTGTGAGTTTTGGAAGTCTCTCTAAGTTCTTGCTCTGGTGTTAAGTCCTTGTGACTAACTGTAATATGAACTTATGCTTAAATTGAGACAATTTATCACAAGAGCCTCATGTATCGGAGGTGGATATAAGGAGCTACTAGGTTCTACATATTAAACCTGTGGTTTTTATAAAGACTGAGTCTTACTTCTGTTAATGAGTTAATATGTTCATCCTTCCCCATTTGATTTCAGTATCTGAGACTAATACCATGAAGAAGACTTGGTGGCAGTGTATGTACCCAAGGCATTTAGGTTGTTCAGGAGCATATGAGCAGAATATATACTGTGCTGACAGAGGAGCAGATTTAGCCATTTATCTTTCCTGACCTTCCAGCCTTTGAGCAGAGCACTTCTGGAACACCTCTGGAGCTGTGCACACAACTCTGTTGGCAGACTCTTGAATCTGTACCTTCTATTCGGTGTTCTGAAGGTCCAAACGTTTGAAGCTTTCATCATCAAGTTGAATTTGCCAAAGTTCTTAGTTTGCATCTAACACTGAGGAGATTGTTGCACTGTATATGTCAGCCTCCAGTTATAGAGTCATAAAGATATACAGCACGGAAACAAACACTTCAGTCCAACCTGTCCATGCCAACCAGATATCCTATAATAATCTAGTCCCATTTGCCAGCATTTGGCACATATCCCTCTATAACCTTCCTATTCATATGCTCATCCAGATGCCTTTTAAATGCTGTAATTGTATCAGTCTCCACCACTTCCTCTGGCAGCTCATTCCATACACGCACCATCCTCTGTGTGAAAAAGTTGCCTCTTAACTCCCTTTTAAATCTTTCCCCTCTCACCCTAAACCTATGCCGTCTAGTTCCAGACTCCCCCATCCCAGGGGGAAAAGACTTTGTCAATTCTATCCATGCCCCTTGTGATTTTATAAACCTCTATAAGTTCACCCCTCAGCCTCTGACACTCCAGGGAAAACAGCCCCAGCCTGTTCAGCCTCTCCCTGTAGCTCAAATCCCCCAGCCCTGGCAACTTCCTTGTAAATCTTTTCTTAAGTTTAAAAATCCAGAACTTAGCTCGGCTAATGGTGACTACGTAGTAAGCATTTGGTTCACTAATGCCCTTTAGGGAAGGAAATCTGCTATCCTTAGCCGGCCTGGTGTACATGTGACTCTCGACTCAATGTGGGTGACTGTTAATTGCCGTTGTGGCAATTAGAAAAGGGCAGCAAATACCAGAAAGAGAACATATTCAAGTAATGTAATTCAATTGAGGAAGGACCTAGACTACAGGAAATTGCTATCTGGGAGATTTCTAGCTTATTGGGATGCCATGGAAGGAGTTGCTGTGGAGGACAGCTGAAGAAATATTCACCAGGCAGCTGCAGAGAAGGCTGTTTTCACTAAAACTGGTTCCTCTTATGTTGCATAGTTTGGTAAAAGAGCAGGGCTGTATAATAAGCATTTGGGATGCATCATTTTATGAATTAATTTGGAAATATTGAAAGCCATTTCAGGAAGATCATGGAGATCAGAAAATGTGCTGGAATTTTCCTTCCATTAAAATTAATGGGCGGGCATTCCTGTGGGAGAATTTGGAAAACTTACATGTTGTACGTTTTTGCTGGCAAGGAGAAAGCTGTAGAGGAGTTATATTCCATATATGTAGTTTCTTGATTGTCAAGTCCCAGAGAAAAAAATTTTTAATGTCTGTTTTTGTCTAAATAAGAATATTTTATCATCGTGTTTGGGAGCCTGGGATTATCTTGTGTGGAGTTTTATTTAAAATTATTAATTCTTGCTGATTATTCAGGGTTTGGAGAAACAGATGAAGAACATTCAGCCCATCTTGTCTGCTCTTGTTCTTTGAAAGATTTTTCCAATTAGTCCCCACTGCTCTGGTCTTTCCCCACTGCTCTGTCATTTGTCTCCCTTTAACTCTTTGTCCAATAGTTAAAAGGAGATAAAATTATTATTGAATCCACTATCTACAGTGGCACGGTGGCTCAGTGGTTAGCACTGCTGCCTCATGGTGCTAGATAGCTGGGTTTGATTCCACCCTCGGGTGACTGGTCTGTATGGAGTTTGCACACCCTTCCTGTGTCTGTGTGGGTTACCTCTGAGTGCTCTGGTTTCCTCCCACAATCTAAAGATGTGCAGGTCAGGGTGAGTGTGCCATGCTAACTTGCCCAAAGTGTCCAGGGATGTGCAGGTTAGGTGTATTAGTCAGGGCTAAGTATAGGGTAATAGGTCTGGGTGGGTTACTCTTCAGAGGGTCGGTGTGGACGTTTTGGGCCGAAGGGCCTGTTTCCACACTGTAGGGAATCTACGCTTCTGCCACCATTCAGACAGCATATTCCAGATGATAACAGTTTATTTCTCTCTCACTTTGCATCTAGTTCTTTTATTAGTTTTCTTCAATCCTGATCCCAGATGCTGGAGATCAGTGTTGAAGAGCGTGGTGCTAGAAAAGCACAGCAGGTCAGGCAGTATCCGAGAAGCAGGAGAATCAACACTTAGGTTATAAGCCCTTCATTTCTTGCTCCTTGGATGCTGCCTGACCTGCTGTGCTTTTCCAGCACCACACTCTCGACTCTGATCTCCAGCATCTGCAGTCCTCACTTTCTCCTAGTTGATCCCTCTGCCCACTCACCTTCCTGTCACTGGAAATAACTTATACTGGGCAGGAAGGTGGAGTTAAGGCCAAGATGAGATGAGCCACGATCTGATTAAATGGGGGAGCAGGCTTGAGGGGCTGAACGGACTCCTCCAGTTCTATCTCCTTTTGTACCCAATCAAAACCTGTCATAATTGCAAATATCTCCATCAAATCTTCTTTAGCCTTTTCCGATGTAAGGAGAACTACTCCAGTTTCTCCAGTTTCTTAGACGAACATGGAGAAGTGGATCAGTAGTAGGCTATTTGGATCCTCAATCCTTCTCTTTCATTCAAATAGATTATCTCTGATCATCTACTTCAACATCACATTCTCAAGTTATCTCCGTATCCCTTCATGCCATTGGTTTCCAGAATTCTATCAATCCCAGCCTCGAATGTACTCAATAATTGATTCCCACCCCAAGGGGGGAAGATGGTTCCAAAGATTCACCTGCCCCTGAATGAAGAAAAGCCTCCTCATCTGGGGTCTGAATGGCCAGCCTTGTATCCTGGTTCTAGACACGCCCAGTAGAAGGAAGCATCAAAACGGTGAGAATCTTGTACGTTTCAATCACATTGTTGCTTATGGGTCTGGAAGGCTCTGAAAGGTTTAATACATGACTAAGTGCAATAAGCACGGCCCACTGTGATGATGCCATGAGGACTTGGTGGGACATTAAAGTAGGATCTCTCAGGAGATAGAACTAGGGCTATGTTCCCCTCTCTTCCCTGCCACAGTCTTTGCAGTAGTGGACAGTCTATTCTTATAACCCGTGAATAGCTGCAGAGAAGCAATAAACTTCATGTTGTTTATGTTGCAAGACTCTTCTTGTTAGACCTGAGGGTGACTCCACTCACTCACACAAGCCTTAAGGCAACCATACACTTAGATGATATGGATGACAGCATAGGGATTTGATGACCTCATGCAATTATTGAAATTTTTTTAATCCAGAGAGCCGGGTAATGTTCCCGAGACCTCGGTTCAAATCTGGCTAGAAGGGAGTTTGTGGAAATTTGAATTTGAATTAATGAAAAAAATCTGGAATTAAGGAGCTAATGATGACTGTGAAACCATTGTCGATTGTTGGGAAAAACCCATCTGGGTCACTAATATCCTTTAAAGACGGAAATCAGCCATCCTTAATTAGTCTGGTCTACATGTGACTCCAGACTCACAGCAATGTGATTGACTTTAACTGCAGTCTAGGCAATTAGGAATGGGCAAGAAATGCTGGCTGATCCAGTGACACCCCTATCCCATGAACAAATAAAGAAAACACACAATAGAAATCACCTCTCGATCTCAGATGTAAAGAATCACTCGTTAATGGTTCTCTAGTAAATAGCAATGAATACACAGGTGAGACATCCTCTAACCCGCATTGTGTCATTTGATGCTAACCCGTAGCTGCTTCAATCTCAAATCTTGATGAGGCTTCTCCTGAGAAGGAACATGAATACTAGCATGAATCTGGTAGGGATGAATGGCCTGTATTGAGTTGTTAAAGTTTTTCCGCTGGATGTGAACATTAGGAGGACAGTGAAAAGTCAACCCCATTGCTGTAGGTCTGGAGTCACATGTGAAGAAAGAGCAATACAGCACAGGAACAGGCCCTTCGGCTATCCCAGCCTGCACCGATACATTTTGCCCTTCCATACTAAAACTGTCTTCACTTACAGGATCAGTATCCCTCTATTCCCTTCCTATTCATGTATTCGTCCAGGTGCTTCTTGAATGCTGTGGACCAGACGGGGTAAGGACAGCAGATTTCTATTCCTAAAGGGAATTAAATAATCAAATGGTTTTTTAAAAAAAAAATTGGTGGTGGTCACTATTAGACCAAATTGCTATTCCGCATTTTATTGACTTTTTTGTAACCATTTACTATGACAAGATATGAACCCAGAACACTGCCCTGGCACTCTGGATTATCTGTCAAATGACATTACCACTTTGGCATTAACATATATTGTTCTTTGTACGTGTTCTTCAAAGGTAATCTTATCAGAACATAGCGCTGCTCCCTCACTAGAGACAGAGACGCACACAAATGCAACGGGGGTGTTTTAATCTGACATTCACCACACCTCAGGTGACGGGAGATGTTGAGAAGGAGAGTCCTTTGTGGTAACCTCAGTCACTGTGAGAACGAACCCACACTGATGGTATCACTAACTAGCTGAGCAGCCAACTGAGCTAACCAATTCTCCTTTAGGTAGCAAATACCTGTGAAACAAATTTGATTGCCCACCACTCGGTGCCTTAAATAAGTTGTTTTTCCCCCGATAGAGGCAGGGGTAACATCCTGCAAGAAGCCGGTGTGAGACAGCTTTGAGAAATGAGCCAGCTGATGGGGGCAGTGACAGAGGGCACTCTTGAAGCTCCCTACACTCAGTTACATGCTATTTGCCAAAATGAACCCAGAGCCCAGCACAGTGACACATCCAGAACCATGGTCCCATTCATCACAGATTGCAGACGCTTTGTGACAATGTGTTCAATGACCTGAAAAAAAAAATAGGATGTGGGTGAGGGGCTTAGCTCTTTGCTCAGCATTTTTTCAAATTGAATATTTGAAGCAGAGCCAAGCAAAAAAAAAACACAGATAATTTAAAGTTTAAATTGATGGCAGTGTCAAGGTCACTGCTTTAAGTCTGAGCAAATCTTATTTTTAAACTCTTGAATGATTCAGCAAATGCATCAAGGTTGAAACTAAACGTCATTTGCACCTTCTATTCTTGCGTTTAACAACCTCTCCAAGCTTGCTCACACAATGTATGGGATGCAGTGCAATATGGTCCCAATACCTCCACTGGGCATTACATCACCATTTGAGCCTCAAGGAGGTGATTCGATTGCATTATCCCCTTGTCATCTGTTCAGCATGTTGGAATGAAGATACCCATGTGTGAGTGTCAAAGGCTGAAATCGCTGTAGACTTGTTGTGTTTGAATTCCTGCCCACTGGAGCAGAGTGGGATGTCTCGATGACACACTAATTTCAGAGTTTCACTGACTCTGCTTCTGCAAGCTTGGTCTGGCTAGGCTCCAGCTCAAATCCTGAGGTCAGGGTTGGGGGTCGGGGGTGAGGGCAACACATAACCAGCTGGGTGATCTACTTATTCGTCAGATGTTATAACCTTGATTCATTTAATAATTAAGTAAAATAGCAAAAGGTGCAAGGCATGGACAGAATGTTGTGTGTGTTGATGTGTGATTGTCTAAGAATGTGTGGGTATGTGAATATTTGAATGCATGTGCAAACATGTGTGTGTATGTGTGTGTGTGTTGGTGCAGGTGTGAGTGAACGTGTGTACATGATTGTATGAGTATGCGCGTGTGAATATGTCTACACATATACATGTTTTGTGTCAGTTCATCCTTTCATAGAGAAGTACAGCACGGAAACAGACCCTTTGGTCCAGCTTGTCCATGCCGACCAAGTATCCTAAATTAATCTAGTCCCATTTCCCACCATTTGCCCCAATATCCCTCTAAACCCTTCCTATTCGTATACCTATACAGATGCCTTTTAAATGTTGTAATTGTACCAGCCTCCACCACTTCCTCTGGCAGCTTGTTCCGTACACACATCACCCTCTGTGTGAAAAAGTTGCCCCTGAGGTCCCTTTCCCCTCTCACCTTAAACCTATGCCCTCTAGTTCTGGACTCCCCCACCCCAGGGAAAAGACCTTGTCTGTTTACCCTATCCATGCCCCTCATGATTTTATAAATCTTTATAAGGTCATCCCTCAGCATCTGATGTTCCAGGCAAAATAGCCCCAGCCTATTCAACCTCTCCCTGTGGCTCAAACCCTTCAAACCTGGCAACATCCTTGTAAATCCTTTCAGAACCCTTTTAGGTTTCACAACATCCTTCCAATAGCAGGGAGACCAGAACTGCACTTGTGTGAGTTGGTGCAAATGTGTGTGAATATATGTGTGTATGTACATTTGTGTGAAACAGTATGTGCATCAGCATGTCTGCCTGTAGTATATGTTTGTGTTAGTGTAGATATACACACGTGTGTGTTTGTCTGTGAGTGAGTGTGAGTTTGAGTGCATGTGGAAATGAAAGTGGGTATCTTACAGGTTGTACTTTTGTTTCATTAAGAACTCTAAAAATGTATTAAGATTTACTACACAGACTAAGCGGTGCAACAGTTACGTTCATAAGGCAAGCCAAAGATACTGTATTTTGAAATTGACAGAAAAGGCATACTCTAACATTTCCCACTTAAACAAAATGACACAGATAATGCCAAAGACCAAAAAGTAAATAAATGAGCAAAAAGTGAAATCTAGATCTGCATTGAATACATTCGTAAGAAAAGTTAGAAAGGTGAACAGGAAACAAAGTAGAGAATTAGAGTACAACATGGTTCCATCAGACCAGAAACAATATCTGTGATATTTGTGACTTCCTGATACTGTTCTCTGCTTTTGGAAACTGATAGCCTCAGAACACTATCTTATTTAATGTAACAAAGTACCATACCATAGTAGCAGCTAAATAGCAAAGGGAAAGAAAGCTGTAGGAATAAGTCATATAAACATTAAATATTTACTCTAGATGCTGTGCATTAAATATTCATTTACTTGTTTATTTTTTATTAATTCAAAGGATGTGGGCATCAAATTGCCCATCTCCAATTTGTTTTTTCTTCATTCATTCACAGGATGAGGGCATCACTGGCTAGGCCAGCATTTACTGCCCATGCCTAATTGCCCAGAGGGCAGTTAAGAGTCAACCACATCACTGTGAGTCTGGAGTCATATACAGGCCAGGCCAGGTAAAAGGTGGCAGTTTCCTTCCCTGAAGGATATTAGTGACACAGATGGGTTTTTCTCAACAATCAGCAATGGATTCATGGTCATCATTAAACTCTTATTTCCAGATTTTTAGAAAAAATTGAACTCAAGTACTACCATATGCCAGAATATTGTCTGCATCTCTGCATTAACAGCAATAATACCACTAGACCACTGACTCCCACAAGAATGCCCCCGAGAAGATGATATTAAGCTGCTTTGTGCTTTACGTGAACCCTACAATTAGAAATTGCAGGATTTTGGCCAAGCAACAGTGAAAGAATTGCTTTTTGTGCCATACCTGAACAATTTTACATCTTGTCGGGTAGATGCCAGTGTTGTAACTCTACTGTAACAGCTTGGAGAGGGAAGCGGCAAGTTCTGGAGCACATGTTTTCAATGTTGTTGACGGAATGTTGTCAGGGCCCGTAGCCTTTGCAGTATCCAGTGTCTCCAACTGTTTCTTGACATCACATGGAGTTAATCAAATTGGCTAAAAACTGATATCTGTGATGCAGGGGATCTATGGCAGAAGCTGAGATGGATCACCCACTCGGCACCTCTGACTGAAGATTGCTGTGAATGCTTCAGCCTTATCTTTTACACTGATGTGCTGAGGATGGGGATATTTTTGGAGCCTCGTCCTCTAGGTGAGTTATTTAATTGTCCACCACCATTCATGAATGGATGTAGCACGATTGTAGAGCTTAGATCTAACCCATTGGTTTTGGAATCACTTAGCTCTGTCTATCACTTGCTGCTTATTTAGTTGGCAATGCAAGTAGTTCAGTTTAGTAGCTTCACCAGGCTGGCATCTCAGTTTTAGACATGCCCAATGCTGCTCGTGGCATGGTTTGATTTGAAATTTTGGTATTCTCCTGGTGTTCTCATTAAACCTCACTAAAATAAAACATCTTGCTGACCATTACCTCATTGCTTTTTGTGGGAACTTGCTGTGTGCAAATTAGCTGTGTTTCCTACATCATAGCATTGACTGAATTATCTCATTGGCTACAAATGTCTTGAGACATCCTGAGTATGCGGTGCCATAGCAATGCAAGTTTTTCTTTACTTCTTTCCTTCACATTCAGTTACCGCCAACACATTCTACATTTTCAACACCGAGTAAGTCCAGGTCAACTACAATAACAAACGACAACAACAGCTTGCATTTATATGGCACTCTTGACATATATTCAATCACAACGAACTTGCTAAGGGGCAGTTATCAAACAGGCATTCAACAGACAGAGGCTGGGTGTTTTGATAATGGCGTGCAAGTGAATGGGGGAGATTGGCATGCAGTAGTGATGCTTGTTTGAAGAGCTGGTGCAAGCACAGTGGGCTGAATGGCCTCCTCCTGTATCGTAACTGCTCTGTACTTCTGGAAGAATGTGATCCTGAGCCAGTAAGGGGGGAAGGGGGGTATATTCGGAACAGGTGACCAAATGCGAGGCAAAAAAAACTAGAGAGTTAAAGGAGTGCCCTTAAGGACAGCAGAGAGGCAGGGAAATTTATCAAGAGAATTCCTGAGACTTGGACCCAGGATGAGAAAGACATAAAAATGGAGACAGGAAAGAAAGAGAACACATCCAGGCAGGTCTTACTTCCTGCTACACTGAGACCACAGAGACAGTGAGAGTAATAATCTTTAACACAACATCTGTTGTGCCAGAGGAATTACAGCCTCTGTGACTCACAGCCTGTTTTACATCTCTCCCTGAATTTTATATCTGTTGAGTTCAATACTTACCAATCCGAACCTCCAACTGTACTAGAAATTAGAACATAGAACATAGAACAATACAGCACAGAACAGGCCCTTCGGCCCACGATGTTGTGCCGAACTTCTAACCTAGATTAAGCACCTATCCAAATGCCGCTTAAAGGTCGCCAATGATTCTGACTCTACCACTCCCACGGGCAGCGCATTCCATGCCCCCACCACTCTCTGGGTAAAGAACCCACCTCTGACATCTCCCCTATACCTTCCACCCTTCACCTTAAATTTATGTCCCCTTGTAACACTCTGTTGTACCCGGGGAAAAAGTTTCTGACTGTCTACTCTATCTATTCCTCTGATCATCTTATAAACCTCTATCAAGTCACCCCTCATCCTTCGCCGTTCCAACGAGAAAAGGCCGAGAACTCTCAACCTATCTTCGTACGACCTACTCTCCATTCCAGGCAACATCCTGGTAAATCTTCTCTGCACCCTCTCCAAAGCTTCCACATCTTTCCTAAAGTGAGGCGACCAGAACTGCACACAGTACTCCAACTGTGGTCTAACCAAAGTCCTGTACAGCTGCAACATTACTTCACGACTCTTGAATTCAATCCCTCTGCTAATGAACGATAATACTCCATAGGCCTTCTTACAAACTCTATCCACCTGAGTGGCAACCTTCAAAGATCCCTTTTTCTCTTTACGCTTTACATGGAGGGAGACAGTGGCCTAGTGGGAATATCTAAGAACTGTTAATCCAGAGACCCAGGTGATGCTCTGGGGATCTGGGTTTGAATCCTGAATTCAAGAAATATCTGGAATTAAGAGACAAATGATGACTATGAATCCATTATTGGGGAAAAGCTCATCTGGTTCACTAGTGTCCTTGAGGGAAGGAAACTGCCACCCTTGCCTAGTCTGGCCTACATGTGACTCCAGACCCACAGCAATGTGTTTGACTTGTAACAGTCTTCAGGGTAATTAGGGATGGGCAATAAATACTGGCCTCATCAGTGATTCCCTCATCCTGTGAATAGATTAAAAAAACTTAGCCCCACCTGCGATCGGAAGATGTCTCGTGTCGGACTTGAAATGTTAATTCTGCTTTCTCTCAACAGCAGCCGCCTGACTTGCTGAGTTTCTTCAGTCATTCTGATGTTCACTGGGTTGAAGTTATTGTAAAGAAAGGCTCCTCACCACCAGAGTAGAATTTGTCAAGTTAGGATTTCTTGGTGCATTGCCAGACCAGTTTCTCCCATTTAGTCTTCTAACCTCGGATCGGTCAGATACACGTAGGCTCTCCAATTTATGAACGTCTGACTTAGGAACTTATGAATGTTATCTCATGCAAAGGTGTAATTGTAAAGATCTGACATGTGAACATTTCCCGTACTTGCAAGTGGCTGCTTTATATTGTCTTGCTTTGTGTTCTGACTTGCATACAAATGAACTTGCAAATAGACTCTGGAGCAGAACCTGGTCGCAACATGGGGTCTACCTTTATCATTATTAACCTATCAATCAGGAGTAGGCCATTCAGCCCCTTGAACTCACTCCATCATTCAATAACATCATCTCAGAGCTACATTTCCAGCTACTTCTGACAACCTCACATTCTTACCAAGAATCTATCTCCTTCTGAGTTAAAAATTCTGTGTAAGGGAGAACATGTCACAGCTATATCAGATGTGCAGAAAATTACAAACTAATCACAGCTCTCTGTGATATCCCAGGATAAACTCCTCCTTGGGGCTGTGACAGACTCACTGCAAGATTTCATCTCCTCTGAATTTGCGAACCTGCAAGATTTGCACATATCATGGTTAATGACAAGAAAATGAATTTTAACTCGGTTACCAGGTCAGGTGTCTCAATTCTTTCAGAGGCTTCACCATGGTTAAAGAGAAAGGCTCTTACACCATCCTTCACTCGACATTAAGGAAAAGGGGATCTCAAAATCAGAATGAGAGAGTGAATGCAAAGTACACTTCTTCACAATGGGAATGGCACAGTGGCTCAGTGGTTAGCACTGCTGCCTCTTAGTGCTGAGGGCCCAGGTTTGATTCCAGCCTTGGGTGATTGTCTGTGTGCAGTTTGCATGTTCTTCCTGTGTCTGCGTGGGTTTCCTGGGACCTGGGTGTCACTCTGAAAGCAAGTATGTGGGTGCAACAGCAGATAGGAAGGCAAATGGTATATGGCCTTCATTGCAAGAGCACAGGCGTAAAGAAGTCTGACAAGATGAAACATTTCAATGAACTGTGACCCTTTTGCAGCAGCACATAACTGAGAGTGTCACAACAGGCAGTGCTGTGCTAGTGATCATCAGTTAAAGTCTTCTTGTTCCATGCCAATTCATCACTTTGTTCCCTACACACAAGCAATAGGTTCACTGTGGCTCAGTCGACAAGGCTTGAACCTTTGAGTTCCAGGCTGTTTGTTCAAATTTCACTCTGACAAAAATGTGGACTAACAGTATAGCACAGGAAGAGTGCAGCATTGCTGAAAGGGCTATCTTTTTGTTGAGATGTCAAACCAAGTCACTGCCCAGAGCCTCAGAAAAAGCAGGTATTTTAAATTATAGCAGAGTAATTACCCCCAGTGTCCTGATTATTATGTACATCAGAATGGTCATCTGAATGGTCATTATCATACTGCTGTTTGGGGAGCTTCCTGTGTGCAAATTATGTTTCCCACATTACAGCTGTGAGTACACTTCCAAAATTGTTTAATTGGCTGTCAAATGCTTTTGGGAATTTCTGAGGTGGTGAAAGGGGCCATGAAAATGCAAGTTTTTTTTATTGGAGTCGGCTTCAGAAAAAGGTAGAGACTGTTCTCTTTCAAGACCAGGTTCTCCTTTCTTCAAAAACCTCTACAAACAATATCTGAAAGGTTGGATTGAAGATAGGTCAGTATATTGTGAATTCAGCATGAACCTGAGATACTTTCTGAAATGAATTCTTTTTAACTCCAGTCTGAGGTGCAGGGTAAAATACACATATTTGTCAGGAGAGTAACCAGCCAGTCTCCTGGTGGGATGTTGTTGTCACAGACAGTCTCTGTTGCTTTTGAAACAATGAAGTATTTAAAACTTGCGGTTTCTGCCTGTTGTTGATCAAACTATTTCATATTCAGGTAAGCTGATACAAGACAATGCAACTCATTCAAACTTAAGACAGCGTATTCATATAAGCATAGACTAGGACAGCACAAATGGTGGCCATTTGGCCCATTGGATTGGCACCACTTCTTTTGCAGAGTAATCCAATTACTCCCGATTAGATTGCTCCTTCTCCACTTGGCTACAATTCTTCTGCTACTTCTGGTATTTAACCAATTCCCTTTGGAAAATCTGATGTCTGATTCCACTATGCGCATTCCACCTACCTATGGGTGAAAATTGATGAAAACTTATTTGCAGAAGCTAAGGGAGAAGAAATTGTTGGCAAAATGTCTATATGGGGTGGTATACACGATTTTCCCATCCTGCCGCAATTATCGTCAGACTGTTTCCTCCTGTCTTTTGAATCTCAGTGGTGAGATGCTCTTTCACATTTAGAAACAGCTCATGTATCATCGTCAAAGAGGAAATGAAAGATTTTGAAAAGGACTGCAAGATTTCAGGAAGTTTGGAATCTTTAAGCCATTTTAAAATAATGCGTCACTGCATTGGCCTTTAGAATGCTATATTCCTTTATGTTTCTGTGTAATTTAAATTGGGTAAATAAATGTGATTTGTTGTTTTAACCTGAAAAATCAATTTCACAATGAGAGAAAGAAAGACCTATATTTCATATTGAGCCTTTCACGGCCTTGTTCCAACATGATCGGCAGTTGATATAGAGCCTTTGAGTGGAGTCATGAAGGAAGCAATTTTGTATACAGCAAACTACCATAAACATCAACGTAATAAGAGCTAGATAACCTGGTTAATTGATGGTGATTGTGGAATGAATATTGGCTCACACACTGGGGAGAACATCATGGTCTTTCTTCAAAGTAGACCCATGGGATTGTTCGTATTCAGCTGACAGGTCAGATAGAGGTCTCGTTAAACATGTTTTCCATTTATGTAGGAGCTCAGGGCTAGTGTGGTCCATGTAACATTGGAGCCACAGGAGTTAAGAGGTAGATTAGGCCATTTGGTCCTTTAGAATCCACTCTGGCTTTTGATAAGACTATGCATAACCTGGTTTTGGCCTTGGTTCCATTTTCCTTTCTGACTCCCATGACCCTTGAAACCCTTGTCAATCAAAAATCTAATTTGTAATGTGAAAGAATTCAAGTACAGGCAAATAATTGCTTAAAAGTCCCTTTGAAGCATGAGGTCACCAGAACACACCTCAAGAAACTGAACTTTTGTCAGGTTGATTCTAGCTACAATACAGTGAAACACTGACATTTTCGATCAATTAAAAATGAGTTGATAGAAAAATTGGGAGATTTGCAACATGTGACAGCATGGCAGGATCTCTATCTGAGAATAGATTTTTTAAAATAAACAAATTTCAGGCCAAAAGACAGACCTTTAAACTCTTAAGAAGCAGCATCTGTAACAGCTCCAAAGCTGTCTCGCCCTCTCAGTCAACATTACAACGCTGCCTGACATTTGGGTGTGTAAGGAGCTCAAGTAAGAATTCCTGTGGATGTGAAAACACTTCCTTTAATCCTTAGCAAATAATGGCAAATATTTCCTCCAAAGCTGGGCTCTGCATGAAAGAGAACATGAACCCCCAACAGAAAGGGAAAATGCAATGTGAGGTGTTAATAAATTACTTTCTTCCTTATACATTATGAGTCAGTTCACATGCAGTCTTACTGGGTGTATGATGATGGACTGGGTGTAGACAGTAAACAGAATACCAGTTTGACTAGCCATTACTATTGAATGCAAATCTTTTACCTTATCAGATCTATCTCTGAAAGAAAAAGCATGTCTTTCAAACCAGCCCATTTACGTTTGTACCGCAACTGATATTTTTCTACTTAAAGTCAACAAATCCAGCTATCAGATTGAAAGGAACAATTTTATCCTGAGTCACTTTTTACACAAGTTTTGATTCTATCTTTTCAAAAAAAAAACAGACAGGCTAGTTGAAATGTTCACGTTACCCAATGTTTACAATTGCTGTTGCTTGTTTCAATAGCTGTAAAATAAAAATAAAATGATTGGTTGCATCAGGTTACCATCATTAATTTTCTCCAAGACTGACTGCCTTATGTTTATACCAAAGAAAATTGTTGCACCCTTAAAATGTTTAAATCTGCTTTTTATTTATCACTTTTGGTGCTTCTCAGTTACTGAATACACAGGAAAGTACTTGATTAATGGAACATACTTTCCCAATGGGATAATTAGTCTAGGCACCACATCAGTCTATTCATTTATGTTGAACTTATTGATGTGGTGGTGCCGGTGTTGGACTGGAGTGGACAAGGTCAGAAGTCACATGACATCAGGTTATAGTCCAACAGGTTTATTTGAAATCACAGACTTTCAAAGCGCTGCTCCTTCGTCAGGTGAAGTTGTTCAGCAGAACTATTGTAGACTAGAGTGTTTCTAGATTAATGAGGACAAAAGTCATTCAAGGACATAAGACCATAGCAGCTAGATGAGGCCTTTTGGCCCATCAAGCCAGATCTACAATTCAATACATTCATGGCTCATCTGACTATGACCTTAACTAAACTGTCCAGTCTGTGTGCCAAAACCCTTGAATCACTTGTCAAACAATAATGAAGAGATAAAGATGGAGTGAGAAATGTTCAGCTTTAAAGGTGGAGAAACTCATCCTTAAAGAGCTGCAAACTGAGAAAGGTGAGAATTTTTCATTTTACAGACTCCTGAGAGAATCTATTTTAGGCACATCATAGCAATAATGAAGGAATGTTAATATAAGTTGTGAAGGTAGCGGTAGGTTGTACTGGTTATGCTGGTTTATGGATAGCACCTGCCATGATATTAGGAATTATGATACAGTGTGCACAATTAGTTGGCAGATATCTGGGACATTTTTGCTGCCAACATGTATATGCTCACCATTCCAATTCAGCTAGATCAGAATGTTAAAACAAATCTTTTAAAATTAGGACAAAACAAAATTAGCTGTTGCATAAGTTAACAATGACCACACTTTGAACACTGGAACTATTAGTCTGATAAAAGCAGAATACTGCAGATGCTGGAAATCTGAAATAAAAACAGAGAACCTGGAGAAACTCAGCAGGTCTGACAGCATTGGTGGAGAGAGAAACAGACAACGGTTCACGTCCAGTTTTTGAAGAGTCATACTGAAGAAGGGGTCTGAAGAAGAATCATATTGAACTCAAAACATTAACTCTGTCTCTCTCTCACTCTCGCCCCAGATGCTGCCAGACCTGTTGAATTCCTCCAATATTCTCCGTGTTTGTCATTTCTTTACCTTGTTTCCAGCCTCTACTCCATCTTCCCTTTTTGTGATTGATCCCACTCACCCCTTTTCCATCATAAAACCCACCACCTTTTTACTTTCTATTCTGAGGAAGAGTCAAGCAAGCCAAAACATTAATTCTGATTTCTCTCCACAGAGGAGACAGTGAGGTCTGCAGATACTGGAGATCGGGGTTGAGAGTGTGTTGCTGGAAAAGCACAGCGGGTCAGGCAGCATCCGAGGAGTAGGAGAATCGATGGTTCGGGCATAAGCCCTTCATCAGGAATGATGAAGGGCTCTGGCCCAAAACACCAATTTTCCTGACATGCTGTGCTTTTCCAGCAAAACACTCTCCTTTCTCTCCACAGATGCTGCCAATCTGTTGAACTTTTCCAGCAATTTCTGTGTTTACTTTCCTTCAATTCTGAAGAAGACTCACAGGAAAATGGAGCAGATGTAGACCATTCAGCCTATCAAAACTGCTCCACCACTCAATGAGAGTGTGGTTGATCTGTCTGTGCTCCAAATCCCACATTCCCAACTACCTCCGACAAGCTTTAATATTCTTCTTGCTGAACAAGAAGCTATCTACTACTGTCTTAAAACTATTCAATGCCCACTTTCTGAAGCAGAGAATTCCAAAGACACACAAAGTCGCTCAGGGGGAAAAATATTCTCTTCATCACTTTCCTAAAAGGAAGACTCCATTTTATTAGATTAGATTACTTACAGTGTGGAAACAGGACCTTCGGCCCAACAAGTCCACACCGACCCGCCGAAGCGCAACCCACCCATTCCCCAACATTTACCCCTTTACCTAACACTTTGGGCAATTTAGCACAACCAATTCACCTAACCTACACATCTTTGGACTGTGGGAGGAAACCGGAGCACCCGGAGGAAACCCACGCAGACACGGGGAGAATGTGCAAACTCCACACAGTCAGTCACCTGAGTCAGGAATTGAACCCAGGTCTCTGGCGCTGTGAGGCAGCAGTGCTAACCACTGTGCCACTGTGCCGCCCATTAATGCTTTTTCTCTCTTCACAGAAGCTGCTGAGAATTTCTAGCACATTCTGTTTTTATATGCAACTCGCGAGTTTTACTTTTAACATTTTTGCTGCTTTTGTGCACCTCCTGTGCAACTGTAATCTCTACCTAAGCACCCAATGTTCTGTATGTCCCTGTTTGCTATGATCTACCTGCACTGCTCTCAAAACAATGCTTTTCACTGTACTCAGATACATGTGACAACAATACATCAAATCAAATCAAATATGTCGATAACTTTGGTTTAACTGAGAACCCGTGTAGTTTGCCAAAGATTAGGGATGATTTCCCTTTTTAACCTGAGATGAAACACACCTCAGGGAAGTAAGGGTGCATGAGTTACACACCTCTCTGGTACTAACATTCAGCATTCGGCACTCTAACTGTTGTGCTATTTGTCATGTTCGCTGTTCCTTTGGGATTCAGAGAGTTGATCTGTTTCTATCTCAGTCTCCTTCCATGTGTAGTTATCCGTGGAAGAGTAATCACAAAGCCTACCACAGCTTTGTTGCTGTAAAGAGTTGACGCCGCACGTTGTAAACAGAAGCAATTACACCAACTCTCTGGAGACGAACAGGTTGAATTGACTCAGAGTTCATACTGGCATGATGTGTAGCCAACGGATCGGGTACGTTTAACCGGTCTTTCAAACACAATCCCCAGAGAGTGGTGCAAAGAATTTCAGAAAGAAAGAAACATCCGGGGTCATAAGGGAAAGAAAATATTCTGTAAAATTCCTCTCAAAACCCCTTGCAATACCAAATCCAGACCAGGTGTTATTTATAAAGGTAGGACATGCCTTCTGTATGATGTGATCACCGCCCCAGTCAGAATTAGCCCAATTCCTTCCTAAAGTGAGAGTGGACTATGGTAATGAGCCTGATTCTGGAATGACATGTACACTAGACCAGGTAAGGATGGAAGATTTCCTTCCCTAAAACATACAAACAGGAGTAGTCTATTCAGTCTACTGGGTGGGACTGCAGCCTCATAGTGCCGGGGACATGGGTTCGATTTTGGCCTCGGGTGACTGTCTGTGTGAAGTTTGCACATTCGTCCTGTGTCTGCGTGGGTTTCCTCCAGATGCTCCAGTTTCCTCCCACAGTCTGAAGACATGCAGATTAGGTGAATTGGCCATGGGAAATTGCCCGATAGCATCCAGGGCTGTGTAGGTTAGGTTGGTTAGCTCAGAGTAATGCAGGGCTAGAATAGGATCAAAAAGTGTGGTGCTGGAAAATCATAGACGGTCAGGCAGCATCCGAGGAGCAGGAGCATGAACATAAGCTCTTCATCAGGAAGAGCTCCTCGGATGCTGCCTGACCAGCTGTGCCTTTCCAGCACCACACTTTTTGACTCTGATTTGCAGTCCTCACTTTCTCCTAGGGATAGGGTAGGGGCTTAGGTCTGTGTGGGAAGCTCTTCGGAGGGTTGGTGTGAACTTGATGGGTTGAATGGCCTACTTTCACACTGTAGGGATTCTATGATTCAGTCCCTAAAGCCTTTTCCATCATTCACTGTGATCATGGCTGACCTGTGGCCTAACTCCATTGTTGAGAGTGTGGTGCTGGGAAAGCACAGCAGGTCGGGCAGCATCCAAGGAGCAGGAAAATCTGCTTGACCTGCCGTGCTTTCCCAGCAACTAACTCTCAACTCTGATTTCCAGCATCTGCAGACCTCACTGTCACCTAACTCCATTGGCCTTTGTCCAATTTCCCTTCGCTTAACAAAAATATATTTACCTCAGACAGTAGCAAAGCAAGTTTATCTATACAACAATTGATGATGGCCGCCATTAAGTTAGCTTTTTATTCCAGATTTTAATTATCCGAGCCCATATTCCCAGCCTGGGGTTCAGGATTGCTAACCTCGTGTCATGACCACCCCTCCATCAGTTCCCTTGTAACTCAGCCTCATCCCTCTGCCATATGCCCCACATGTGCCTGTTTTAGCTAAGGTCATTGAGCTTAGGAATGTCCAATCAAAACCTACTGACCCTCCAGTCATCTTAACAGAGATCAGGAATTGAACCTGAGCAAACGTGGTTCAGCACCACATGACCCAGCCCTTGCTGATAGTCTAGGTCTTGCTTGTCATGGCTGGCTGTCTATTCACCAACTAATTGCAGAAGATTGATCCGACAGAACGTGGTTTCCACACAGGCATCTCCTGCCTCAGTCCTGTCAAAACCCCATGGTTAAAGTCATATGGTGCAGGTTATGTGAGCCTGGTGATTGGACAATCGATGGGAATGAACCTTTCCAGCGGTAAGGATGAGCAAGATGGTGTCCGCTCCATTCCCCCTTGTCATTGTACTGTAGCATTGTCACCAAATCTGCTGTATATGCATCTGCTTCTTCAGCTCAAAGCAGTTCTCAATTCACAGATCTCAATGTTTACTCAGATCTATGAAGCGAGTGAGATAGGTGGGAGGATTTCCAGGCAGGAAACTCTTGGGAAGAAGATTCAGGAATTTGGACATTGCATGTTGGGAAGGGGTAGGAGAAAGCCACCTGCTCCCCTTGGCCCACCAGCAGTACTGTAAGGGCACTTACCTCATGGATATCAGAAGTAGGTGCACGGGGTGGGACTTAACATTTACATTCTTTCACTTTTCTCCTTCTCCCAACCTACCTATATTAAAGTTTAAAATTCTTCTCTTGTATATGAAGCATGACGTGAGGCCATTCAGGTCTGTATTGCTAGCCCCCTGCAATTACCCCGTGGGCCTCAAACATGTTTCTTTTTTCAAGTATTTATCCAATGCCCTTTAGAAAATCCTAAATGGCTTCATTAGAATCCCTACAGTGTGGAAACAGGCCCAAACAAGTCCACACTCACTCTCTGAAGAGAAACCCACCCAGACCCATTCCCCTACCATTCCACATTTCCCCTTACTAATGCACTAGCTGACACTATGGGCAATTTAGCATGGCCAATTCACCTAATCTGCACATCTTTGAATCATGGGAGGAAACCCACACAGACACAGGGAGAATGAGCAAACTCCACACAGACAGTTGCCCAAGGCTAGAATCAAACCAGGGTCCCTGGCGTTGTGAGGCAGCAGTGCTAACCACTGAGCCATTGTGGATCAGTTTACAACCTCAATGAAACCCAGCTCCTGGTCAACAATTAAGAAGATAAGATTATAATCTGGGTTAGGTTCCAGAAAAATTAGTCAGGACAAACAGACCTATCAATATGAGGGGAAATGTGAAGAAAGACATTCATGATCAGCACTAATAATATAGATGGTAAGCCCATTTAAAATTACGAGTGATCATTTGATGAGCTTGCAGATTTAACTATGGCCATTAGCACACATATTGGAGAACTGGAAGTAGAGATGAGTGGTTTTGGCACTTTGTAGATCGCAACTCCTTGAGAACCAAAGTTGCCCTCTAAGTGTATTGATCCATCAAAATTCTTTAGAAGAAAGACGCAAGGTTGTGGATGCTCACTTCACATACTCAATATCCAGATCAATAGATTCACAAACTCTAATGGAATTGAGGGAACTGGAGATTCGCTGGGAAATTGGAGGTGAAATTCAGAATCAATCACAATCTTATTGAAAGGTGGGCTAGGATTGAGGCATGAAATAGAACATAGAAAAGTACAGCACAGAACAGGCCCTTTGGCCCACAATGTTGTTCTGAGGTTTAATCCTAATGTCAAATATAGTAACGTAACATACACACCCCCAACTCACTTCTATCCATGTGCATGTCCAGCAGTCACTTAAATGTTCCCCATGACTCTGCTTCCACCACCACAGCTGGCAACGCATTTCATGCATTCACAACTCCCTGCATAAAGAACCTACCTCTGACGTCTCCTTTATACCTTCCTCCTAATATCTTCAAACTATGACTTCTGGTACCAGTCAATCCTGCCCTGGGGAAAATGGCCTTGTTCCTTTATTTTCGAAATTTTAAAATGGTAGTTGCCTTTTCCCTAGGATGGAGGATTTCAAGACTAAGGGGCATACAATTAAGGTGAGAGGAGAGAGATTTAAAAAAGACATGAAAGCAAACTTTTTACATAGAAGGTGGTTCGCTTGGGAAATGAAACTGCCCGAGGAAGTGGTGGATGTGGGTACAATTATAACATTTAAAAGACATTTGGATCAGGACGTGAATAGGAAAGGTTTGGAGGGATATGGGCAAGGAGCAGGCAGGTGGGATTAGTTTAGTTTGGGATTTGGGGCTAGTTGGACCGAAGGGTCTGTTTCTGTGCTGTATGACTCTCTGACTTTAAGATTGATTCTGGCTCCCGATGAGTGATATTAAAAACCTGGAAAAGAACCAAAGCTTCCAACACAATGTTCAAATGTAGTTAATGCTATCTCTACCAGTTGAACAAAACCTGATTCTGTGCTCTCACTTTTAACACCAAAAGAAGTTTAGTTTTAGCTTCATTTTAATATGTGGCAGCTTGAATTAGACTCTGTTTTGCAGTTGAAAGTTGGAGGAAAATAAAGTTAAAAATCACACAACACCAGGTTATAGTCCAACAGGTTTAATTGGAAGCACACTAGCTTTCGGAGTGCTGCTCCTTCATCAGGTGGTAGTGCCTGATGAAGGGGCAGTGCTCCGAAAGCTAGTGTGCTTCCAATTAAACCTGTTGGACTATAACCTGGTGTTGTGTGATTTTTAACTTTGTACACCCCAGTCCAACACCGGCATCTCCACATCAGGAGGAAAGTAAAGCTTCGGCATTTTTGCACCAATCATGCACCTGGAGTCCTTCATCCTCTTGGGATCCTTTTGCCATTCAACTAGATCACAGATAATCAACTAGATCACAGATAATCAACTAGATCACAGATAATCTGCATCTTCACTCAATTTGCTTGCCTTGTTTCATCAAACCTCTGTGTTTACTAAAGAACTTACTATTGGAGGGTTTGAGCTATAGGCAGAAGCTGAATAGGCTGGAGCTATTTTTCCTGGAGCATCAGAGGCTGAGGTTTATAGAGGCTTATAAAATCATGAAGAGGTGGAGGAGTCCAAAACTACAGGGCACAGGTTAAAGGTGAGAGGGGAAAGATATAAAAGGGATCGAAGGGGCAACTTTTTCACGCAGAGGGTGGTATATGTACAGAATGAGCTGCCAGAAGGAGACGTGGAGGCTGGTACAATTGCAACATTTAAAAGGCATTTGGATGGGTATATGAATAGGAAGGATTTCGAGGGATATGGGTCGGGTGCTGGAAGGTGGGTCTAGATTAATTTAGGATATCTGGTTGGCATGCACAAGTTGAACTGAAGTTGAACTGAAGTATAGAACCATGTTCTATACTTCTATGATGCTCCTGCTAACAAATCTGCGCTTAAATTAGGCAACCCAGTTCTTTTGAAAAGGTGAGCTATTGTGCTGCGAGGAAGGTCTAAATCACTTCCTTTTAAGTTATTCTGGAGCTCCGCCAGCAAAGGGTTAATGAGAACAAAAATCTCAGAATGTGCTTAGTCCTTACCACAGACAAAGGGAGCGACACAGTTAACACTGAACTGGATGATTTCAGAATGCACATTTTACTGCTTAAGTCCTCTTTCTTTCAAAGGCACCTTTTCCCCCTGCTCTCTCCAAATCCGATTTTGCATTGAAGGGACCTTTGCCAGGAGGTGATGGAAACTCAGTTGCCATAAATCATTGAGATCAGTTTCTGTGACCATTTCACAGAACTCTGCAATATTGCCATTAAACGCTGCTGCCTCTCCACTCAGAAAGAGGTCAATGACTGGGAACCTCTTGTCTTATTGCTTAGACTGTTCACTCTATTTGCCAGCGCTTTGGGGGGAGAAAAAAGGTCTGAGCTCCGAAGCCTGCAAAGTAGAAAAATATGTTACGTTGGAAGAAGGTTATAAGCAACAGGATAAGTCCAATTTTCTTCTGGACTGATTGCATTGTAACGTGCCTGGCAGCATTCCAACACTGCAATTCTCAAGGAGTGTCTTTATTGAATTCCATGCTGAGACATCATAACCTCCGAAAGGCTACCTATAGCCAGAGGGTTGCACATGAAGCTATCCAACCATGACTTTCGAATTGTAAGGGGATGACAATTTCCATTTGACAACATGGGACCTTGTTCAGGCAGGCCGACAGTTCACCACCTCCCCACCCCCTTTGCAGTGAGTGTCCTCAGACGCTGAACAAGATACGGACCCCAGACATCAAAGGGTTAGAAACTCCCCCACCTCCCTCTCAAACAAGCTCATTACACAAGAGTGGAGTATAAATGCTTGGTATTGGGATTCCTTACAAATCAATTTCCCTAGTATTTACTGTGCAGCATGAGATTTCATTTAATAGCTACTCAAGACAGTAATTAGCTTTGCAAAATTCTAGCAGGGAAAACAAAAGGAAAGAATTACAAGCAACACAGATGTCATGATGTGCCAACTATTTGTCATCTGGCTCCAAACGCACCAGATTGTCAGCGTGTTGCTTTCAAAAATAAGAAGGCTTTGTCCTTAGAGAAAACAGTAAACTAACCCTCAGCTATTGGTGGGCAAGGGGACAATGAACATCCGACACCATCATAGCTGTCCCGTTAGTGTTGGTCAAGAGGGGTGATGGATGGCTCACCCCCAGAAGGAATATTAACAGGGACAGGAAGGGGAGGGAGGGGCAAGAAGTAAGCCACACCACCTCCTTGGAGGACAACCAGGAGCTCCCCGACATCAGTCCTAGGGAAAAGCAAAGACCAAAGTACAAATTATTGGGTAAGCTCAGCAGGTCTTGCAGCATCTGTGGGGAGAAAGCAGAGTTAATGTATCGGGTCCAATGACCCTTTTGAGTGTCCTTTTTACTGACAATTCACACCCAGGAATCGTCGGCTGCATGATCCCTTAAATCTTGTCCAAATGACAATTTCTCAGCCTCAGCAGGGCACCTTCATATGGGCAAAAGTGAGGACTGCAGATGCTGGAGATCAGAGTCTAGATTAGAGTGGTGCTGGAAAAGCACAGCAGGTCAGGCAGCATCCGAGGAGCAGGAAAATCAATGTTTCGGGCAAAAGCCCTACACCACTTTTAATCTAGTCCTGGATGTGTGGATTATTTTGTAAATGAGCTAATAGAGAAAAAAGCATGAGCCAGCTGCCATATTCGCACTTTGGTGAGAACCACTCCCGTTCCTCAGGGCTGAATACAGCAGTTGTGAAATATCAGGGACAGATGTTGGATGTAATAGCTGCAGTCTCTTCTGCAGCTAAGTCTTGTGACAATGCTGTAACTTTAAAAGGTTATTTTGTCCTGTTTCCTTTTTGAAGAGATGTTGTAACATAGAGGTGAGGAGTTGCCTATTGTGTAAACAGCTTGAGGGGCCTTGATTTTGTTTAATGCAGCCTGAATGGGTGTGGCCAGTTCTCACAAATCAGGATTTCTGAGTAGCGTCCGAAGCCATTGGGATCTCAACAGAGCTGGAAGCTTCAGTGAATATCTCCAGGCTGCTACTCTCTCTGAATTTTCTCTTGATTCTTTTTTCCTCCTGGATTGGAGAACTACATGTGAGAGTCTGTGTCTGAATTTTCCTTTTTGCCAAAGGGTGTGTTTATGGGATGTCATTATATTGGGACAGTTAATTAGTTAATAGTTACTGTATTTATTATTCTGATAAGTTCCCAATAGAGTTAAGTAATTCTAAATTCCTCTTTCTTTAGTTGTATTTTAACTACAGTGTTTAAAGAAATTGTGTTTTGCTTAATGTCAAGTGGTTTGACCAATCGCTTTGCATTGGGAACAGACTCTTTATGTGTGCCTTTGAAAATGAGGAAACGTTAGGGTCTAGGCTACCTTTGTAAAGTACTTTGAAGGGATCTGATCTGGTCCATAACAGAGCTCTCTCACCCAAGATCTCTTGGTAAGCTTCTCATTTACTTTTTGATTATTTAAGGAGAAGGGAAGTGGGCTTTATCAAAAAGGTTGGGCTGGGTCACTCAGTTGTGCCAGACGTACTGGCTAGAGACCCAACACCCAAGAGGGACTTTAGAGTTATAAAAGATTCAATAGAGTAGAAGTGCAGAAGGTGATTCCAGTTGACCTTGAATATAAAACAGTCTCACATCAAACCATTAAGTAACTAATGAGAAACATCTTTGTTCGGAAAATGTGAGAATGTGGGAACTTGGACTAGTTGTGGACAAATAGGTAAAAACTAGTTGTGGACAATAGTCATAATGCATTCAAGGACTAAGCAGATACATACACATTGGTGGAAGGAACAGAAGGATTTTTTAAAAACTGCAGAAATTTGAAATCTGAAATCAAAACAGGAAGTGCTGGAGAATCCCAGCAGTGCCATCGGAGAGAAAACACAGACAACATTTCGAGTCCAGAACCAGTTTCGAAGAAGTGTCATACTGGACTTGAAATGTTGAAATATTGCTAATCAGTGGGACAGGAATGCAGGGCATAAATTTAAATGATTTATTAAAGATTTATGAGGTGAAAATGAACCTTTTCACATGGTGAGGATTGCATAGCCTGCAAGTGTGGTGGAGGCTGGTTCATTGAAGCTGTCGAGGGGATGCTGGATGGTTGTGTAAGTAACAACAATGTGCATGGGGGAAGGAGAAAGGCCACTGAGTTATGCTGCTCATTTGGAGAGCTGGTGCAGACACGATGGGCTGAATTGCCTCTTTCTGGGCCATAACAACTCTGTGGTAAGAAGACAGAGATGCACAGAATGATGTAGCAGTGACATCTGTCATCACGTGGGTGAGACTGCATTGAAAGGAGAGAGAAGTCTGTCCCAGTGAGAGATGTACTTAGTAAGAACAGTATTACCTACATTAGTGTAAATCAAAGAACATCGACTTCACTAGTTTCCTTATCTCCCCTCCCTGCCACCTCATTCCCAAATCCAATCCTCCAACTCAACAACACCTCTAGACCTATCTCACCTGCCCATCTTCCTTCACACCTATCTGCTCCACCGTCCCCACCGACCTATCACCATCAGCCCCCATCTGCATCCACCTATCGGCTCCTCACCTACTTTCCCCCAAGCCTCACCCCCACTACTCTATTTATCTCTCAGCCTCCTTACCCAACCCCACATTCCTGATGAAGGGCTTATGCCCAACACATCGACTCTTCTGCTCCTCGGATGCTGCTTGACCTGCTGTGCTTTTCCAGCACCACCCTCTCGACTCTGACTCTCCAGCATCTGCAGCCCTCACTTTCTCCCGAAGCTCTCAGAGTCAGACACCAGTAGGTTGGAGGTAAGCAGGAAACTATTCCAAGCTCCAAGTCTCCAGCAGAGACAGGGATAGCTGTCTCTCTAATGTGCAGAATAGAGCCCAACCTCCTTGAATTACAAACCTCGTGACCCCTGAGCTATAATCCCATAGCAGGATTTGATCTAATATGCTGATGATTAACTGGGTCTCTCGATGATGACCTGAATGAAAAAAAAACAGGAAATAGAAGCAGGAGTAGGGCCTTCCAGCCTCCTCCACCATTCAATATAATCACAGCTGATCATCCAATCATCCCCTCCTCCCACATTTCCCTCACTTCCTCTTGATCCCATTAGCCCTTAGAACTGTATCTAACTCCTTCTTGAAACATTCAGTGTTTGGTCTCAATTCCTTTCTGTGGCAGAGAATTCCACAGGCTCCCCACTCTCTGGGGACATTTCACTTCATCTCCGTCCAAAATGACCTACCCTGTGTCTTTAGACCATGACCCCTGGTTCTGGACTCCGCAGTCATCAGGAGCACCCTTCCTGTTGTCTAGTCCTGTTCGAAGTCTGTAGATTGACGGACACTTTTGACTATCCCACTTTATCTGGTGTGAACACAATGACATTGCAACCTCGTTACAAATTGTGAGGCCAAAGTAGCAGCAATTCCATTAAAACCAGCAGAAGATTGAGTCCTGATAAAAGTGCCAGGTATGTCCAGTGGAAAAGGCCTGTTGTGGGAATGGGTGGCTGTGAGGGAGGTACAATGAAGTCAAACTGTATTCGCTGTTCAGCCCACAAAGTTTTCCCGTGTTATTTGACACCTAAAGGCAGGAGGATATCATTGGATAGGGAAAGATAAAAATCAACTGTAAACCATTTCCAGACTGACAGAAGCGAGCAGCCAGATACAATAATGGAACCATTCAATTAGACTGATGGCACCTCAGTAGTGACATCAGCTGTTGAATCAAATTATTTAAACATTATTGATGGTCTTCTTGCCTGTAATTGCTGAAGAACAATGCGGTAATAAGGGCAATTAATATTTGTAAGCTGACTGTGTTGAAGAAATCCTTGACATTCCAAAAATGACAAAATGCCTATTTAGTTGGAATTAATAAAATAAAGCTGTTCTGAGACTTTGGTTTTGTCATGGATTAAGAAAAATACCTGCTATAAAAATATTTTAAAACCTTCCAAATAATGGATTGACCACTTAATTAGAATGAGCATCAGTGGGTTCGAAAATCTGGCTGTGACACACACACACACACACACACACACACAAAGCACACACACACAAAGCACACAGAGAGAGACACATACAAGCACACATACACACACAAGCACACAAAGACACACAGGCACACATGCATACAGGCATACACACATACAGACACATACACACACACAGGCGCACACACACATACGCAGACACACATGCTCTCTCTCACACACATACACACACAGAGGCACATAGAGACACATAGATGCACACACATACATACACAGGCATACTCACACATGCAGGCGCACACACACAAACAAACACAGGCACACAGAGACACACATAGGCATGCACACCCACAGGCTCACAGAGACAAAAATAGAATCACACATACAGACACACAAACACACACACACATTCACACATACCTGGAATCACATAGACAGACACACATAGACAAAATTTCACACACACACACACGATTTCAGGCAGAAATTGACTCTAATTTGCAGCTTACAAAATATGAAACCACTTGACCATTGTGTCATTGTGTCTGTGCTGGAAACATTGGTCAGGAGAGCTGTCAGACCCTTCACAGGAGTGACGCTGGAGTTCCTTTTACATCCATGTGAGTGAGAAGATGAACATCAGTTTAACATCTCACCCTGAAGTAACACCTCCAGGAATGCAACACTCCCTCAGTACCTTTCTGGGAGCATCAACCGCAGTGGGGGGGATTGATGAAGTGGTGAAGTGGGATTTGAACTCACGACCACCTTGAACGTCTGAGTTAGGAACAGGGCGAGGCCATTCAACCCGCAGTAACTTGCTCTGTTATTCAGTAAGGTCATGGCTGAAATGACTATGACCTAAACTCCACATTGCCATTGACTCTCCCAACAACCTTTGACTCTCTCCCAACAACCATTGACTCCCAGTCCTGTAAGAGCGAACCACAGTTGGCACTTACAAGCCAATCATAAGAATGTTTTGGTGGCGCATTGCCAGGATATTTCTGGTGGAGACGATAAGACTGAAATATGCAAAACAGAATGGGAATTCTTGACTGCGAGAGTGACCTGTGGGTTAGTCCGTCTACTGTCAATAGCAGAAATATTTGGCTTACCATCAGCTGGCTGAAGAGGCCACAATGGATCTAAGGGAGAGGTTACACACGTTAGAGAGCAGGATGAAGCAGAAGTGTTACTAGGGAATAAAAATTAAGCACACATGTATCTGGTGTTTGTAATGTACCTTATTCTCACATTGTCATTATCCCACTAATTTTTAATGGTTTAGTTTTAGCATTAAGATTAAAAGTGGAAGGCTGTTTTCCCTGGTTAGTTAATATAGAACTAAGGGCACAGTCTCAGGGTAGTTGGAACTGAAACGAGGAAAGGTTTTTCCACTTAAAGCTTAAAGGAGTAAAGCTGTGGAATTCTTGACCAGAGAAGGCTACAAATGCCAAGTCACTGAATATATTCAAAAATGAGATGGATGCATTATTTCATTTCAAAGGCATCAAGGGGTATGCAGATAAAGCAGGAATGTGGCATTGAATTACAGGATCAGCCATGATCAGGCTTGAAGGGTTGAATGGCCTGCTCCTAGCCTTATGTTTCAGTTCTAGGTTGCATACCTGTGATGGAAATACGCAGTTGCAAAACTACAGATTGCCTGTAAATAAACTTTTGGGATGTTCTCTGGCCATGAGAGGCACTATACAAATGCAAACTTTAAGCATAGTGAGGATGGCATGTTTAAAACACCTTACCTGGCCACTGGGCATTCCAAAGCTGTTTACAGGGCCTGAGGAATTTTGAAGTGTTATCACTTTTGGAGCATAGGAAATTCAGGAACCAATTCATCCACAGCAAATCCCAACAAGCTGCAACATGATAGCGATGGATAAGTGTGGTTTGCAATGTTGGTTGATATAAAGTCACCATAGTGCCACTCCTTCATTCGGGAGAGACAGACAGTTGTGATTTATGGGGAGGCAGTTGCCTGGTGGTATTATCACTGGACTGTTAATCCCGAGACTCAGGTGGTGTTCTGGGTACCTGGATTTGAATCCTGCATATTTGATGGTGGAATTTGAATTCAATAATTATCTGGAATTAAGAATCTGGTGATGACCATGAATCCATTGTCAGAAAAACCCATCTGATTCACTAATGCTCTTTAGGGAAGGAAACTGCCATCCTTACCTGGTCTGGCCTACATGTGACTCCAGACCCACAGCAATGGGGTTGACTCTGAACTGCCCTCTGGGCAATTAGTGATGGGGCAATAAATGCTAGCCTATCCAGTGATACCCTCATCCTATAAATGACTAAAGAGCAAAGAAACCTAAGGGGCACCATGCCTCAGTAATGTAATGGGAGTGTCAGACCTGACTCCCATGCTCAGAATTTGGAATGAGACTCGATCGTATTGGCGCAGAAAGGAATGTGTTACCAACAGAGTGACAGTTCATGCTGCTGCAGGGCTGTGCAGACAAGAAGGTAGTAAGGTATCAGTCAGAACTTAAAGGTTTTTATAAAGTAAAAAAATGCAAGTCAAAGTAGACCATTATTATTGTGAATCCCATTAAGCCATTGCTGGGATCCCAGGGTGTCAATGATGTTTGAGGAGAAAGTGAGGACTGCAGATGCTGGAGGTCAGAGCTGAAAATGTGTTGCTGGAAAAGCGCAGCAGGTCAGGCAGCATCCGAGGAACAGGAGAATCGACATTTCGGGGCAGTTTCCTGAAGAAGGGCTGATGCCCGAAACGTCGATTCTCCTGTTCCTTGGATGCTGCCTGACCTGCTGCGCTTTTCCAGCAACACATTTTCAGCGTCAATGATGTTTGTCTGCATCATGATCTCAGTTCCAAATTGGCCTTTGAATATGATCCGGTATCATAGTTCCCTCCTCACTGCAGTGTTTGATTCAGGAGGGTCTGGATCCTGTTACTGACCTAGCAGGACAAGGGGGTTACTGCATTTCTCTCAGACCGCTCACACACACAAGGATTAGTGCAATAATGATATGGGTTCTTAATTTGAAGACTGGACCCAGCCAGTGTTTACTGGGAGACTGTAAGACACATGCCTGACCTGGGTGACTGAAGCTTCAGACTGAGTAACAAGTCATGGGACTAATGCGTCATATCTTGGTAAAGGAAAGGACTGACATTGATCAAAGACATGCCCCCTTAGAGGTGCATGTCAACCTATTACAACAGAGCACTTTCAGTGCCTCAAATCTCTTCCACCGTTCAATTAAGTCATGGCTGATCTGAAGAAGGTCACTGGACCTGAAGCATTCACTCTGCATTCTCTCTCCACAGATGCTGCCAGACCTGCTGATTTTCTCCAGCAGTTTCTGTTTGATTTCCAGCATCTTTGTTTTTGTTTAATGGTTGATCTGTGCTTCAATTCCACGGAACACCGCGTGCAGTTTGATGAGAAATCTGAACTTGCATGTACAAATAGAGGAGACAAGAAAATTGCTGCATTCTTACTTCTCTGGTTGGGTCAAGTGAGGGATTTTCACAAATACATGAAGAACCACAACCTACATGAAGAATTATGAAACACAGACAGGTTTAGATAGGCAAATGTAATTCCAAAACATTCAAATCATTTTGTTGACCTTGATAACTCTGATAATTCAGCTGCTGGAGCAGCTGTTTTTGCAGTAAACACTGTTGCAGAACTTCAGCAAAGTTCTTCCACATCTGATTCATATCTGCTGCACAATCGAATCATCAAAGGTTTATTAAGTATGAAAAGGAGGGATAAGTATTTCCGAATCTTGTTTGAAAAAATGTGGGGAACTGATGACAAGGAGAATTGCCAGAAGCACATTCATCCTAAATCCAGAAAGATGGAGAAACAAAACCAACACAATTAATTTGAAGTGGGATCACTTGAGGCCCCACATCTGTAGCGTTCTACAGCAAGAACGCTGGAAATGTACACTGAGAAGCGATTGCTGCTGCAGTGATTCATGCACGCATCCTGCATGAAGAGATGAGTTATAGAAACGTGAGGAATAGCTGTTTGAAAGAAAGTGCTGTTTTTGATGACACATTCATGGGATCAGCATCATTGGCTTGACCAGCATTTATTTCCTTGTCCCTAGTTGCCCCTTGAGAGTGTGGTGGTGAATTGCCTTCTTGAACCACTACAGTCAATGTGCTTGCCTGCCAGACCATACCCTTAGGGTGTGAGTTCCTGGATTTTGACCCAGTGACAGTGAAGGTATGGTGATAGACTTCCAAGTCAAGATGGCGGAGACTCGCAGGAAGTGGTGTTCCCATCTATCTTCTGCCCTGTTGATTAAGATGACAGAATTTGCAAGGTACAGTTGGAGGAATCTGGGAGATTTGCTGCAGTACATCTTGAAGATAGTACACACCATTGTGACTGGTGGATGAAGTGAATACTAAAGGTGGTGGATGTAGTGCCACACTAGTGGGTTGCATTATCCTGGATAGTGTTGAACTTCATGAGTGTTGTTGGAGCTGCACTCATCCAGACAAGTAAGGAAAGCAAAAATGCCATTTGATGAAAAGAAAGTTATAGAGCTTATCAAAGGTAATAAATTAGATTCCCCACAGTGTGGAAACAGGCCCTTCGACCCAACAAAGTCCACACCGACTCTCTGAAGAGTCATCTATCTAGATCCATTTCCATCTGATTGTATTATTTTATAAATTTGGGGTGCATTCCTTTTTAAGAGCAATAAACATTTCTCCAAGATCCTTCGGGATCAGACATTCATCACCCCCACTGGCGCGTGTTGAAAGGTGCAGGAATATATTAAGAAAGCTGAGCTTGCATATCAGACCGAGGCCAGCTGAGGACACTGAAGGCCTGGACAATGAGGAGTAATACTCTTACTGGCCCTGATCTGGGAGCACATCACTGCGCCCCAGAACAAATTCAGCTGGATTTGTGGAAGATGTTTTGCCGGTTTTTCTTCCAGGAATATTCCATCACTTTATCAAGGGGTCTGTGCATGGAAAGGAAATCCAAGTGATGGAAGTAAGCTAGTTGATGTTACCTTTGATTCTATAGAAACAAAAGTTAGATTAATACATTCAGCATCGTTTGTCCCTGAGTATTTGGAATCCTGGTGTATTCCTGGTGCAATTAGTATGGTGCTACGAAATTATACTTCTTTACATTCTATCAGAGTCTTGCTCATTCATTGGGGCAGATTAGATTATATTACAGTGTGGAAACAGGCCCTTCGGCCCAACAAGTCCACACCGACCCACCGAAGCGCAACCCACCCATACCCCTACATTTACCCCTTACCTAACACTATGGGCAATTTAGCATGGCCAATTCACCTGACCCGCACATCTTTGAGATGTGGGAGGAAACCGGAGCACCCGGAGGAAACCCACGCAGACACAGGGAGAATGTGCAAACTCTGCGGGAATTGAACCTGGGTCTCTGGCGCTGTGAGGCAGCAGTGCTAACCACTGTGCCACCGTGCCGCCCACGGTATGCTATGATGCGACAAGTCACGGATTATAACTTGCATGAGACCATCATTCTGTCTGATATGGCCCTCAATAGAATCTTAGAATACCAGGAAGTAGTCTCATCTAGCTGAGTTGCATTATAAACCTGAATGAACAAGGTACATCCCCTGTTTCAATTACTCCAAAACCTGGCAACAAGTTTTTTTAAGCCCTAGTGTCTGTGATGTAAATGTTAATGGGCTAATAATTAATCAATGGGTGAGTTTCATCAAACCAGTAAAACACACGATGTTGTGAAGCAGATATTGCAACGAGCCAATTGATTACTGTGTGGTGCCGTGCGCAGAACCACAGCAGACTAGACTCTGCCAGACAGAGTCACAACATTGTATACACACTGTAATCAGAGTCCTCTAAAGTGACCCCCTTAAAGAAAGGCTACTCATACAACAACATCACCCTCTGTGAGCCAGTGTCAAACACCTTGGGCCATTTTCCTACAGGAAACTGGGGAATCAAGGGCATGGGAAAAGTGCAGGCATGTGTATGTGAGGAATGTCAGATCAGCCACAATCCTATGGAATTTTTTTTTTTATTTCAAAAATATACTTTATTCATAAATGATTTGATGGTCTGTACATTGGATAATGCCATACATATGTCCATATTTACAAACACAGATTCGACTTTATCCTTGTCCTTTACAATCCTGTGCATTTTTCAATCTTGTATATATACATATATTTGGCTGAGGCATCAGCAGAGCCCAAAAAAAACGTCTGTATGGGCCCCCTGTTCTTCTTTAGGCAGGCCGATCTTACACGGTGGTCTTTCCCCACCGCGCCTTGGCGGCAGCTGCCCCAAGCTTCAGCGCGTCCCTCAACACATAGTCTTGGACTTTGGAATGTGCCAGTCTGCAGCACTCGGTCGGGGTCAACTCCTTCAGCTGGAAGATCAACAGGTTTCGGACCGCCCAGAGAGCGTCCTTCACCGAGTGGATGATCCTCCAGGCGCAGTTAATGTTCGTCTCGGTGTGAGTCCCGGGGAACAGGCCGTAGAGCACGGAGTCCCGCGTCACGGCGCTGCTCGGGACGAACCTCGACAAGCACCACTGCATTCCTCTCCAGACTTCCTCTGCATAGGCACATTCCAGAAGGAGGTGTGTGACAGTCTCGTCCCCCCCGCAGCCACTTCGAGGGCAGCGTGCGGTGCGGCAGAGAGTCCGGGCGTGCATAAAGGATCTCACGGGCAGAGCCCTTCTCACCACCAGCCAAGCCACGTCTTGGTGCTTGTTGGAAAGTTCTGGCGATGAGGCATTCTGCCAAATGGCTTTGACAGTCTGCTCAGGGAACCGCTCGACAGGATCCGCCCTCTCCTTTTCCCGAAGGGTCTCAAGGACGCTACGTGCTGACCACTTCCTGATGGACTTGTGGTCAAAGGTGTTTTTCCTCATAAATTTCTCCACGAAGGACAGGTGATACGGAATGGTCCAACTACTCGGAGCGTTCCGCGGCAGCGAGGCCAGGCCCATCCTTCGCAACACCGGGGACAGGTAGAACCTCAGTACGTAGTGACACTTGGTGTTTGCGTACCGGGGATCCACGCACAGCTTGATGCAGCCACACACAAAGGTGGCCATCAGGGTGAGGGTGGCATTGGGCGTGTTTTTTCCCCCATTGCACCGGTCTTTGTACATAGAGTCTCTTCGGACCCGGTCCATCTTTGATCTCCAAATGAATTGGAAGATGGCCCGGGTGACTGCAGCGGCACAGGTCCTGGGGATAGGCCAGACCTGTGCCGCATATAGCAATACTGAGAGTACCTCACACCTGATGACCAGGTTTTTTCCCGCGATGGAGAGCGACCGTTGCCCCCATCTGCCTAGTTTCTGTCTCATCTTCCTGATCCGCTCCTCCCAGGTCTTGGTGCACGCCCCAGCCCCCCCGAACCAAATACCCCGCACCTTCAGGTGGTCAGTCCTGACGGTGAAGGGGATAGAGGATTGGTCGGCCCAGTTCCCGAAGAGCATGGCCTCGCTCTTGCCTCGGTTTACCTTGGCCCCCGAGGCCCGTTCGAACTGCTCACAGATGCACACGAGTCTGTGCACGGACAGCGGATCCGAGCAGAAAACAGCGACGTCATCCATGTACAGGGAGGCCTTAACCTGCAGGCCCCCGCTGCCAGGAATAGTCACCCCTCTCAGGCTCGCATCCTTCCTGATGGATTCGGCAAATGGCTCTATGCAACACACAAACAAGGCGGGTGAGAGGGGGCATCCCTGCCTGACTCCAGATCTTACAGGGAAGCTATCTGATTCCCACCCATTGATTGAGACTGCACTGACAATGTTGGTGTAGAGCAGTCTGATCCAATTTCCGATTCCCTCCCCAAAGCCCATTTTGGAGAGGACATCCCTCATATATGTATGCGATATCCTGTCAAAGGCTTTCTCCTGGTCCAGGCTGATGAGGCAGGTGTCCACCCCCCTGTCCTGCACGTAGGCGATCGTATCCCTGAGGAGTGCGAGACTCTCAGAGATCTTCCTGCCCGGTACAGCACAGGTTTGGTCCGGGTGGATCACCGATCCCAGAGCAGACCTGACCCGGTTGGCGATGACCTTTGACAAGATTTTGTAGTCTGCATTTAACAGTGAGATCGGTCTCCAATTTCTAATTTCCTCCCTCTCCCCCTTCTGCTTGTAGACGAGGGTGATGATGCCTTTCCTCATGGATTCACTCATGGTACCTGCCCGAAGCATACTGACATACACCTCCAGCAGGTCCTGGCCGATCAAGTCCCAAAGAGCGGAATAAACCTCGACCGGTAAGCCGTCGCTTCCGGGAGTTTTATTCTTTTCAAAGGACTCGAGGGCCTTGGTCAGTTCATCCAGAGATAGCGGCTGGTCCAGCCTCTCTTGTGTTCCGTCATCTAGGACCTCCGTGATAGAGGACAGGAACGACTGGGAGGCCGCGCTGTCGGTTGGCTTCGAGTCATACAGGCTGGCTTAGAAGGATTTGCTGATCCTCATGACGTCAGCCTGAGATGACGTTACCGAGCCATCTTCTTTCTTCAGGCTGCTGAGCACGGAGCTCTCTTTGTGCACCTTCTGGAAGAAGAAACGTGAGCACGTCTCGTCCTGCTCCACCGAGCGGACCCTGGACCGGAAGATTATCCTGGAGGCCTCCGAGGCAAAGAGCGAGGCTTGCTGGCCCTTCACCTCCTTGAGGTCCTCCGTGACATCGACCCCCATCGTCTGCAGCAGGAGCAGGTTCTGCATACTTTCCTGGAGCTGGGACAGTTTTCCCCGCCTCTCTCTCGCCTCCTGGACACCTTTGAGGATAAAGAACCTCTTGATGTTCCCTTTTACCGTTTCCCACCAGTCTGCTGGAGACTCAAAGAGGGGCTTCACGGTTCTCCAACCTGTGTAATCCCTCTTGAGCTCTTCGATGTTTCCCGGGGTCAACAGCTTAGTGTTCAATTTCCACGTTCCCTTGCCCGCCCGCTGTTCGTCCTGTAGGTGACAGTCGGCCAGCAGGAGGCAGTGGTCAGAGAAGACCACCGGCTTGACGTCGGTGGATCTGACCGAGAGCGTTCGGGACACAAACAGGTAATCTATCCTTGAGCGGATAGACCCGTCTGCCCGTGACCAGGTGTATCTACGCTGCGCTCCATCTGCAGGGGTGCTGAAGACGTCGTGCAGCTTGGCGTCTTTGACCGTTTCCATCAGGGCCCTGGACGTAGCGTCCAGTTTACTGTCCCCCCCGCCGGATCGTCCATCTGCATCAATGATACAGTTGAAGTCTCCGGCCAGAATGACCGGCCTGGACGTAGCCAGCAGCCGTGGAAGCTGTTGCAGGACGGCCAACCGTTCACTCTTACCCACTGGGGTGTACACGTTGATTAGTCTCACGGGAGCGTTTCTGTATTTAACGTCCGCGACGAGGAGGCGCCCGCCCACCACCTCCTTAACCTCGGAGATGGTGAAGTTGCCTCCCCGCAACAGGATACCCAGGCCGGAGGCGCGGCTATCGTTGCCCCCGACCACACTGACGGCCCGTGGGCCCACAAGCTCGACCATCTCCTGTAACTGCTGAGGTGCGGTATCCCACACTCCTGCAGAAACAGGATATCGGCTTTGACGTTGGCCAGGAAGGCCAGCGTTGAAACACATCGCATAGCCGCTTTAATGCTACGCACATTTATGCTGGCAATTTTAAACCCCATTTTAACAGTTTACGGGGTTCCCAGTGTCCATTTGCTTCTGGTCTTGCTCCAGTGGGGTAGCTGCGTGCATCCCCGTGGTGACAGAAAACTGCTGGACCTTCCCAGGGCTGAGGTAGTTGTCCGGCTCCACGCTGGAGTCATTTCCCCGCTCTGGTGTCATCGTGTCAGACCCAGGGTCCTCATCGCCCCGTTCTCCATCTGACAGCAGGGCTGTCACTGGGACGCTGCTCCCAGTTCCCTGGAGCTGTGGGCCGGTGGGTACCCCTTGGTTCTCACCGGGTAGGGGGAGGCCTTCACCCATCCCCTCAGAGGGATCGTCTTTTCCTTCTTGGGCGGTGTTGCCCTCCTTTCTCCCCACAGCGCTCTGCCTCTTCCTCCGGAGGCGACCCTTCTTGCGCCCGTCCTCACCCTCGGAGGAGCTGCCTGTATCCTCCTCTTGGAGGTGTCTCTTCCCCCTTCGCTTGGTGGCTTTGGGGCCCTCGAGAGGTTTCCTTTTCCTGTTTTTAACGATAATCCACTGCTCTGCCTCCTTTGATCCCTCCTCTTCCATTTCCTCCGTCTGTCTTGCAGGAGCTTGGGTCGGCTGCTGCATCTCCCCGCTGTCTGCCGCCTGCTCCTCTACAACCTTCCCTTCCTTCTGGGTGCCTCCAGGCACCGTTCCTTTGCTGATTCGCGGTACCTCATTGGACTTGGTCGGTCCACGGCTCGTGTTGCCACCCCTGGCCATCTGTGCGTAGGTGGCAGCTCCTCGTCTTGGGCAGGCCTTGTACATGTGGCCCACCTCCCCACACAGGTTGCAGCTCTTTTCCTCCCAACAGTCCTTAGTCAAGTGACCCTCCTGTTTGCAGTTCCTGCAGATGGTCTCTTTGCAATCCACCGCCACGTGTCCCGACTTCCATGGCACAGCAGGATTAAGGGGCGGAATGGTCACCTCCTGTTCCAAAGTTTTATGATCTTCTGAGAGGAGCATAGATTCAATACTACATCCAGGTGAGCCTGATATTGGATTTGGGCAGGCGGGGGAGGTGGGGGAGGTGCAAGTTGCTGGAGGGTAGCCTGAGGGACAGGATTTACATCTATTTGGAGAGGCAAGGACTGGTTAGGGATGGTCAACATAGCAATATTAAATCCCCATGTTAATTATATTCATGGGGAATGGCAGTGTTAACTCATAATGTTAATTACATGAATGCGGAATAGCAGTGTTAACGCTCCCTGTGAATCACATTAATGGGGAATGGCAGTGTTAACTCCTGTGTTAATTACATTAATGAGGAATAGCAGTGTTAGCTGCCCGTGTTAATGACATTCATGGGGAATGGCAGTTTTCGCTCCCACTGTTAATTACAGTAATGCGGAATAGCAGTGTTAACTCTCCAAGGCAAAAACAAGGACTGCAGATGCTGGAAACCTGAGTCTGAATTAGAGTGGTGCTGGAAAAGCACAGCAGGTCAGGCAGCATCCGAAGAGCAGGAAAATCGACATTTCGGGCAAAAGCCCTTCATCAGGAATAAAGGCAGAGTATCTGCAGGGTGGAGAGATAAATGAGAGGGGGGTGGGGGTGTGGAGAAAGTAGCAAAGAGTAAAATGGGTGAATGGGGGTGGGGATGAAGGTGATAGGTCCGAGGGGAGGGTGGAGTGGATAGATGGAAAGGAAGATAGGCAGTTAGGACAGGTCATGGGGACAGTGCTGAGCTGGAAGGTTGGAACTGGGGTGAGGTGGGGGAAGGGGAAATGAGGAAACTGGTGAAGTCCACATTGATGCCCTGGGGTTGAAGTGTTCCGAGGCAGAAGATGAGCCGTTCTTCCTCAAGGCGTCTAGTGGTGAGGGAGCGGCGGTGAAGGAGGCCCAGGACCTCCATATCCTCGGCAGAGTGGGAGGGGGAGTTGAAATGTTGGGTCATGGGGCGGTGTGGTTGATTGGTGCGGGTGTCCCAGACATGTTCCCTAAAGCGCTCTGCTAGGAGGCGTCCAGTCTCCCAATGTAGAGGAGCAACAGATACAATAAATGACATTGGTGGATGTGCAGGTAAAACGCTAATTCAGATTCTAATTCAGTGTTAACTCTCCATGTTAATTACATTCATGGGGAATGGCAGTGTTAGCTCCCAATGTTAAATACATTAATGAAGAATGGCAGTGTTAATTCCCCATGTTAATTACATGAATGGGGAATAGCAGAGTTAACTCCCGTGTTAATTACCTTAATGTGGAATGGCAGTGTTAACTCATTGTGTTAATTACATTAATGGGGAATTATAGTGTTCACTCCTATGTTAATTACATTAATGGGGAATGGTAGTGTTAACTCCCGTGTTAATTACATTAATGGGGAATGGAAGTGTTAGAACATAGAACATAGCACATTACAGCGCAATACAGGCCCTTTGGCCCTCGATGTTGTGCCGACCAGTCATACCAATCTGAAGCCCATCTAACCTACACTATTCCATGTACTTGTCCAATGACAACTTAAATGTACTTAAAATTGGCGAATCTACTATCGTTGCAGACAAAGCATTCCATACCCTTACTACTCTCTGATAAAGAAACTACCTCTGACATCTGTCCTATATCTATCACCCCTCAATTTAAAGCTATGCCCCCTCGTGCTCGCTGTCACCATACTTGGAAAAAGGCTCTCACTGTCCACCCTATCTAATCCTCTGATTATCTTATATGTCTCTATTAAGTCACTTCTCAACCTTCTTCTCTCTAATGAAAATAGCCTCCAGTCCCTCAGCCTTTCCTCTTAAGACCATCCCTCCATACCAGGCAACATCCAGGTAAATCTCCTCTGAACCCTTTCCAAAGCTTCCACATCCTTCTTATAATGCGGTGACCAGAACTGTACACAATACTCCAAGTGTGGCTGCACTAGAGTTTTGTACAGCTGCAGCATAACCTCATGGTTCCAGAACTTGATCCCTCTATTGATGAAAGCTAAAACACTGTATGCCTTCTTAACAGACCTGTCAACCTGGGTGTAACCTTTAAGGATCTGTGTACAAGGACACCGAGATCTCTCTGCCCATCTACAGTACCAAGAAACTTACCATTAGCCCAGTACTTTGTATTCCGGTTACTACGACCAAAGTGAATCACCCCACACTTGCCTGCATTAAACTCCATTTGCCACCTCTCAGCCCAACTCTGCAGCTTATCTAAGTCTCTGTAACCTACAACATCCTTCGTCACTATCCACAACTCCACCGACCTTAGTGTCGTCTGTAAATTTACTAACCCACCCTCTGCGCCCTCATCCAGGTCGTTTATAAAAATGATGAACAGCAGTGGACCCAACACCGACCCTTGTGGTACACCACTAGTAACTGGACTCCAGGATGAACATTTCCCATCAACCACCACCCTCTGTCTTCTTTCAGCAAGCCAAATACTGATCCAAACTGCTATATCTCCCACAATCCCATTCCTCCGCATTTTGTACAACAGCCTACTGTGGGGAACCTTATCGAACGCCTTGCAGAAATCCATATACACCACATCAAATGGTTTACTCTCATCTACCTGTCTGGTCACCTTCTCAAAGAACTCAATAAGGTTTGTGAGGCACGACGTACCCTTCACAAAACCATGCTGACTATCCATAATCAAATTATTCTTTTCTAGATGATTATAAATCCTATCTCTTATAACCTTTTCCAACACTTTACCAACAACTGAAGTAAGGCTCACTGGTCTATAATTACCAGGGTTGTCTCTACTCCCCTTCTTGAACAGAGGAACCACATTTGCTACCCTCCAGTCTTCTGGCACTATTCCTGTAGACAATGACAATTTAAAGATCAATGCCAAAAGCTCGGCAATCTCCTCCCTGGCTTCCCAGAGGACCCTAGGATAAATCCCATCCGGCCCAGGGGATGTATCTATTTTCACACTCTGCAGGATTTCTAATACCTCTTCCTTGTGAACCTCAATCCCACCTAGTCTAGTAGCCTGTATCTCAGTGTTCTCCTCGACAACATTGTCGTTTTCTAGAGTGAATACTGTCAAAAAATAGTCATTTAGTGCTTCCCCTATCTCCTCTGACTCCACACACAACTTCCCACTACTATCCTTGATTGACCCTAATCTTACTCTCGTCATTCTTTTATTCCTTAAATACCTATAGAAAGCCTTAGGGTTTACCCTGATCCTATCCGCCAACAACTTCTCATATCTCCTCCTGGCTCTTCTGAGCTCTCTCTTTAGGTCTTTCCTGACTACTTTGTAACCCTCAAGTGCCCTAACTGAGCCTTCACATCTCATCCTAACATAAGCCTTATTCTTCCTCTTGACCAGAGATTCCACTTCCTTCATAAACCACGGCTCCACGCTCTACAGCTTCCTCCCTCCCTGACAGGTACATACTTATCTAGGACACACAGGAGCTTTTCCTTGAATAAGCTCCACATTTCTAATGTGGCCATCCCCTGCAGTTTCCTTCCCCATCCTAAATCTTGCCTAATTGCATCATAACTGCCTTTCCCCCAGCTGGCACTCTTGCCCAATGGTATACACCTATCCCTTTCTATCACTAAAGTAAACATAACAGAATTGTGATCGCTATCACCAAAGTGCTCACCTACTTCCAAGTCTAACACCTGGCCGGGCTCATTATCCAGTACCAAATGTAATGTGGCCTCACCCCTTGTTGTCCTGTCTACATACTGTGTCAGGAAGCCCTCCTGCACACACTGGACAAAAACTGACCCATCTATAGTACTCGTACTATAGTGTTCCCAGTCAATATTTGGAAAGTTGAAGTCCCCCATGACAACTACCCTGTCTCTGTCACTCCTATTGAGAATCATCTTTGCTACCCTTTCCTCTACATCTCTGGAACTATTCGGAGGCCTCTAGAAAACTCCCAACAGGGTGACCTCTCCTTTCCTGTTTCGATACTCAGCCCATACTACCTCAGTTGACAAGTCCCCAAACATCCTTTCTGCAACTGCAATACTGTCTTTGACCAACAATGCCACACCTCCCCCTCTTTTACCATCTTCTCTGTTCATACTGAAACATCTAAATCCTGGAACCTGCAACAACCATTCCTGTCCCTGCTCTATCCATGTCTCCGAAATGGCCACAACATCGGAGTCCCAGGTACCAACCCATGCTGCAAGTTCACCCACCTTATTCCGGATGCTTCTGGTATTGAAGTAGATACACTTCAAACCAACTTCTTGCTTGCCGGTGCCATCTTGTGTCCCTGAAACTTGATTTTGGACCTCCCTACTATCACCATTTTCTATACTCAAACTACAATTTTGGTTCCCATCCCCCTGCTGGATTAGTTTAAACCCACCCCAATAGCCTTAGCAAATTTCCTCCCACCCCCAGGATATTAGTACCCCTCCGGTTCAGATGAAGACCATCCTGCTTGTAGAGTCCCACCTACCCCAGAAAGAGCCCCAATTATCCTACAATCCAAAACCCACCCTCCTGTAGCCAAGTGTTCAACTCCTCTCTCTCCCTATTCCTTGCCTCACTAGCACATGGCACAGGCAACAAACCAGAGACAACAACTCTGTTCGTCCTAGCTCTAAGCTTCCACCCTAGCTCCCTGAATTTCTGCCTTAAATCCCCATCTCTCTTCCTACCTATGTCGTTGGTGCCTATGTGGACCACGACTTGGGGCTGCTCCCCCTCCCCCTTAAGGATCCTAAAATCACGATCAGAGACATCATGAACCCTGGCACCTGGGAGGCAACACACCAACCACGAGTCTCTCTCGTCCCCACAGAACCTCCTATCTGTCCCAAAAACTATGGAGTCCCCAATGACTACTGCTCTGCTCCTCTTCCCTCTTCCCTTCTGAGCAGCAGGGACAGATTCTGTGCCAAAGCCCTGTGCCCCACTGCTTTCCCCTGGTAAGTTGTCCCCTGGTAAGTGTTAACTCCCTGTGTTAATTACATTCATGGGGAATGGCAGTGTTAACTCCTGCATTAATTAGATTCCTGGGGAATGGCAGTGTTAACTCCCCATGTTCATTACATTAATGGGAAATGGCAGTATTAACACCCAAAGTTAATTACATTAATTGGGAATGGCAGTGTTAATGCCCGTGTTAATTACATTAATTGGGAATGGCAGTGTTAACTCCTCGTGTACAATAAGTGAATGGAGGTGGCAGGTCAGAGAGGAGAGTGGGGAAGGTAGCAAAGAGTACAATGGGTGAATGGGGGAGGGGATGAAGGTGATAGGTCAAAGAGGAGGGTGGAGTGGAGAGGTGGAAAGGAAGACAGGCAGGTAGGACAGGTCATGGGGACAGTGCTGAGCTGGAAGGGGAACTGGGGTGAGGTGGGGGAAGGGGAAATGAGGAAACTGGTGAAGTCCACATTGATGCCCTGGGGTTGAAGTGTTCTGAGGCGGAAGCCAAGCCGTTCTTTCTCCAGGCGTCTCGTGGTGAGGGAGCAGAGGTGGAGGAGACCCAGGACCTGCATGTCCTCAGCTGAGTGGGGGGGGGGAGTTGAAATGTTGGGCCACAGGGCGTGTGGTTGATTGGTGCAGGTGTCCCGGAGATGTTCCCTAAAACGCTCTGCGAGGAGGTGTCCAGTCTCCCCAATGTAGAGGAGACCGCATCGGGAGCAACGGATACAGTAAGTGATTTTGGTGGATATGCAGGTAAAACTCTCCGTGTTAATGACATTCATGGGGAATGGCAGTGTTAGCTCCCAATGTTAAATACATTAATGGAGAATGGCAGTGTTAACCCCTGTGTTAATTACATGAATGCGGAATAGTAGTGTTAACACTCCCTATTAATTACATTAATGGGGAATAGCAGAGTTAACTCCCATGTTAATTACATTAATGGGCTATAGCAGTGTTAGCTCCCCATGTTAATTACATTATTGGGGAATTACAGTGTTCACTCCCATGTTAATTACATTAATGGGGAATGGCAGTGTTAACTTCAGTGTTAATTACTTTCATGGGAAATAACACTGTTAACTCCTGTGTTAATTACATGAATGGCAGTGTTAACTCTCTGTGTTCATTACATTAATGGAGAATGGCAGTGTTAACTTCCCCTGTTAAATAAATTAATGCAGAATGGCTGTGTTAACTCCCAATGTTAATTACATTAATAAGGAATAACAGTGTTAACTCCCATGATAATTTCACTCATAGAGAATGGCAGTGTTAACTCCTGCGTTAATTACGTTCATGGGGAATGGCAGTGTTAACTCCCCATGTTAATTACATTCATGGGGAACGGCAGTGTTAACTCCCCATGTTAATTACATTCATGGGGAATGGCAGTGTTAACTCCTGTGTTAAATACATTCATGGGGAATACCAGTGTTGGCTCCCCGTGTTACTTACATTCATGGGGAATGGCAGTGTTAAATTCCTGTGTTAAATACATTTATGGGGAATAGCTGTATTAACACCCCATCCTAATTACGTTAATGGGGAATAGCACCTTCTGTGTTAGTTACATTAATGGGGAATGGCAGTATTAACTCCCTTGTTAATTACATTAATGGAAATGGCAGTGTTAACTCCCTGTGTTAATTACATTAATGGGGAATGGCAGTGTTAACTCCCCGTATTAATTGGATTAATGGGGAATGGCAGTGTTAACTCCCCGTGTTAATGACATTCATGTGGAACGGCATTGTTACCTACCCTCGTCAATTGCATTAATGGGGAATGGCAATGTTAACTCCCAATGTTAGTTACATTGATGGGGAATAACAGTGTTAACTCCCCGTATTAATTAGATTAATGGGGAGCGGCAGTGTTCTCTCCCCATATTAATGGCATTAATGGGGAATAGCAGTGTTAACTCCCCTGTTAATTACATTAATGGGGAATGGCAATGTTAACTCCCAATGTTAATTACATTAATGGGGAATAGCAGTGTTAACTCCTGTATTAATTACATTAATGGGGAATAACAGTGTTAACTCCTGTATTAATTACATTAATGGGGAATGGCAGTGTTTAACCCCCATGCTGACTACATTAATGGGGAATGGTAGTGTGAACTCCCCATACTGACTACATTAATGGGGAATGACAACATTATTAGAATAATTAGATTATTGGAAATGGTAGTGTTAACTCCCGTGTTAATTGCATTAATGGGGAATTACAGTGTTCACTCCCATGTTAATTACATTAGTGGGGAATAGCAGTGTTAACTCCCCATATTAATTACATTAATGGGGAATGGCAGTGTTAACTCCCCATGTAAATGACATTCATGCGGAATGCCATTGTTTGCTACCCTTGTTAATTACATTCATGGGGAACGGCAGTGTGAACTTCCTTGTTAATTAAGATAATGGGGAATGACAGTGTTACTTACCCTTGTTAATTGCATTAATGGGGAACGGCAATGTTAACTCCCCGTGTTAACGACATTAACGGGGAATGGTAGTGTTAATCCCCATGTTAATTACATTAATGGGGAATAGCAGCGTTAACCCCCCATGCTGACTGCATTAATGGGGAATGGCAGTGTTATCTCCCCATTTTAATTAGATTAATGGGAACGGTAGTGTTAACTCCCGTGTTAATTACATTCATGGGGAATGGCAATGTTAGCTCCAATGTTAATTACATTAATGGGTAATGGCAGTATTAACTCCTGTATTAATTGGATTAATGGGGAATGGCAGTGTTAACTCCCCGTGTTAATTACATTAGTGGGGAATAGCAGTGTTAACTCCCAATGTTAATTTCATTAATGGGAATGGCAGTGTTAACTCCCCGTGTTAATTACATTAGTGGGGAATAGCAGTGTTAACTCTCCATGTTAATTACATTAATGGGGAATGGCAGTGTTAATTCTCCATGTCAATTACATTCATGGGGAATAGCAATGTGAGCTCCTGTGTTAATTACATTAATGGGGAATGGCAGTGTTAACTCGTGTATTAATTATATTAATGGGGAATGGCAGTATTAACTCTTGTGTTAATTAACACAGGAGTTAACACGGCCATTCCCTATTAATGTAATTAGCATGGGGAGTTAACACTGCCATTCTCCATTAATCCAATGTTAACATGTTAACTTCCATGTTAATTACATTTATGGGGAATGGCAGTGTTAACTCTCAGTGTTAATTAAATTAATGGGGAATGGTAGTGTTAACTCCCATTTTAATTACATTAATGGGGAATGGCAGTGTTAACTCCCCGAGTTAATTAGATTAATGGGGAATGGCAGTGTTAACTCCCATTTTAATTTCATTAATGGGGAATGGTAGTGTTAACTCTTTGTGTTAATTACATTAATGTGGAATAGCAGTGATAACTCCCTGTGTTAATTGCATTAATGGGGAATGGCAGAGTTAACTCTCTGTGTTAATTATATTAATGGGGAATGGCAGTGTTAGCTCCCTCGGTAAACTTTCTCAAGTTACCTCCAACATAACTACTGAGATCATTGTTTGTGGGAAAAGACATTAGAATCAGAATTCGATTATATTTTCTGTTTGTTTCAAATTCTGGTTTTGTATCCAAAATGGAACTGGGGTATGGCGAGTTTGTACCTTTTTCATTGTACTCATGTATTCTTATACTGAGTACACTGTGACTATAGTATCTAATTCTCATTCAAATTTCAATTCTAGTAATTACTTTGATCATTGTTAGAGGTGAAATGGTTTAGTTCTAAGCAACATGAGACTGCAAGTTGGCTCAACTTCTGAAATGTTCCCTGCAGCCAATCTGGTTACCGGTGAATTTTAACAGTAGAAATGGCCTGGGATGTTAACAAAATGACACACCAATGCTTGATTGAGCATGCCTGGGCACAAAGCCTACACGTGCCATTCCCCATTAATATTTTGGCTCTGTGTTTCAAAGCATACAGACTTTTCAATCCAAAACATACGATCTAATCAACAAGGTTGGTTGCACGCACTACGTAGGGAATAAACTCAAGCAAACTGAAGAAAAGTCTTTGTCATTGTTCCTGTGTGTAAGGATAATGGTAGCCAAGTCAATTGTGGACAAAGTATGATAAGTTATGGAGCAATGTACAAGTACAGAAGTGAAAAGCAACTTTAACTCTTTGTACTTCCGATATGAAAGAAATGACAGTTTCTTAATTAAAGGGTTTAAAAAAAAAATTATTAACAAGAGTGCTGACAAGTCCAGCATTTACTGCCTATTCCTTATTGCTCAGAGGGCAGTTAAGAGTCAACCATATTGCTGTAGGTCTGGAGTCACATGTTGGCCAGACCAGGTAAGGTTGGCAGATTTCCATCCCTAAAGGACATTAGTGAACCAGATAGGCTTTTACCCCAATGATTGGCAATGGCTTCATGGTTATCGTTAGACTCTTACTTCCAGATTTCGCTGATATCGAATTACACTATCTGCCATTGCAGGATTTGAACCTGGCTCCCCAGAGCATTACCTGTGCCTCTGGATTAATGGTCTAATGATAATACCACTTGGCCATTGCCCCCCTGAAATTCAATTGCGTAATGTCACTTATGTGAACATATACAAATTAAACTTAATTTGCGCCAACGATATTGATATTATTTGTGTTTTTAATATTAGGCGCTGCTGAAATTTCCTGTCTGTGATTGATCTGAAGTTTTTGATTCTAATTTTAGTATCTTGTAATTAGATTATAACTTGCTCTCCCTATAGAGTATCCTTCAAAACTTGAATTAGCTGCATTAGGAAATGCTTCCTATATTTGACTTCATTTATTACACAGTAATTCATGTTTACCGAGGAATAAGTCAAATGTGTGTGCAGTAGTAAGGTATGCATCTTGAACATAAGGTCATGAAACAAATGGCAGAAGACACCTGGACTGAAAGCTTAGACACCAATATCCTCAAATCAGTGACAGAAGAAATGGCCAAACTCCTGTCCATCCCGTTAAATATTTGAAAAGGTGGTGCTTTGCCACAGACGACTGGGGGACACTGAATATCGTTTCAAAGTTCAAAGCAGGAGTGAGGTAGAAGCCAGGATCGTGAATGTTTTGATTGGATTAGATTCCCTACAGTGTGGAAAAAGGTCCTTCGGCTCAACAAGTCCACACCGACCCTCCGAAGAGCAACCCACCCAGACCCATTTCCCCTACTCATGTACCTATCACTATTTAGGCATGGCCAATTCACCTAACCTGCACATCTTTGGACTGTGGGAGGAAACCGGAGCACCCGGAGGAAACTCACACAGACACAGATGGTCAGTGAAGAAAATGATTGAATTGAATTGACTTGAATTGAATTTATTGTCCTGTGTACCGAGGCACAGTAAAAAGCTTTGCCTTGCGAGCAATACAGGCAGATCAGAGAGTTAAGTTGCATAGATAAGTAAATAATAGGTAAGCAACGGCAAAATCAAAAACACAGGTACATGTGAAGTGTTTGTGAGTCCATTCATTATTCTAACAACAGTAGGGTAGAAACAGTTTCGAAACTGGCTAGTGCGTGTGTTCAGGCTTCTGTACCTTCTCCTTGATGGTAGAGGTTGTAGAAAAACATTGCCAGGGTGGGATGGATCTTTGAGAATGCTGGCGGCCTTTCCTTGGCAGCGGGCCAGATGGATTCTATAGATGGGAGGTTCGACACAGTATGTCAGATACTCTCAATGTCCCTTAAAAGAGTATACAGATTGGTGGCAGTTTGGTCCCAGTGGGTATTTTAACTGCTGCAATGATCCTGTAACACAGAGTCAGACAGCACAGAAACAGGCCCTTCAGCCCATCATTATCTATGCTGACTAACAAACACCAAACTACACTCACCCATTTACGTGCATGTAGCCCATAACCAACTATGTCCAGGCATTTTACATACTCATCCAGACATTGCAAGAGTATCTACCTCTCTCACCTTCTCAGGCAGTGTGTTCCATGGACTGGGCATGAATATTGTGGCATTGAAGAATCCAACAGACAGTTACTTCAAACAACCATTATGTCGTCATAGAATCCTTACAGTGCAGAAGCAGGCCATTTAGCCCATCAAGCTCACACCAACCCTCCAAAGAGCATCCCATCCAGACCTAGCCAATCACCTTATCCCGGTAACCCCCATTTCCCATGGAAAGCTCACACAACCGTAGACATAATGGAACAATTCAGTGTGGCCAATCCACCCTAACCCGCACATCTTTGGAGTGTGGAAGGAAACCAGAGCACCCAGAGGGGACCCACACAGACAGTCACCCGAGGCTGGAATCGAACCCAGGTCCCTGGTGTTGTGAGGCAGCAGTGCTAACCACTGAGCCACCATGCCACCTCTTTATAGCCATTGCATTCCTCAGGCGCATATCAGTCCAAAATAACATTCAGCTATTAGTCTACAACAGAGCAGCGTGCTTCCAGTAGAGTGCAATGCTTCATGTGATCAGAGGAGGAATGCATACAGGACCCTTATACCATCAGGACACGTGGTAGAATCCAGTGATAATCTCATGAGCATGTCTCTTAAAGGTACCGATATACAAACCATAGACATAGCAGGACATCCCCTCTTCTGACCACTTTATACCATTGGCATGGTGTGCGACAATATGGAAGAATGGTTCATCTTCTGAAACTTTGCTTGGTTGGTTCTGAATTTCTTGGATGCATTACCTTCTTAACACTTGCCTTGATGCCAGGTGAAGGACAGGGGGTTTTGAGGGGATTGAGGATTTTTCTTTCACTCAGAGGCTGGTGTGAATCTGGAATGTGCTCTCTGGGAGAAGAGTTTAGATTAGATTAGATTCCCTACAGTATGGAAACAGGCCCTTCAGCCCAACAAGTCCACACCGACCCTCCGAAGAGTAACCCACCCAGTCCCATTTCCCTCTGACTAATGCACCTAACACTATGGACAATTCAGCATGGCCAGTTCATCTGAGCTGCACATCTTTGTGACTGTGGGAGGAAACCAGAGCACCCGGAGGAAACCCACGCAGACACAGGGAGAATGTGCAAACTCCACACAGTCAGTCATCCAAGGCTGGAATCGAACCCGGGACCCTGGTGCTTTTGAGGCAACAGTGCTAACCACTGAGCCACCATGCTGCCCAAGGTGGGAAATCTCAAAACCTTTACAAAGAACTTGATGAGCACTTGAAATATCATAACAGGAGATGGGAATTGGGATTGGTGTAGATTTCAGGTAGTTTTCCTCAGTGCCAAGACAGTAGACTGAAGGACTGTATGATTCTGTGAATTCCACAGATCATTAATGAACCCAAACCCAAAGCTTTCTCGTGGCAATTTTGAGCTGGATGGCAAGCCAGGGAAACAGATCTTCTGTTCAAGGTAGAAGCTGCCTCCTTTCAATTCCGATGGAACGGAGGGTGAGTGGATCGACAAGTAGATATTCTGCCATCTTGACTGATTTACTTTGGCAGGGGAATAATAAGGCAAAACTTGGCTCAATTAAATGATCTGGGAAGAAGCAATTCTTTTTGTAATGTGCTGTAACTATTGCCCAAAAGGAACATTATAAAAAGAGTCTGCTTTGAACAGTTAACCAATCCTGAGGTCTGAGAACATAATATAAGTTAATCATTCCAAGACATTGCATGTTATATTAATAGACTAGTTTATGGACTACTCCTAGAATCTTATTCAATGTCTCTAGGAGCCATTTGTGTCTAATATCCCAATAGGAGGATGCTATTATATTTTAGTTTAATCATTAATCATCCAAATATTAAATGTTGATATATTGGCACATGAAATGCTGTGCCTCAAGCAGTAAGTTACATATTTTGCACAGTACATATGACATCCAGATATTTTTCTTTGCATCATTTATAAACATTAAACAGTCAAAGTTTGTAAATAGTGTTAAAGACTGTGTCTGGCATAGAAAGAGGCCATTTGGTCCATTGAGCCAATGTCTTTGGGTGTGACCATTGACCAGAAACCAAACTGCTCCAGCCAGACAAATACTTTGCCAACAAGGGTACATGAGAGGAGTAACCCACCTCCTACAAGGCACAAGTCAGGAGTGTGATGGAATACTCTCCACTTGTCTGGATGGGTCCAGCTCCAACAATACTTAAGCAGTCTGCTTGATTGGCACCACATCCACAAACATCCATTCCATCCACCACTGACGCTCAGTAGCAGCAGTGTGTGCTATCAACAAGCTGCACTGCAGAAATTCACCAAAAAACCCTTTGATAGCACCTTCCAAACCCACAAACACTTCCATCTAGAAGGATAAGTGCAACAGATACACAGGAACACCCCATCCTCTGCAAGTTCCCCTCCAAGCCATTCACCATCCTGACTTGAAAATATGTTAGTGTTCCTTCACTATCACTGGGTCAAAATCCTGGAATTCCATCCTAAGGGCATTGTGGGTCAATCTATAGCACATGGACTGGAGTGGTTCATTCCCACCATCTCAAGGGGCAACTAGAGACCGCCATTAAATGCTGGCCCAGCCAGCCATGCTGATCCCGTGAATGACTAAAAAATTCAGGTCAACCTGTCTTGTTGAAAAGGCTGATGATTATTATGATGATGTTGAAAGTAGTGACAATGAGCTGAAAAATGTGTTGCTGGAAAAGCGCAGCAGGTCAGGCAGCATCCAAGGAGCAGTAGAATCGACGTTTCGGGCATGAGCCCTTCTTCAGGAATTCCAGAAGAAGGCTTTATGCCTGAAACGTCGATTCTCCTGCTCCTTGGATGCTGCCTGACCTGCTGCGCTTTTCCAGCAACACATTTTTCAGCTCTGATCTCCAGCATCTGCAGTCCTCACTTTCTCCTAGTAGCCACAATGTCCAGAACACTATGTGAATATTGGCTTTGTTCACCTTTGGCACATCCAGAAGGCCATATTTTCAATCATGACAGTCAATGGTGTACTTCCTTGAAGTGTAGTTAATTGCTGTAATGTGAGCAGACAATAAGATCCCACAGCCAGCTAGGTGACAATGATCAGATTATCTCTTGTCGGAGAGGTAAATACTGTACAGGGTATCAGGGATAAAACAACGACCCACTACTCCTGCCCTTTTGCTGTTCTTTGACATTGTGCCTTGAGATTTCTCAGGTCTGTAAAGCAGGATTGAGAGGTCGAATGGCCTACTCCTGCGCCTAAATCATTATGTCTGGGACAGCAGTTAAACCCTCACGTTACCATCCCATCTGCAAAACAGCACATCTATAAGTGCAGCACTCCCTCAGTGCACAGTACACCAGATGTAGTCTAACCTGGCCTTTCCTGGAGCGTTATATGGATGGAACAAAACCTCTTTGTCTTTATTTTTGAATCCTAGTTAGAAAGGATAACATTCCAATAGCCTTCCTGATTATTCCTGTAACTGACAACTGGATTTCAGCCTTCTATTCTTGGACCCTTGAAACTGTTGTGACTGTGATTGTTCCTAAATTTACATCACCGGAATAATACTCAGACCTCTCCATGTCTTTGGTCCAAAATGGATGATCTCATCCTTACTAAGCTCAATGTTCTGGTGCACATTAATCTCACGTCACTGAGGCTGAGACTGAGAATTCGCCCCACCAAAATCAATCCCATCTGTTTCTTTGTTGTCGCTAAAAGCGCGACGCTGTCGAAGCAGCGTAGAAATATGAGTTGACAGAGCATGAATTCCACTCCGATGAGTCACTATCACAAACCTGACCAGCACCTGATTCTCCATTTCACATTGTTCAGGGCAGGCTGTGAATGAGACTAGCACGCGATCCACCCTCTGCCTCAGTCAACTGTGGATACCTGGGCATTTAGACCCTCTCACTCACTGCACTGCTATGTCATAGGAGCAACTGCATTGAACCCAAGATGGCCAATGATGACACAGATACCTTACTGCTGGTGGTATCTTTCAGAATTTGCCTAGTTCTACAGAAATATGCTCAGACCATTCCATTACACTCCTTTTATACGTCTTAGCAACACATGAATTTGTAATATTGCTGGGCTAGTAATCCAGAATTCCAGGCTCACATTCTGAGGACAAGCACGAACATTAATGGAGAAACTCAGCATCTGTGGAGAGAAAATCAGAGCTAATGTTTGAGTGACCCTTTTTCTGAACTGTTCTGGAGAAGGGTCACTGCACTTGAACATTAACTCTGTTTCTCTCCACAGACTCTCCCCAGACCTGTTGAGTTTCTCCAGCAATTACTGGTTTTGTTTCAGATTTCGAACAACTACAGCCCTTTGATTTTTTTTAAAGCTGTGGGGATATGGGTTCAATCCCCACCATGGCAGATGGTGAAATTGAAATACAACACAACAAAAAGCCAGCTTAATGGTGGCTGTATAACCCTGTGTGTTACCATCATTGTGTACTTGCTGTACATTATTACCACAAACTTACCTGATTCACCAATACCCCTTTAGGGAAGGACACATGACTTCCTTACCTGGTCTGACCTACAAGTCAGTATAGATCCACATGAGTGTGGTTGATCTTTAACCACCCTCTGGGCAATAAGTAATGGTGATAAGTGATGGCAATGCCAGCAACACTCACATCCTATGAAGAAATGAAAAAAGCCTCAATATAGAATGGAATGTTGCCTCACACAGATAGCTGGTCCCAGGGGTGTTACTGAGCCCGTATTTCTGGCTTAGCTCAGCTGCTGGAACCTCTGAGTCTGAAGTCATAGAACATAGAACATAGAAGAATACAGCGCAGTACAGGCCCTTTGGCCCTCGATGTTGCGCTGATCCAAGTCCACCTAACCTACACTAGCCAACTATCCTCCATAGGCCTATCCAATGCCCACTTAAATGCCCATAAAGAGGGAGAGTCCACTACTGGCAGGGCATTCCATGAACTCACAACTCGCTGAGTAAAGAACCTACCCCTAACATCTGTCCTATACCTACCACCCCTTAATTTAAAGCTATGCCCCCTTGTAATAGCTGACTCCATACGTGGAAAAAGGTTCTCACGGTCAACCCTTTCTAAACCCCTAATCATCTTGTACACCTCTATCAAGTCACCCCTAAACCTTCTTTTCTCCAATGAAAACAGCCCCAAGTGCCTCAGCCTTTCCTCAACGATCTTCCTACCATACCAGGCAACATCCTGGTAAACCTCCTCTGCACCCGTTCCAGTGCCTCCACATCCTTCCTATAGTATGGCGACCAAAACTGCACACAATACTCCAGATGCGGCCGCACCAGAGTCTTATACAACTGCAACATGACCTCAGGACTCTGGAACTCAATTCCTCTACCAATAAAAGCCAGTACGCCATATGCCTTCTTCACCGCACTATTTACCTGGGTGGCAACTTTCAAAGATCTGTGTACATCTGCTCATCCACACTACCAAGTATCCGACCATGAGCCCAGTACCCCATCTTTTTGTTACTCTTACCAAAGTGAATCACCTCACACTTAGCTACATTGAACTCCATTTGCCACCTTTCTGCCCAGCTCTGCAGCTTATCTATATCCCGCTGTAACCAGCCACATCCTTCCTCACTGTCAACAACTCCTCCGACTTTTGTATCATCCGCAAACTTGCTCACCCAACCTTCTAACCCCTCCTCCAGGTCATTTATAAAAATGACAAACAGCAATGGTCCCAAAACAGATCCTTGCGGAACACCGCTAGTAACTGCACTCCAAGATGAACCTTTACCATCAACAACTACCCTCTGTCTTCTTCCAGCCAGCCAATTCCTAATCCAAACCTCCAACTCACCCTCAATGCATACCTCTGTATTTTTTGCAGTAGCCTACCATGGGGAACCTTATCAAACGCCTTACTAAAATCCATATACACCACATCTACCGCTTTCCACTCATCCACCTCCTTAGTCACCTTCTCAAAGAATTCAATAAGGTTTGTGAGGCACGACCTCCCTTCACAAAATCATGCTGGCTATCCTTGATCACATTATTCCTATCCAGATGTTCATAAATCCTATCCCTTACAATTCTCTCTAAGACTCTCTAAGTCCGTGAGCTTGAGCCCCAGTTCTGAAGATTGGAGCAAAACACTGTAGGCTGCGACTCATATTGGCCGCATGTTGGTTTGTGAGACAGGGTGGTGCCAACGCCCTGTGCTCAGTTCCTGAACCAGCTGAGGTCACCTACCTTTTTCTGAGGTGTGCTGCTCCTCAGGTTAACCTCAGCCCCAGTCCTCTCTCTGTGCTCCTCTGGGACAATGGTGACTTCAGTTTGCAGTACTGAAGGAATACTGTGCTGTTGGAGGAGATCTTGTCTGTCCCCCTGTAAGGTGGTACTGCAGAACAGTGGATGATAATCCCTCAAGCAACACCTAAAACAGCTGGTCACGATCACTTTGCTGTTTGTGGGAGCTTGCTCTCCAAGTTTCCCTCTAGTAACACAATAGATACAGTCTCAATGCGATTAGTGATGAGGGAGAGCTCATTTTCACTATGATCTCGAATGCACCATTGGAAAGGGTGTAGAGTAAATTTTGAAAGGCCATTTGATAAATAGTTGAGAAGGAAAAATGCACAAGGCACTGGGGATAAAGCAGAGCAGTGACTTTATCTTACAAAGAACCAGCATAGGCACATGGGCCAAATGGCCACTTCCTTTACTATGTCAGTCTAGGATTGTGTGAGATGATGAGTATGTTGTTGTTCCTCTGCCCAGGTTCGAGTCACGATCTCAGACAGCCTCGTTCGGCTACGGCTGATTTCCTTGATGCAGACAATGTTGAGGGAGGGTCTGACTGAGGTGTACAAAGGTCTGAGGGGTATAGACATGGTCAGTGGGTAAGAGGGGCAGTAAGGTAAGGGGTAGAAGGTTTAGCCAGATTTGAGAAAAATGTTTTTCACCCAGAAGATGTCGGGTATCTGGAACTTGATGCCGAACAGGATGGATAAGGCAGGAACGCTCACAACATTTGAGAAGTAGTGAAGTGAACACTTGAAATATCAGAGTATACATTGCTATGGGCTAAGTGTTGGAAAATGGGATTAGAATAGATGGACATTTGATAAACAGTATTGAAATGATGGGCTGAAGGGCCTTTTCTATGCCTCTATGCCTGCAGACTAACCAAGTATCGATGGAGTAATATTCTTCTTGATTCATGAACCAAGGAAATCTGAACCATGATGCACTTAGGACCAACCCAGGCCCTCATATTCAGAAAACTGTTGGGAAAGACCACGACCACAACTGGTATAGTGAGGGATATTCAGAACTGAGAATCTGCCAAAATTCTGTCTTTCCATTATCTGCCATTTTTCACATTTGTTTTTGTAAGAATCTTACTAACTTTATCGATGGGAATATAGCCAAAGGTTTAAAACAGCATCAAAGTCAGAACATGAGCCCAAAGAAACATATTAAAGTTAAACTTCATGCTATTTATGTCTTAAAGTGACTGATGCTTCTTTACTGGAAGAATTCTGAAGATGTAATCAAATCAACATGGACAGCGTTCTGAAGTAAAATCAGCGTGGAAATGGCAGGTAGCGATAATGTCCCAAACTAGTAACTCAGTGGCCTGGCTGTTACTGTTGGGGCAGGGGGGTGGCTGAGTGGCGGGGGAGAGGGGGTGAGGTCAGGGATGGTAGGTAGGGTGTTCAAATCATATCACAGCAACTTGTGGAATTTCGGCTCAGTTACAATATGCTGGGCATAGTGCTGGTATGGTCACTAAGCTTGTATTTCCAAACCCCAGGCTAATGTTGTGGGGGAATGGGTTCAACTCCCAGTTGAAATTATGCCATTCAGCCCCTGAAGCCTGCTATCCCTTTCAATAAGATCTGATATAATTGCAGGCACAACTACATTTTCTTGTCTGGCCCCTTCCTAACACCCAACTCCCTCGTCTAAAGAAAAATCTCTCTCATTCAGCCACTACCTTCTGGAGAAAAGAATTTCACTCTCTAGCCACTTTCTGATAGAGGAAAAAGGCATTCTATTCATCCCCCTCTCTTAAATGGGAGACCTCTCACTCCTAATGTATCCTCTAGTTTTAGATTCCCTCTATAAATACTGGCTGTGCCAGTCACGCCCATATTCTATTGTGGGGGGATGGTGGGAGTGCTGGGTGGGAGGAGGTGGTGAAATCTGGACATTCTGGTGAGCTAGCAGCGAAGGAAACCTCCATCCAGCATCGAACCTCTCCAGTCCTCTCAAGATCCCATACGTTTGCGGCTGAAGGGTGACTTTACAGAGGCTTATAAAATCATGAGGGCCATGGATAAGGTGAATAACCAAGGTCTTTTCCCTGGAGTGGGGGAGTCCAGAACTAGAAGGCATATTTTTGAGATGAGAGGAGAGAAATTTAAAAGGGACCAGAGTGTGGATCGTATGTGGAATAAACTGCCAGAGGAAGGGGTTGTTGGAGGAACAGTTACAACATTTAAAAGACATTTGGACAGGTACATGAAGAGAAAAGGTTCAGAGGGATATGGGCCAAATGCTGGCAAGTGAGATTAGTTTAGTTTGGGAATCTTGGTTGGCATGGACAAGTTGGATTGAAGGATCTGTGCTGTATGACTCTATTACTCAGAGATCACTTCTCCTTATTCTAAGCAGGCCAGGCCCAGTTTGTTCAACCATTCTTCATATGATAAGCCTTTTATACCAAGGAAGAAGTTCAGTGAACATCTGCTGAACTACTCCTAAACCAAAACATGCGATCTCACACCAATCTACAGCTGCCAAACTTTCTGTAATTATTTAAATCCAGTCAAATGTTAACAATGGATATGTTTTGCGTCTTTGTTCTGACCATAGCCCCTAAAACTTGGAGACAGTCCAAGAAAACAAACTGATAACTTTGCCACTTATATGATGGCACTTCATTTAAAGAAATTATATCTTTAAGATAGCCGCGTTTTAGATTTTTGACTTTGACCCTTGCGCTGGCTAGACAACACATGTCTCATCTTAGCACCGCACTATCAACATTTTAAGAAGATTCATGCAATGAAACATCCACAGCCCTTGACAGGATCAATTTCAATTTAACATTTGGCAAGTTCCAGCTGATCATATCATGGCTTCGTTGTAGTCAATCCTACCTTTTATTAGGTTTTAAAGAGAAACACGTCCTTTCTGTTTGGGATAGATGGAAGAGGGCAGCAGGGAGGAGGTGGATGTTAACTGGATGGATCTTTGGGTTTGTGATAAAGCTGGTGATAGAAGCTATTTGTCTGTCGCTGCAGCTACTGTTTGCATAGTGCAGCCCCTAAATTTGATGCAATCACTGCATTTGGTCTAAAGGCTCTGTGGTAATGTTGTTGAGCTGGTAACTTGGAGGTGCAGGCTAATGGTCCCAAGGCATTGGTTCAAATGTCAATTCTACACCAACTGGTAGAATATAAACTCTGGAATTGGAAGCTAGTAATGATTACAATGCAATAAATCATTTCGATAGACTGAGTTCACTTTGGGGAAAGTTCTTCTTACCTAGTCTGTCCTGCATATTGACTCCACACCCACTATGGTTAACGCTTAACTCTCCTCTGAAATGACTTAGTGGGATCGTCAGCCCAAGGGGCAATTAGGGTTGGGCAACAAGTGCCATGTCAGAGATACCCACATCCTGTGAATGAATAAAAACAAGTTCAGGTCAATCTGTAAATTTAAAAAAGCTGATGGTTATTAAAATGATAGATTGCACATTCCAGGAAAGGATGAATTAAAAAATAAATAACAATCCAACTAAGTACTAATAAACAGACCTTAGAGTGCTGGCAAATGGGATGAGACTAATTTAGGATATCTGGTCATAATGCATGAGTTGGACTGAAGGGTCTGCCTTCAGTGTTGTAGTACTCGATGACTCTAATTGGAAAAAATGAAACCCTTCACATCTGCAGATTTAGGACCTCCACCAACACCACCCCATTCCCGCCCCCCCCCACATTGCCTTCCAAGCATTTTCAGAATAATTTTGCTGGGGATATTTTTCCCAGCAGTGTTCATTTTGCCCGCCTGCAATGCTTTTCGGGCTGACAATGTAATGCTGTGGTTGTGCCGGCGTTTTATTAAGTGCCTCATTGTGAGTGTTTTGATGAGCACAGATGTGGTGTGGCTGGAATGTGGATCTCAAGCCATACAGTCAAGACAGCTGGTGCAGTGGACTATCACATTTCCGATGGTATTTAAAACTAGTTATCCCTCTGTTAGCCCCTTCGACAATCCAACTGCATTCAGGTGCTTTAACTTCACATTGACAAGCATGCACGTGTGTCTAAAAAAATATTTAAAACTCTGCTCCACAAATAGATTAATGTGGATAATTCCATTTGAGACAGCCTTGAGTGTTTACAGGAAGCAGATTATTTTTCAGCCCTGAGCACTGACCTGGGATCCACATTCAGTTGAATATTTCATATTGTCGACAACCTCTGTTTTGTTGTAGTCGTTCAGTTAAAAAGATTGTGCAAGTCCATAGCTTTTTGTCTCTGCTGTTTATTCTTCTGGACCCTGTAGCTTTAAAGGATGTTATAGATTCCACTCTGAGAGTGGAGCCTTAAGTTCACAACGTATTACAGTCAAGGTCACTTTGGACAGAGGTCAAAGGTCAATAGCACGATGACCATTCTGTGTTGGCCAAGCATAGGGTCACATCTAGCGCTGGCTGTTTTGGTGAACTGCTTGAAGTTTGTTCTTTGTTTGTTTGTTGGAGATTACCTCTCAATTCATGGATGATGCCCACTCAGGATGGCAGGTACATGTCATGTTCTTTGTGTGAGTGAACAGGTCAATTCTTGACCCACACATTGATGGGCACAGGGGGTAAGAGGTTCCACATAGCACTGGGACCCAGAGAACAGGATTTGCTTCCATTTCCTTCCTTCTCTGTCACCCTCGAAGCACCCAGTTAGTCAGAGCCTGCCAACCTGTGAATTACTCTTTTATTCCCACTCTCTGCTTTCTTCCTACTAACCAACCCTCAATTCATACAGTTTAATATATAATGGTTCCTCCCTTTTTCACAGATAACTACGGACATCCAACCCCGAATGGATAGTAATCGTAATGACTGCTGCTTGATTGTAAACAAATATCTCTACATTTCATCTGCATCATTGCATGTCACATGCTAATCCTCAGGCATATAATTATAATAAAATTACTTTGCTGTATAACTGATGTTTTTGGTCTGCTGGGAGGAATGCCAACAATGGAGAGATTGCATCAAATGTCTATTCTAATTGTTACTTGAAATATCCCATTCTTCTGGTTTAGCTGCGATGGAAGATGATAGCTTCCTCCAGCAACTGGCAGCTCAACTCCAAACCATTTGCTCAGGCCTGATTTCCCCATGGACGGAAATGGCGGGATCAGAGAAAAAGCTAAGATTCCCTGCTTGACATTGAGTGCAAGTCAGAGGTCAGGAATTCTGCAGCAAGTTATCTCCTGACTCCCCAAAGCTTGTCCACCATCTACAAGGTACAAGTCAGGAGTGTGATGGAATATTCCCACTTGCCTGGATGGGTGCAGCTCCAACAACACACAAGAAGCTCAATACTGTCCAGGACAAAGCAGCCCACCTGATTGGCACCGCATCCATCAAAATTCATCCCTTCCACCATTGGTGTACAGTGACAGCTGTGTGTACCATCTACAAGATGCATTGTAACAACTTGCTGTGGTTCCTTACAAACCTGTACCACCTAAAAAGACAATGGCAGCAGATGCATGGGAACGCCACCCCCTGCAAGTTCCCCTCTGAGACACTCACTGTCCGGATTTGGAAATATATTGCTGTTCCTTCACCATCACAGCATCAGCATCCAGGAACAACCTACCTAATGGGTCTGTGCCATGCTGCATGGACAGCAGTGGCTCAAGAAAGCAGTTCACCACCAACTCCTCAAGGTTATATGGGGAGGGGCAGTAAATGTGTTCATGGCACCCATGTGATAGTCCACAAAAGCAAAAGAACAATTTGTATTGATGTCGCATCTTCTCTGGGATAAATGTCCCAAGTCATGACCAAACAGAAGTCTTACCCTGAGCCACTTAGTTGGAGAGATGACCATTGGTTGGGAGTAGGAATCACAAGATTCATTGGAGATTTGGAGAGCCCTAGGCAATTTGATTGGAGTATGTAATACACTGAGGGATCTCGACAACTTGGGTATGGAAGAAACTAGAAGCAGGAGCAAGCAAAAACAGAAAGTGCTGAAGAAACTCAGCAGATCTGGCAGCATCTGTGGAGACAGAAGCAGCGTTAATGTTTCAAATCCAGTGATCCTTCTTCAGAACTGGAATCTGTAATTAGTGTTGACTGTTTCAAATTAAAAGATTGCCCATTTAAGACAGAGATGAGGAGTTTAGGAAGTTTAGAACACTAACCCAGTCATTTAGCTACTTTGCACATGACATTGTTCTTAATGACTGGTATTCATCACACCTTAAAGTGTCTAAGGGGTTCATGCTGTGCAAAGAACGTTCCACAACTCTGCCTGTGGATGGGCCTATGTTTGGCCATGGATTTTTGATAACTCAAGGGTTATTACACAGTTTGTTAAGGTACTGAGCTGGGGAGATTCTAGATTCAGTCTGTGTGGGATAAACTAGGATGTCTCAAAAGTGATGAAGTAAAAATTATTTGGATCTGAGATACATTACTGACTCATTCCACTTTAGAAATAGAACCAGTCTGACTCAAGATTGGGATAAAGACAAACTTTAACCTCACACCTTTAATGCATTGTCTGAGCTGAGATGGCACCTATTGTTAGAAAACCTGAATTTATCTTGAGGATGTGACTTAAAAGAAGTTCTGGGATTTACATATTAAAGAACTGAAACCTGCAACCAATTTTAAAAGATGAAAGACTTAATCTAAGTTTATCACTTCAGCTGCTTGACACTGTAATCTTTTGCTACAAATTCTGTGTCTTATGATCCTGCTTCAGGTCAGGGTGAATTGGCCATGCTAAACTGCCCATAGTGTTCTGTACATTAGTCAGGGGTAAATGTAGAGGAATGGATCTGGGTGGGTTACTCTTCGGAGGGTCGGTGAGGACTTGTTGGGCCGAAGGGCCTGTTTCCATACCGTAAGGAATCTAATCTAATCTAATCTAGCCACTTGATGAAGAAGCAGCACTCCAAAAGCGAGAGCTTCTAAATAAACCTGTTGGACGATAACCTGGTGTTGAGTGATTTATAACTTTGTCCACACTAGCACTAGCTAACAGTCTAACACTAGCACCTCCACTTTATGACTCATTACTGCCATTATTCCCTTTGTTACTGGAGGTGGCCTTCTCTTGTCAACAGAGAGTCACCTGTTCTGCATTCTGACATGGTTATGGAGCGTGATGGATGACCTGTTTGCTTTTTCATAGATGAGGATAAACAGGTGAATGGGATGTGAGTGAAGGAGTTGGTAAAGTACACAAGAAACATCAGTGTGAGTTGGTTATGGTGGAGGTCGCCCGCATTTTGCTAACCCTGCATTTTCGGCCTTGCCTTTTGGTTACCAGTGCCTTGACAGAACAAGATGGATGAAGACGTGGTTAACTTCAATGGATCATCTGCATAGCCCTCTGAGCGAGTGCTGACTTGTCATTCTTTCGATTTAATTGTTATTTATAAATCAGAAACTCCATATTACATCATTATAAAATCTGAGTGTCCAGGACTTGACACCATTTTAAGAGGTAACACCTGTTTGGGTACTTCAATGCATCAAGGGGAAGTCAAAGTAACTTTCAAGACTTCCTGGGGATTCTAATTCTTTCACGTCATGTGAGTGTTGAAGGCAAGACCAGCATTTGATGCTGGAAAAGCACAGCAGGTCAGGCAGCATCTGAGGAACTGGAGAATCGAACTTTCGAGCATCGATGTTTCGTCAATGAACGGCTAATGCCCAAAACATGATTCTCCTGCTCCTCGGATGCTGCCTGACCTGCTGTGCTTTTCCAGCACCACACTCTCGACTCTGATCTCCAGCATCTGCAGTCCTCACTTTCTCCCAGCATTTGATGCCCATTAGTCACTACCCTCAGGAAGTGCTCCGAATATAAAAAGAACTGCTCCCGTCTTTCTGGTGTGAGGAAGGGCCACTCGACCCGAAACGTTAACTCTGATTTCTCTGCACCGATGCTGCCAGACCTGCTGAGTTTTTCCAGCAACTTCCTGTTTTTGTTCCTGACTTTCTGTGGTGGGATGACATGACTCAAATGGACCGCTAGGCCGCATTGCTGTGGGTCTGGAAACACACGTTGGTCAGACTAGGAAAGGACGGCAGATTTCTTTCTCCAAAGAAGGAAAGGCAACTAAATAATAGCATACAGCAATTTTACATACACACTCTTGAAATAGCTTAACATTGCATACTTTCTAACTAACCAAGTTTTCAAAGTCGCCAAGGTAGAATTGGATCCCATTCCAGGAGAGCAAACACAGGTCTCCAGGTTAAGTGACTGGACCACTGTATCACTGGTTCACTTCACCAATATTGCCCCACTGTGTCCCAGCATTCCTCAATGGAGAGAGTGGTGACACCAGGCTAAGACAGAAATTGTCTTTTAGCTGAACTTATCTTGGACTGGGACCACTGAGCACAACTTTGCCCGTGTGCTACTAGACGACAACAGTAATATTTCTGCCTCCACTTTTAAACCAGATATTCAAAGATTTCCTGGACTTTGAAGCTTTTAACAACAGGTTAACAAAAATAATGAAATCCCCATGGTAGTCACAGACAAGTGCTTAAAGGTAAAGTATCATATTCAATGCCCTGTAGGTTATAATCCTGACCTCTTCCTCAGAAAAATATCTTGCAGTGTATCATCTGACAATCTCCCATTATTGTACCTTAAAGGTTCTCTGTAATTTTCCTGAAACTTAAGCAGGGGTACAACAAAGCACTTTTATTGGTCTGTTGATAAATTTTACAGCTTTTTTTTCTTACAGTACAACTGTCGTCTTATGTTACTGAATTTATTTAAAATACCTTGAGCTATAGGACAAAGCTTATATAAGTGGAAAAGAATGCTGTGTGCATACTTCATCCTGACACTGTCACAATACATTCTTTGTGAGCATACAACAGGTATGCTGTTTCTTTAAAGTCACAAGTGATTAGATTCCTCTGGTAGATCTTTTATCTTCTTTTATCTAGTTAACCCTCAGTACTAGACTATTTACCATGGAAATGGAGCTTTAGCTTGCTACATCTGATAAGCTCATGTCTAACTCAGCATAGCTGGCAGATGCAGTGCCAGTCTGCTTTTGTTAGTTAAAGCAAAATGCTGTGGAGGCTGGCAAAAAAGCCAGAGAGTGCTGGAGAAACTCAGCAGGTGTGGCAGCATTGGTAGAGACAGCAACGGAGTTAGCGCTTTGAATTCAGTGTGACTCTTCTCTCTCTCTGCAGTTGCGGCTGCACCTGCTGAGTTTCTCTAGCATTCTCTATTTTTATATTAACTTGGAGGCGTTGGGGGGAGTGAATGGCCAATGATGGCAGGGGATATGGATGAGTGGATAGGCAGTTAATATGGTGGGTATCACATTATTGATGCCACTTTTGGGGTAGGATTGGGGTGGGAATGGGGTCACGGTAAGGGCGAGTTTGGGGTTGTGGAGGTGGATGGAGTGGAGGAAATAATGTTATTGAACTAGAGACTTAGGCTACTGCACTGGTTCGAATCCCAACATAACAGCTGATGGAGTGTAATCTCAATTAGTGCAAGATGAGTTATTTTATTTTCCAAAAATCGCCTGGATTACTAATTTCGTTAAGGAAAGGGAGCTTGCAGTCCTCACCTGATCTGCCCTAAATGGGACTCCAGAAAATCAGCAAAGTTGTTGCCTCTGAAATGATCAAACAATTCATTCAGTTCAAGGACAATTAGGGATAGCTGAGCATGGTCTAGCAAACTCATCAGATCAAGAACGGTTAGGGAAGGCCATATTCCATGAAAAGAATGGTGCTGTTTAGGTTATTTCATAAATACTTTGGATGGGCCAGTCATCAGTAAAATTCAAATGGCTCATAATGAAGAAACTTGATTGGACTGGTTTATGTCTTGGAAGGGTTCAGAAAAGATGTACGAGGATGTTGACAGCATTGGAGGATTTGAGCTACAGGGAGGGGCTGAAGAATCTGGGCTGTTTTTCCTGGAGTGTCGGAGGCTGAGGGGTGACCTTATAGAGGTTTATAAAATCATGAGGGGCATGGTTAGGGTAAATAGACAAAGTCTTTTCCCTGGGGTGGGGGAGTCCAGAACTAGACGGCAAAGGATTAGGGTGAGAGGGGAAAGATATAAAAGAGACCTAAGGGGCAACTTTTTCACACAGAGGGTGGTACGTGTATGGAATGAGCTGCCAGAGGATGTGGTGGAGGCTGGTACAATTGCAACATTTAAAAGGCATTTGGATGGGTATATGAATAGGAAGGGTTTGGAGGGATATGGGTTGGGTGCTGGCAGGCGGGACTATATTGGGTTGGGAGATCTGGTCGGCATGGACGGGTTGGACCGAAGGGTCTGTTTCCATGCTGTACATCTCTATGACTCTATGAATGGATTTCACTCAGTCCCCCTATTCACCTAGCGTCTCTTTTGTTGCATACATTTCCTGATACCAGTTCAAGTATGAGGAGTCATATTCATCAGTCTTAAAATCTATCTGCTTGGGTCCAATGGATAGAGTTATGGAATCCCGTCAGTGTGGAAACAGGCCCTTCGGCCCAATAAGTCCACACTGACCCTCCAAAGAGTAACCCTCTATTTACCTCTGTTATCTTGTAAACAAAATACAGAAATTGCCAGGAAGGTTCAGCAGGCCTACAACACCTATGGAGAGAAATCAGAGTTAACATTCAGGTTGTGCGACCTTTCATCAAAGTAATTGAATATTGATTTAATCCTGATTTCTTTGCCTGTCATCCTTGTCCCAACAATATGATGCGCCAATGCATACTCTTCCACCTTCTCCTCTCTGAATCATAGACCATTATCACACTAGACTAGACTAGTCATTTGCAAGGCCTTGGTAAGATGATGTCTTGAATTCCATGTGTAGATTTGGTCTTTATATTCAAGGAAGAAGAGACTTCCATTGGAGGCAGTACCACCATTCGATTGGTCCCTGGGAGGAGACAGGGTTATCTTCTGATGAGAAGCTGAGTAATTGGGTGGATGCTCTCTATAGCTTGGCGGCATGAGAGATGATTTAGCTGCAGCATGCAGGATTCTGAAGAAACTTGGTGGAATCGACACTGAGAGGCTTTTGTACCTAATCAGGGATATCAGAAAACAAGGGTGCAGTCTCAGGCTACAGCTGAGATATGGAGAAATTGCTTCACTCTTTAGAATTGTGAATCTTTAGAATTCACTGCCCCAGATGGTTGAAGACCCTCCACTTTTAAACACATTTAAGCTAAGAGAGACAGATATTTGTTCCCTTGTGGTGTCAAGGCATACGGGGAGTGTGTGAGAAAAACATGGATGAAACTCAAGTTCAGCCATGATCGTATCAGCCAGTAGAATAGACTCAATAGGTCGAATGGTCTATTTCTGTGCCTATTTGTTATTTTATTTTGTTCTTGTTTACCTGGCCATGAATTCACCATCAAGCTTTGCTTTCTCTGCTCTGTAAGGACGGCAATTTGTGAAAAGTCACATTGTGTCAATCTTTTCATTTATGCACTCATCTGGACAACTTACAAGAATGTCAATTCAAGAGGAAAAACATCATTTATACTTCATGACAGGACAGTGCTGATCAGTAGAGGCATTACTATGGCAAATGCAACAATTAATGATGATTGACAATTAATTGCCAGTCTTTGTTTAAATTTTAAACCAAGCAGCTTGACTCTGATTGGTCAGGGTGCTGCCCTGGGAAATGAACAAGTGAATAGCTGTCACCAGTCTTGAAAAGTTGAAACAGATGGCAGAATTTCTGCTTGGATGATTTCCACACAAAAGCTCGCATCTAAAATCAGAGATCCAGATTTATGATCATTAGGACTTTTCAATAGGAAAATCTCCCATCACCTTCCTTAAAGCACTCTGAGAGCTTTATACCCAGCACAGAGTCTTCCAAAATATGTGACAGTCTTATTTCTGTTCGATATTGCAAAGTAAGCCCACAGTTGGTAAGAGAATAACTAGGGTTGGGTGGATCTCTGTGAGTTACAGCTTTCAGTTTCATTGACAAGAGAAATCAATTGAAGCAAGATTGAATGACTGATGAGTGGAGACAGGATCTTGAAAAGCTGAGGGTGTTCCAGTTACAGCAGGAAATAACCAGCCATTCTGTGACAGGGGACACTGCACATTGGGCAGATGAACACAGGAACAGAAAACATGCCTGGAACAGGCTCAGGCTGAAATCAGATGCCACCCCAACCCCGATTAATTAGCCAGGAAAATATTCGTAACCAAATTCTCCATGTCATCGTGTTCAGCCCTGTGCCTTATATTGTCCACAAAAATAGAGCAGTAACAATCAGAATGAATTATTTCCACCAGTTGACGTTGTGTCCAATCAAGTGGTTATCATATGATGATAAGGCTGTTCGGGCTGAGACAGTTCCTAACATTAACAAGCTTCTGTGTATATTTGTGGCTGCAATTCCAATCTTAGGAATAATGCAGCTACTGCGCTATGAGCTATCATATATATATTTACCTACACTATTGGCAGTAGTTCAGTACTCACTGCTTTTGGAAATATATTTTAATTCTTAACTACTATCCATAGTAATTAGGTTGTAATTTATTTGGAACAATTAAACAGCAATGATTCAGAGATAATGATCCCTTAGTTATTTTAAGTTCAGGATGTTCCAAAATTCCGTATGGTATTTAAAGTGTGGTCACAGCTGTATGCCAGCAGGCAAATTGCACACAGGAAGCTTCCACAAACAGGAATGGGATGGTGACCAGATACTCTGTTCTTATGATGTTGATTGAGAGATAAATATTAGCCAGGACACTGGGGATGACACCCCGGCTTGACTTCATGTCACAGGATCTTTTACATTCACGAGAGAGAACAGCTTAATATCTATTCCAAAAGGCAGTAGCTTTAACACTGTACCCTCACTTTGATGGGCCGTTATCTGTCATTTCTGTGCTGAGTCACAGGCTGAGACCTGAACCCACAACCTCCTGTGACTGAGCATTATGAAATGAGCTACAAATCACTCACATAAACTGATAGATGCATAGATGGATAGACATATGAATAAATGTAAAGACAGAAGGATAGATATAAAGACACTCAGGTTGATAGAACGATAGATGGATAGTATTCCAAGATATTATTTAAGTGATAAACAAGCAGTAAATTTGTCATCGATTAAAGTCTGTAATGAGTTTTTATGTATCCATTCTATATTTATATAGAAATGTACTTGCAAAGTATGTCCTCATATTAATATTGATTTTTTTTACTAGACATGTTCATATTATTTATCTCTTTGACTTTCAGGAATGTATGCAGAATGATCAATGTTATAAATAAAATCCAATAGTTGTAGAGTTTTCTCCAGCAGAGATTAGTGGAAAGGTGGGAGAAATGAATAAAAACACACATGTTCAAGTGAGACAGACAGACTAACAGTTTTCCATTATTGACCTACTTAAGCTCTTTGTGATTTTGGACACCAACATCCAATTTTCTCTGAGCCTTCTATCTTAAAGGAGAACAATCCTCGCTTGTCTGTGCACAGAGGCATAGCCCCTCATCCCTGGAAGCTTTATGGAAGTTCCAGAAGACCCTCTCCAAACACCCTCCATTTCCTTGATGATGTATCAAGCCCAGAAGTAGACTCTAGTGGGCTGGGTTGGTATTTGATACAGGTTGAACATGAATTTATGGTTATGAACTAGAGACAGGATTCAATTTTTCAAAGCAAACTTGGAATTTTTGATTATTAAAAGTCATATGGTTGCAAAAAACTTGAGTATAGATCCAATTTGTTGAAAATTCTCATCTTGAATTCATCAGGACCTTTTGCAAGAAACTCAGTGGAAAAGACAACTTTAATTCTGTATGACAGGACTGTAATGATTGGTTGGCAAGTGATTAGTAGAGGTGTTGTCATTTGAGAATGCACCAGTTCTCAGGGAAATGCCATGATAAATCAGACTCACCTGCTTGGTTTAAAGCTTAAATAAAACCTGGCAGTCAACTGTCAATTATCATTAACTGGGACAGATGACACTTTGATTAATCAGGAGTGGATTGCAACAATTTTGAGGGTTTTAAAATAGAGAGTTTCGTGGACACCACTGAACCAATTATAATTAGATTTAAGGGCACACAGTACACCTCCATGGTGACTGGCAAAGGATGTTTGCAATGATCAATGGCCATTTCACAACTCATTGCACATGACACGGAGCCAGCCAAGTTGCGCAAAATTAGTAAGGCTCACAGAAATCCATCAATGTCTCTTAAAATTCAATTCACTGTAATCCACCACTCCAAAATATAATTATGCTCATTTATAAAATATTTAAGACCTCCAGAATCAATCGAGTCTACCCAATCAGGGACACACTCAGCCCTATCCATGGCTAGTAATAAGATAACAACTGTTCTTTACCAGGGATGGATATTATCGCATTGCATTTCAAACCATCAATCCCTCTCATGTGATTGATCCTGTCAACAAAAGGATTAGAAAATAGAGGACAACTGATACGAGATGAAATATTTTCGATTTAAGGTCATTATTTGGAATTTTAGATACCACTACTCAAGAATGTAATTGGATCAAATATTGATTGATTTTTGAATTACTTTGAACAATTGCTGCTTAAGTGTATCATTTTATGGTCCTGCAGAAAGTATTTTGTATGCCCGCACGCCCAAGAAGAATGAGCTGGAGAGGAATCATTAAAGTTTTGTGAAGTTACGGAGCAAAAACTCATTGTATCCCACCACAGTGGGGAGGTGATGGCTGAAAACCATAAAGTTGAATTATGATCATGAATAACTTGAAGCAACACTGGTCATATTAAACTGACAAAGTTTATATACACATATATAATAGAGAACATAATTTAAACAAGATTTGAATTTTGATGCAACTGCCTCAAATGGAAACTTTTCACAAGGGGAATATATTTTTTAAAGGGTTCTGAGTTTTTTTTTCAAACTTGAATGGGGACATTGTTAGCAAGGCCTTAATTATTTTTGGCCAGCTTTAATCATTCTTGACCTGAATGACTGACAAAGTCAGAGGGCAGTGAAGAATCAACCACATCGCTGTGGGTCTAGAGTTCCAAGTAGGTCAGGCCAGAGTAAGGACAGCAGATTTCCTTCCCAATTATTAACAGTTGCAATGGTCATTGTTGAAACTAACATAACAACTGGATTTAAATTCCACTAAATTTTGTGGGTTTGTTCTTAGGGCTAAAGGGATCAAGGGGTATGGGGAGAAAGCAGGAACAGGGGACTGAGCTGGATGATGGGATTGAATGGTGGAGCAGGCTTGTCGGGCTGAATGGCCTACTCCGCCTGTTTTCTATGTTTCTATGGATTGGATTGAGTGAAAGCTATCTTCTGTAATGGGACAAGGAATTCCTTTGTTGCCTGGATCACCCATTTCCCAATTACTCTCCATCCATTATTGTCCTGAAATCTTGTCCCTCAAGTTGCCTGACAAGTCTGAACAAAAGCAGTGTATGCGTGGGCCAACATGGTGGCTCAGTGGATGGCACTGCTGTCTTGCAGTGACAAAGACCTGGGTTTGATTCCACCCTCAAATGGCTGCCTGTGTGGAGTTTGCACATTCTCCCTCTGTCTGTGTGAGTTTCCTCCAGATGTTCTGGTTTCCAAAGATGTGGGGGTTAGGGTGGATAGGTCATGCTAAATTGTGCAGCATGGGTGGGTTAGCCATGGGGGGAGGCTGGGTGGGATGCCCTTTTGAGGGTTGGTACTGAACAGCTTATTTTTGTAGGGTACGCATTCTATGATTGTTGAGATAACTCTCAGTGCATCCACTCAATAAATTCTCTTGTGGTTTCCTGGGCACAATCTGTGGATCCAAAAGGGGAAATGAATAATTTCAGATACTTTGCTTATTGTGCCAGAAACCCATCAGTCTAAAGCAAAGCCTGATCCAAGGTGAAAGTCACGTTGTTTTGTGAGGATTATGGGTAATCATTAAGGTTGGGATTCAAACCTAGTCTGTGTTGTAGCTTGATAACAAATAAGAATTAAGAATTAACTTGTTGGTTGCAGGATTGATGTCGACAAGAAGATCCTGAGTTTTAAAGAAAAGCGGAAACATTGCAACATAAACAGCGAAGTATTTCAGAGGCTGGGAATCCAAAATGGAAACAGATGAGGCTGGAAATTGTCCACAAGCTGGACATAGTGAGAAAGAGAGCTGACTTCTTTCTGTTCTAACGGGAGCTCATCAAACCATTAGCCTTCATCAGTTTTCTGATGAAGGGCTTTTCCTGCTCCTCAGATGCTGCCTGACCTGCACCAGCACCACTCTAATCTAGACTCTTGATTCCCAGCATCTGCAGTCCTCACTTTTGCCTAACCTTTAGCCCTGTTTCCCTCTCCAGCTATGCTGCTTCACTGTGGAATACTTCCAACATTTTCTGCCTTAATGTCATCGCTGTTGGTGGAAGACTCAGTTTCAATATGACAAATATGCAATCAAATTGAACAATTCACTTAAATAACGATTCTGCTCTGAACACGACCTGCACCCATACCAAAACTGATTGTGGGCTGTTGGCAGTTTCTGTTTGACTTGTAATGTTTTTATAACTTGCTTTCACACTGAATAGTGGTAGGTCTTTATTATCATGGCTATTTATAGTCCATATGAATATGTTGTATGTGCCAGGCTTCGTGGTTGTAATGACTATGAAATTGTCAGAGTTCACGGTCATTACTCTGTGAAATTATCAGTAACTTTGGCTTCCACACATTTGCTGTTCAAGAGGGAAACTCAGAAATTACTGTCAGTGATTCCCTCTCGGCCTTAGGTTATGTTGTTGAAGCTAAGATTTTAGAAATTGCTTGATTAAGCAGCAACTTTCACTTTTTATGTTATTCATCTGTCTGAAAATATTTGCTTTAGAAAGCTGTAACTTGTTTGATGTATAACTCATTCTTCATTAACTCACTCTTCATTTTTGTACTAATACATTATTAGTCAGACTGATGGAACACTCAAGTTGAGTTTTTCTGTAAAAGGGACTAATCCTGTCAAAACTTTCCATCTTGCACTCTTCAGGACAATTTGCAAGAATGCCAATTCAAGGGGAAAGTCACCGTTTACACTGTGTTAGAGGACTGTACTAATTAGTTGGCATGTGGACTATGATTTGTAGAGGTTTTATCATGAAGAATGTACATATTATTGCTGATTGACAGTTAAATGCCTGGCTTAACTTAGTTACAAATCACACAACACCAGGTTATAGTCCAACAGGTTTAATTGGAAGCACTAGCTTTCAGAGCGCTGCTCCTTCATCAGGTGGTTGTCTCCAATCAGGTGGATGAAGGAGCGTCGCTCCGAAAGCTAGTGCTTCCAATGAAACCTTTTGGACTACAACCTGGTGTTGTCTGATTTGTAATTTTGTACACCCCAGTCCAACACTGACACCTCCAAATTATGGCTTTACTTAAATTTTAAACCAGGCAGTTTGACTCTGATTGCCCTGAGAAATAGGCCAGTGAATGGCTGTCATCTATTTTGGTGAGTTGAAACAAGTACATCATGTTCTTGCACAAACAAAGAACCTTTATACTTTTTGGACCCAAAAATAACTAATATTATACCTGCAGAATGCCAAATTTCTCCATTATAGTCAGAAATGTTCAAAATTGTTTATTAAGCAATAATCCATCTATTAATCCCAAGAGTAAAAATCAACCTTTATTTTGTTCTGTTAAAAATGGTTAACAACTGATGGGTAATCCGTACCTTATATTTCCCAGTCTGCTGTCTGTGAGAATCCTTCAATGTGATTGGCTGCTGAGCATTTGTGATGAAATCAATGTCACTGAGGTTCCCTACAGCTAGAGATGGAATGAAATTAACATTGACCAAGGTGAAATCCATACCACAGAGATCATTAGATTCACAGGCAACCTCCATCAGAGTCAGCAATGACCACAATTACTTTGTGCTGACATCAAAATTCAGGTCATTTTATACTTAGATTTGATCATCCACCTCTTGTTTAAAATTGTCATGGTGTCCACTCGATTGTCAGATTGTCACAAAGAATGACAGAATTTTCAGCACAAATTAAGTTTAGTGCAAACTGAGTTTCTGTGACCATTGTTGCTGGTTTAGAAACCAGTTAAGTTAGAGCTGCTGACATTAACGTAGCTAGCCGCACCCAAGCACACTTTACTCACCTGAGCTGGTTTCTGTTCATTGTGCCTGTTTGTTGGCCCTTTCTCTTGGCACAAAGACACCAACAAGCACAAGACTGCCTCACTTAAATATATCAGTTAAACCCACAAAAGGCAACTATTTCGCAAAAATAATTTCATTTCAAAATGCCGTCAGATTGAAGTGTTTTATGCAAAGTGTAAATTTTTGTCCTCAGTTCCTTGGTCCTTTCACGAGTGAGAAGGGTATCTCAGCAGGTCTGGCAACATCTGGGGAGAGAGAAAACAGAGTTGTTTCGATATGACATTTCTTCAAAATACTCTTCTTCAGGGGCTCTGAAGAAGACTCATATCAGACTCAAAACATTAACTCTGTTTCACTCTCCACAGTTGCTGCCAGACCTGCTGAGCTTCTCCAGATATCTGTCTTTGTCTCAGCTTTGCAACATCCACAGTGTTTTGCCTTTATTATGGGAACATTTTTGCTTTATTTACTCTAGAAACACCTTTGAAGAATTTGAGAGCTTCGATCAGATGTCCCCTTGACCTTCTCTTTTCCAAGGAGAACAGTCCCATCTTCCACCTCTTTTCACCCCTTCTACATGAAATCTTTCTCCCCTCCTTTAAGACCCACGTCAGTGACCAGGTTTTACCTCTCTCTCCTCAATATCTTCGTCCGATATACAGTGCTGAACATTATTTGATCACCATCCCTGTGAATGCACCATTTGCAAACGGACGGTCTTCCAAAACTAACATAAGGAGAGAGTGAGGGCTGTAGATGCTGGAGAGTCAGATTCGAGAGTGTGGTGTTGGAAAAGCACAGCAGGTCAGGCAGCATCCGAGGAGCAGGAGAGTTGACGTTTCGGGCATAAGCCCTTGTTCATTCCAAAACATTGACTCTCCTGCTCCTTGGATGCTGCCTGACCTGCTGTGCTTTTCCAGCACCACACTTTTCCACCCCAAAACTGTTATAAGGAAACTTTTGTTTGCTCTCTGTATCATCGGTCTGTGGAATTCTCTTCTGCATTAAGTACTGGGTGAAATAACTCCACTCCCATCACCAAGTCACTGTTTATTTACATGAGGAGAGGCCTTGACACTGATCCAGCTCCCTCAGAGCCAGCTCTCAGACTGAGCAGAACCTCTGACACGCCTGTTTCTATCTGTCAGCCAGGGCTCCCTGATTGGACCAGATTAACAGCCCCAATCAGGGAACTCAGATTCCATGAGGTCCGCCTGGCTGACCTTATTCCAAGCACTACGCTGGGTTGTTGTGTTTGCTCAAAGCAGAGTTTGATAGATTTTTGACAGACAAGGGAGTCAAAGGTCATGGGGATGGGGGAGGCAGACAAGTCAATGGATCACAATGAGATCAGCCATGACCAAGACAAACAGGTTTGAGAGACAGATGGTCTGCTGCTGAAGTGCTATGGAATGCCTTGTGATATCCTCCATGCCTAGTCCATATCAAAATATATGATGTTGCAACTTTGACTTTTTTCCAATCTGTCTAACGACGGAAGAAAACCTTATGGAAGTGTCACTTTGGGAACTAACTGGACACAATGGGGTGTGGTTTGGATCATTAACCTCTCACTGATGACTGTGACGTTCCTTGAACCTGCAGGAGCTAAGTATTGAGTTTCATTAGTTCCTCGCTCCACAGTTACTGAAAAGATTGTATGGACTGTCAGGAGATGGCAGTGTTGTACAGCACAGCAGGGTTGTGACAGAGAGACAGATTACCTGTGATTTGGTAGCACGAGTCCTGCTAAGGCTCCTGTTATAAAATGAGGGCATGTGATTTTCATTGCAGTTCAGCTCCAGGTTTCCAGGGTAAAATAGAGCAGGAAATTGGAAGGGGATCTGTTCCATCCATTCTCCTCCAAGTGTGCACAGATTCCTGGCTGGAAACCACCCGGGGACTGGGTGTTTCTTCCTGAGCTCAGGTGAAAACTCAAAAGCTGTGTAAATGTCACTTCAAAGACTATTAAAGTCTCCAACAAATGACACTGAATACTGCTGCCTTCCTATGTAATACACCCTGATGTTGTCCCGGTATAGAGGTGGAGGCAGGTTTACCCAATTTGGGAGAGATTACATCAGTGCTGCAGGTTTGGCATTGTGCCCAGGTACTGGCACCTTTGCGCCTTCCTCTTTGGATCCAGGTATACCCCTCCTAATTTGAAGGAGGGTTTACTGATCGCAGAGGCTGTAAGCTGGGGAGTGAATCCAGGCTGGATTGGGAATGCCTGTCTAACTTTACCCTGGCTACTCTTTCCCTGAGTCTCTCCCATCAGTACATCACACTTCCAGTGGCAATGCACATACTAAATTCTCCCATAGTGTGCAGGGGATGAGCAGGTTCGGTAAATATAGGGTTATAGGGATAGGATAGGGGTGGTGGGTCTGGTTAGGATGCTCTTTGCAGGGTCAGCATGGATTTAATGGGCTGAATGGCCTGCTTCCACACTGTAAGGATTCTATGGAGAGCCTTCAATAGTTCCACCACATGGCACTAACCATGTCTGTCAGCTGTGGCACATTCCTTTAGCCACAGCTTACCAATTACTCAGATGAAGAAACATGTCCAATTGCTCCATCTAAACATGCTCCTTAAAATCATGACACCTCCTGGAGATGAACTGCAAAATTACAATTGTCCTGTGGGTTTGGCACGTTGAAACTTTCTAAAACTTTGGTTAGGACGCACTTCAAGTTTTGCTTTCAATTCTGTTGTCACATTAAAGGAAGGATGTGGAGGTTTCAGAGAGGGTGCAGAGGAGGTTTACCAGGATGCTGCCGGGATTAGAGGGTATGGGCTATAAGGAGAGACTAGAAAAACTCAGGTTGTTTTCTCTGGAGAAGCGGAGGCTGAAGGGAGACTTCAAGTCTATAAAATTGTGAGATGCATTGATAGGGTCGACAGTCAGAATCTTTGTCCCAGAGTTGAAATGTCTAATACTAGGGGGCATACATTTAAGGTGAGAGGGGGCAAGTTCAAAGGGGATGAGAGGGGCAAATTATTTAAACAGAGCGCAATAGGAGTGTGGAACGCACTGCCTGGGGTGGTGGTGAAGTCAGATACGATAGGGGCATTTAAGGCACTTTTAGATGAACACATGAATACATCAGGAATGGAGGGATATGGGCCAAGGGCGGGTAGAAGAGATCAGTTTAATTTGGTGTCACATTCAGCACAACATTGTGGGCTAAAGGGCCTGTTCCTGTGCTGTACTGTTCTGTGTTCTACATCAGGGATTGGTTGTTTTCCAGTAGACACAAAGTCGTTGTAATCTTTGTTCCCCAATCATAAAAAAACTTCCCTCATCTTGATCGATGGACCTTAATGGAGGCATGAGGTGAACTGACTGAATCTTCACGTCTGACCCTAAAGTATGTGCGGACTCAAGTTCTTTCGATGCAAAGTGTGCTTGCGATTAGCTCCACGTGGAATTTGGGAATGGGTTGCTATTAAGTGATCATTTTCAAGTCTGATTAATCTAAAGTCATGCAGTACAGGGGTGAGGACTCCATTGCACAATGTTTAAACAATGTTTAGGCCTGTGCTCAGTGATTTATTAATGTTATATAAAATGAATTAACCTGTGCAAACCAGTGTTGTGTTATGTCTCATAGCACTATACCTTTAAAAAGACCTTTAATGTTCATCATTTTGCCGTATGATATTGGATGTGACCTGGAGGTGTAAAGATTGGAGACTGCATCTTAACTGGGGGCATTTGACATACTGATGGACAAGTGCTGTTCACAACCAATGAGCTTGATATTAGCCCCAGATTACTGATGTGCGTGTGACTGTAATATATGTATATTTCAAGACCCAAAATAAATGTATGTTGAAACTTTCAATACCATGTTATACCTTATACTGCAAAGAAATTGCCTTATCAGGTACAAATGTCCTGCTAGAGACAAAGACACAAACCATGGAGGCAGCATCTATAGTGGTAGAATCCTCAGGAGGGGGTCAGCTGGGACTATCTATGAACACTTCAGCTTTGCCTGATGCACACAGGATTCCAACCTTCATTGTTATCTTTCATGTGCTTATGTTTATTTATCTTTCCAGTATAGGTTTAACAACAAAACCAGACCATTGTTGGGAATGCTCACTTAGTGGGTTATTGTAGAGGGAGAGAAATAGATTTAATGTTTCAGAACAATGGTCTTTCACCAGAACTGGGGTGTCAGAGGTTTAAACAAGTGAAGGGGGGTAGAGTGGAAGAGAAACAGAATGGATAGGCTGTGATTAACTGAAAGACAGGCAAGATTGGATCATAACGGTATTGATAATCCAAGACCAAATTAAATGGGATGGGGAAGGGACATACCATTCGACTAGGTGAGGTGTGAATGGCAGAGTGAGGGACAGCTGCCATCTGAAGGCAAACTCAAGTGAAATATGAGTTATAACCAAATGCTGCAAAGTGATCCTGAACGTTTACGAGGACCTGGCAATGTCATTGGGCCAGTGATCCAGTGCACCAGCTAATATTATCAGTTCAAACCTTAGCATGGCAGGAGGTGGAATTTAAATTCAGTCGCTAAATCTGGATTGATAGTTGCCACGAAACTATTGTTGGTTGTTGTGACAATCAATCATGACCCTTTAGAGGAGAAAATCTGCCGTCCTTACCTGGTCTGGTCAACATTTGACTCCAAACCCATGGCGATGTAGGTGACTCTTAAACACCTTATGGATTAGCTTAATAAGTCTCTCAGTTCAGGGGTGGTTAGGGACGGGTATCAACACTGGCCTTGCCACAGTCACATCATGGAAAATAATGCAAATTAAAAATAATATATTCAGTTCGAGGGACCACTGTTGAGGTTGCTGCGTTGATCTTTGTGGGAACAAGGGGTTAAGGGAATAAAAATGTAGAAAGCAGAGCACAGTCAATTCACTGCAAGTGTTTATGCAAAAATGCATTTCCGAAATTCAGGATACAGGCAATAATATGAGCAACAAACCTGTCATTATAATAGGTCAGGAAATATGGCAATGGTAACGAGACCTATTATTATCACGACACTGTCAGAAAGTATCTCAGGGAGGGAACCTTGAAACTTCTTCTAATGACATTGGGGTCACTGTCGTAGTGTGGACAAGATGGTTTGACCTGGCTGGAGGCATCTGAGACCAAGGGACACAGTCTCAGAATAAGGGACAAGCCATTTCAGACTGAGATGAGGAGAAATTTCTTCCCTCAAGGGCTGGTGAACCTGTAGAATTCTCTACTCCAGAGGGCTGTGGGTGTTCAGCCTGTTCAAGACAGAAATTGAATCGATTTCTAGATATCAAGAACATTGAGGACTATGCGGATAGTTGGGAAAATGGTAAAGAGGGAGATAATCAGCCCTGATCTGTTAGAGAGGAGGAGATTAGGCTTGGTGGGCCAAATGGTCTACTCCTATCCAATGTTCCCTGATGGATGTGAGGGCTTTGAAACAGTGTAAGGGAAGCTGGAGCTTCAGGAGCTCTTGTAACAGTCAAAAAGGCCATTTTGAAACAATGTCACTCCACCTTTGACCCCTTGTTAAGCTGAATTTGCCAGGGGAGGGGGAGTGGGATGGGTAGTGGGGGCAACTCATTTCTGATCAGCAGAGGTTTTGAGCACATTTCTAGGGGGTAAAACTGCGACTACATTTCCTTGTTCCTAGGCCAGCACATGATAAAGTACATTTCTTCTCCGGGGGTCTGATCTGATCAGGGCTCTGGGTCTGAAGAGGGACTAGGGTATTGGGGAATATCATTCAGAGAATGTGTAATACTATAGCCGTAGTGATATGGTGTTATCAACAGTATGCAAAGAGGCCCTTTGGCCCATCTAGTCTGTACTGGTTATCAAGCATCCATCTATTCTCACCTCATATAAGCCTGGGGCCTTGTATGCTCTGGCATGTCAAGTGCTTATTTAAATTCTTCTTCTCCTGCCTCTAACACCCTTCAGGCAGTGAGTTCCAGACACCCAATGCTCTCTGGATAGAAAAGACTTTCCTCAAAGCCCTTCTAAACCTCCTGCTTCTTATCTTAAAACTGTGCACATCGTGTATTGACCCGTCTATTACAGGGAAAGCTTCTCCCTGTCTTCCCTGCTTGTTCCCCTCAGAATTTTATACATCTCATTCAGATCCTGCTCAGGCTTCTCTGCTTGAACAAAACATCCCCAGGACGATTGAATCTCTCTCTCTCTCACTCTTTTTAGTCTCTTGGTCATGGTGAAGCAGAGAGTTGGAGCGAAGCTTTGGATATAGAGACCCAGATGATTCTCTACCGATGCAGACACGGGGAGAATGGGCAAACTCCACACAGTCAGTCACCCCAGGCCAGAATTGAACCCAGGTCTCTGGCACTGTGAGGCAGCAGTGCTAACCACAGATCCACCATGCCACCCATATGTTCCTATGTTACTATGTTTCTCTGCCCAGAACCTCTCACTGAGAACAAAACATACAAATAGATTTCTCTCAAATCAATTATCTCCTCATTCTATAAATTGCTACAGAAGATGGATTCTTTATGGACCTGCTCCACCCAGCTCTCTGTTTTAATTAGAGCAATTTAAAGAGATCAAGAGATTGAGGGGCAAGCCTGCAGATTTTTGAGAGATTCAGATTTTTGGGTGTCAGCCAGGAAACTGGATGTGTAAATCTTTGATCCCATAGTTTAAATTAAGATCATAAGACCATAAGATATAGGAGCAGAAATTAGGCTATTCAGCTCTACCTATCAGTTGATAGATTTATCAATCCCATTTTCCCACTTTTTCCCTGTTACCTTTGACCCCCTTGGCAATCAAGACCTTATCTATCTCAGTTTTAAATATACTCAGTGACCTGGCCCCCACAGCCTTCTGTGGCAGTGAATTCCACCGATTCCCCACTCTCTGGCTGAAGAAGTTTCTCCTTACCTCCATTCTAAAAGGTCTTCCCTTTACTCTGAGGCTGTGCCCTTGGATCCTCATCTCTCCTCCCAATGGAAACATCTTCCCAATGTCTGCTCTGTCCAGGCCATTCAATATTCTGTAAGTTTCAATTAGATCGCCCTCATCCTCCATCAAGTGTAGTCCCAGAATCCTCAAACGTTCTTCATTTGTTAAGCCTTTAATTCCTGGGATCATTCTCGTGACCCTCCTGTGGACCCACTCCAAGACCAGTACATCCTTCTGAGGTAGACAATAGACAATAGACAATAGGTGCAGGAGTAGGTCATTCTGCCCTTCGAGCCTGCACCACCATTCATTATGATCATGGCTGATCATCCTCAATCAGTATCCTGTTCCTACCTTATCTCCATAACCCTTGATTCCACTATCCTTGAGAGCTCTATCCAACTCTTTCTTAAATGAATCCAGAGACTGGGCCTCCACTGCCCTCTGGGGCAGAGCATTCCACACACCCACTACTCTCTGGGTGAAGAAGTTTCTCCTCATCTGAGGTACAGGGCACAAAATTGCTCTAATTAAAACAGAGAGCTGGGTGGAGCAGGTCCATAAAGAATCCATCTTCTGTAGCAATTTATAGAATGAAGAGATAATTGATTTGAGAGAAATCTATTTGTATGTTTTGGTTCTCATTGAGAGGTTCTGGGCAGAGAAACATAGTAACATAGGAACATATGGGTGGCATGGTGGATCTGTGGTTAACACTGCTGCCTCACAGTGCCAGAGACCTGGGTTCAATTCTGGCCTGGGTTGACTGACTGTGTGGAGTTTGCCCATTCTCCCCCACGTCTGGGTGGGTTTCCTCCGGATGCTCCGGTGTCCTCCCTCTATCCAAAGGTGTGCAGGTCAGGGCGAGTTGACTGTGCTAAATTGCCCATAGTGTTAGGTGCATTAGTCTGGGTTAAATATAGGGTAAGGGGAATGGGTCAGGGTGGGTTACTCTTTGGAGGGTCGGTGTGGACTTGTTGGGTCGAATAGCCTGTTTTTACACTGTAGGGAATCTAATCTAAACAGGAGTAGGCCATTCGGCCCTGAGAGCCTGCTCCACCATTCAACATGATTATGCCTGACTGTCCATCTCAGTTCCCTGTTCCCCTTTCTCCTCACACCCCCTGATTCCTTTATCTTTATGAATGGTATATAACTCCTTCTTGAAAACATTGAATATTTTCATCCCACCCCATTATGTAACACAGAATTCCACAGGCTCCCCACTCTCTGCACGGGGAGATTTCTCTCATCTCAGTCCTAAATGTCTCACCCTGTATCCTTAAACAGTGAGCCCTGGTCCTGAAATGAAATTAATCTCCTTTTCACCAGTTCTTGGCAAGTTATTCATATCCTTGTGATTTTTTAAAACATTGTTCTACAAAAGGAATTTTACAATCCTATATCTTTGGCAATCTGTAATTGTGCTATTCAAAACTAAACGATCACTTAAATGTTGCACTGCTTCTCGGTGGATGTTTGGGCCACCCGCTGTAATCATTTTTTTCCTGCACTTTTCCTCCACTCTTACTCATCCTTGTTTTCAACTCTTTTTAAAGATCCTTTTTCAGTCTTGTTGCAGCCTTCATCTTATTAACCACTGATAGTAAAGTATTACAGACAAAGAGAACCCCAATATTTGGTAAGCCTCATATATATTAAGTCTGGATAAAACTCATCAATTGCAATAGAATTGTACTGAACCATCATTGTGCTTATGGACCCACACTGACACCCAGTAGAGCACAGCCACCATTTGCCGTCAACTGGTGATCAATGAAGCTTTTGTGAAGCACTTTGGGGTGTCTAACTACATGGAAGGCTTGAGGGAAACGCAAGCAGTTGTTGTTACTGCTGTTGTAGCCTTATCATCAGTCCCAGTGTTGTCCTCTGAAGACCATAAAATGTAAGAGCAAAAGGAGGCCATTCAACACATCGAGTCCACTCTGCCATTCGGTGAGATCATGGCTGATCTGATAACCCTGAACTCCACTTTCCTAACTTTTTCCCGAAACTCTTGATTCCGTTACTAACTAAAAACCTGTCTATCTCAGTCTTGAGTATACTTAACAACCCAACCTAAACAGAATTCCAAGTCCTAATCTCTTCTTTAAATGGATGACCCCTTACTCTGAGATGACGCCCTCTGGTCCTAGACTCTCCCACAAGGAGAAATAAGCATCGACTCTGCTGAACTCTCTAAGGATCTTAAATGTTACAACAAGTTTGCCTCTCACTCTTCTCAAAGCCAACAAGACCAAACCCAATCTATTCAATCTCGTCTTGTAACCAAGTCCCTTCATACCTGGAACCTATCTCACAGGTCTTCTCTAACTGCCTCCAATGCTCGTATGAAGGAGACATGGCCTTATGAATTCATAACCAACTCTCTGCTTTTCTGTTCAATGTTCCATGTGTAAGAACCAGGATTAATGTTATTTGGGTAAGTCAACAAAGATCATTCAATGCAGCAAAGATCAGAGAAGAACTTTGTGAATCTAATCTTTCCTCATTATTTGGGACTGTTGCTGAACAAAGAGACCTTGGAGTGCAGGTTCATAGCTTCTTGAAAGTGGAGTCACAGGTAGATAGGATAGTGAAGAAAATGTTTGGTATGCTTTCCTTTATTGGTCAGAGTATTGAATATAGGAGTTGGGAGGTCATGTTGTGGCTGTACAGGACATTGGTTAGGCCACTGTTGGAATATTGCGTGCAATTCTGGTCTCCTTTCTATCAGAAAGATGTTGTGCAACTTGAAAAGGTTCAGAAAAGACTTACAAGGATGTTGCCAGGGTGGAGGTTCTGAGCTACAGGGAGATGCTGAACAGGCTGGGGCTGTTTTCCCTGGAGCGTCGGAGGCTGAGGGGTGACCTTATACAGGTTTACAAAATTATGAGGGGCATGGATAGGATAAATAGACAAAGTCTTTTCCCTGGGGTGGGGGAGTCCAGAACTAGAGGGCATATGTTTAGGGTGGGAGGGGAAATATATAAAAGAGACCTAAGGGGCAACTTTTCCTCGCAGAGGGTGGTATGTGTATGGAATGAGCTGCCAGAGTAAGTGGTGGAGGCTGGTAAAATTGCGACATTTAAGAGGCATTTGGATGGATATATGAATAGGAAGGATTTGGAGGGATATGGGCCGGGTGCTGGCAGGTGGGACTAGATTGGGTTGGGATAGCTGGTCAGTATGGACGGGTTGGATCGAAGGGTCTGTTTCCATTCTGTACATCTCTATGACTCTATGACTCATTCCCGCGATGAAGGGCATACCTTATGAGTAAAGGTTAGGCAGTCTGAGCCAGTATCCACTGGAGGTTTGAAAATTGAGTGTTAAATCTTATTGAAACAAAGAAGATCATATGAGGATTGTACAGACTTTATGGTAAAAGGTTGTTCCTTCTTGTGGGAGAGACTAGAACTAGGGGACACCAGTTAAGATAAAAAGGATCACCCATTTAGTACAGAGTTGGGAAGAATTTGTTTTCTTCTGGATATGCATTATTCTGTGCAATCCTCTTCTCTGGTGGAATCATTGAAGATTTTTAAAGCTAAGTTAGATTGATTTTTGGTGAATGAGGGAGTCAATAGAGTTATGGGGGAGCAGGCAGGAATATGGAGCTCAGCCCACAGTCAGATCAGCCAATATCTCATTGGGTGGTGGAGCAGGTTTGAGGGGCTGAATGGCCTATTTTCGCTTCCAATTCTCGCGACCTTTTATTCATAATCTGGAAGTTTTCACCTTGAACTTATCATGCTCCACAGAGCTCATCATGTTGCCTTGAATGAAATTTGTTGCCTCATTGTCTGTGATTTAACAGAAGTACCTAGGGTTGGTACTGCAAGTGACATCATTTTGATGTTGTCACTATGGTAACATGCCCATAGTGAAACGGCACAGCATCAGCACAGTCTATGATCAAATCAAGACATACCATCATCTAGTTTCCCCTTTATTTTCCTTTTCATCCTTAATAATGTCTTTAATGTCTCTAAATGGAAGGTGTCCTGTTCATTGACTGGAAGGTAAAGTCACCCAAAGTAGCTACTTTATTGTCGATTGACTGTGCTCTTGTTAAAATCAACAGTGATGCTCCAATTCTCTTTTATGTATGATGAATTTTTTGATCCTTAAGAAGAATTGCACTAGCTGGGGATAAGTATCCTCTCGGAGAGCAGCAGGCCTTCTGACTTGGATTCTGCCTTCTTTCCAGTTCACAGCCTGTAAAGGCTATGTACACATGAACTCAAAGTCAAAGACTGACCTCAGTGTACGAGCCTTCCTTTGAGGCTGCTTCGGGTTTGAAGAGTCATTCTCACTTTTATGATTAGAAATGGATCCGCAATCACCCTGCCATCAGGGAAAATCATTAGACCAAGGTTGAAAATCTGTTCATGAGTGTAAGGAAACCATCTGTAAACACCTTTGACTGGTATACTTACTTTGGTGATTAGTGCAACGGCTGTAATATAATATGCAAGGATGCGTCTGTGACACGTGATAGCTTAAATCATTGGTCACATCAACTCTTTGCCTAGAGATATATTGGAATGGTCGATATTGTGTTAATTGGCCAAAAGATTCTGTTCAAAGGAATAACCTGTCCCCTCCCTTTTACTTTAAATAATCTGTCCTGTGGCAAATTTGATCTAAACTTAGAGATGAGAAGCAATGATTATGAGCAGCTCTTTCAGAACATGGGAAATAATCTGTTGTTAATTTCAGCTGATAGTGATGGAGTTACCTAACACACATTCCTTTTCATCCTAACTTAGTCCGGATGCAGGAATTAAAACTTTTGTTTTGTTTAATCATTTTTGCTTTTGCCTAGAGAAAAATGCGTGCGTTTAATTTGGAAATATATTCCACAGTATTCTGTGACACATTATGCTTTCTGTTGCTATCCGGTGTTACCATTGGCTCTCACGGTGACTAATTTCTCAAAATTAATTGGCTCTGTCTGTCATTGACGTTATGCGATGTAGCATTTTCTTGTGAAGTGATAAGTATTTGTTTAAATCAGTATTTTACATTTTAAATTTTAAACGACACTTTAAAATGCAATAATGTTTGGAAACACGTTGAGGTCGTCAGATAGCTACATTTCTATTGAGTGTGGGTGAGTCTATGCATGTATGCACAAGTGTGCATGTGTGTATGTGCAAGTGTGAGTGTACATGCGTGTAAAAGTGTGTTCGTGCATGTGTGAGCGTGTGTGCATATGTGAACATGTATTTGGATACGTGAGTAAGCACGTGAACGTGTATGAGTGTACACATACAGAAAAGTGTGGAAGTGAGTGTGTGTAAATGTATATATCTGCATGTTTATTCCCATGGTTTGTAAGCGTGCTTCAGGATAGACAATGGCAATGTGACCTTTCCTGTCTACCCCAGTGTTCAGTATTACAAGGCCATGTGGAATCAGCAGATGTTGTGGCTTCTTTTTTGATCATTCCTTACCTATGTCAGTCGGGTTCATCAATCATCTTAATCACTCGAAGGGGCAGCCTGTCAGCAGAGGGGGAGAAAAAGCCCTTCCCAATTTGATGCATTCCCTGATAATGGAAAGGGTTTGGAAAAGCTGCACAGCAGGGTCCATATGCTTCTGATTATTGCACGGTTTAGTTCCAGAACATTAACCCCTTAACAGCTGACTCCCCTGGAGGTTTCATTTCTAGCTAATGGTGCTCATTAAAAGTTTTATTCATTTTTGCTTCAAGTGTATTACAAAGCGGCAAATTGCTTCCCAAACATTTCTAATGTTTATTGTGGAACCAAATCGTTATGCCCTGAAATGCATATGTAAAACGACACAGTTAATACTTTATAACATGAAATGTGCAATTAGTAAAATATAACTGGGACCCAGAACAACTGAGAAATCACACAACTGAAATTGGAACCCTAATTAGTTAATGACCAAAGAATCATTGAAGTGATCATGAGTAATCTGAAGATCTAAACACAAAGAAAAAAATAGATCAAGGCATAATCTTTTGTGGCATTACACACAACAGACTAGGCTGTTTCTAAATGCCTGACAAGAAATGGTTAGAGATTGTGGATAATTGGAGCAGGCACAGCAACCTTTATTGTGCTCTCATTATAAAACTGAGGCAGGAGATATTCAGGGAGAAATGGGAAAATAAATCCCCAAATTCTAAATGGTGTACTTATGAGGGCTCCCAGCAATGTACCCACTCTGTATTTAGCATTCCTGATCTGAATTGCTCTACTGTTGTCATGACCCTGAAAGCCATTCACCCACACCCATGCCAGCCAACCCTTCCAGCTCCCTACTTCACACGCCTCAATAAAGACTCCAATCAAAGCCTCAAACTGATCTTTTGGTGATCTGCCTGCTTTTGAGGCTTCATATCATGTTTTGTTTTAAGTATCTGAGGAAGGATCACTGGATTAGAAACATTAACTCTGATTTCTCTCCACAGATGCTGCCAGGCCTGTTGAGCTTTTCCAGTAATTTCTGTTTTTGTTGCTCATTTCCAGCACTGGCCGTTCTTTTGGTTTTTATTTTGTGTTTAATTCATTGCCACATCTCTCCCAGGCATGCCCACTTTGCCTCTCTCCGACAGGATTTCAATTTCAATTGTTTTTCTTATCCAACGTCATTGTTTTCATGGTCATTCCTGATGTTTATCAAGGCATTTGCTAAAACTCATTTCCACAGACACATCACATTCCAAAGTGACTGTCTCCGGCACAGATTCACCCTTACCGGATCTGAAACGTTAACTCTGATTTCTCTCCACAGATGCTGCCAGACCTGCTGAGCTTTTCCAGCAATTTCTCTTATTGTTTCTGTTTTAAGTACCTTTTGACCTGTCACAATGCAGGGTAAACCCTCCTGCTTAATTTAAACCAGCAACACAGAAAAGATTTATCCTGTGCAGTAATCTGTGAAAAACTCGAGAGGCCAAGAACTATTTAAAGTAAAAATTAACAACTTTATTTCTTAAAGTACAACAGAGAATAATTAACTAACAACTATTTACAACTCCTTCCTCTAACCTATCTTTTACTTTCCCCTCTACAATACTGGTCTGATAAAAATCCCAATTAAGATTTACAAAGCAAAACTTCTTATCTCAAAACCAGGCAGCCTTCTGTGCTTCTCTGTATTCCTATCTTCTATTCTTCTTGGGGATTCTGCATCACAGGTTACCGATCGATAAAAGTACCTTGAAATGCTATTTTTTCAGAAAGTCTTTACATGCTGGTGGCTTGACAGCTCTCCTCCCAACTGTTCAATTTTCCCTGGTCTTAACCCCCCAAAGCATCGGATTGTATCATTGACTTTTAAGATTGTCAATATACTAAGTTCAAACTGGATTGGAGTTTGGCAATTTTGGGGGCTATAATTTAAACTGATTGGCCTAATTTGAATCTGTTTTTGTCTCCAGGCAACCAGCTACCCTAACTAGCCCAGTAGCAGAACCACATGTTACATTGTATATTGGTGCTGTCAGGTAGTTTTGCTAGCTTTTAACTCTCTTAAAGATACATTACACCCACATCTTCATAACAGACATTAGCTCAGAAGTCAACTTGGAATAATTGAGCAATTTAAAACCAGCATGCTGTCCTCAGCCCTCATTTACAATCATCTGTCAATTGACTAGCCCTGTCGGGCAGACTCATCACCACAGTTGTCTATCTGAAAGGGCTTAGGGGCCAAATCTATTCTTTGCATAACTTTTCTTTTTGAATTTTGCTGAAAATGAAACAGCACATTTTGTTGAAATTTATTGTCATATACTCATCAGGACCACTTGCAAGAAAAACCAAAGAAATGTGCATTTCAATGCAACAAAGTAGGTGACAGTCATTCTTCAATTTCTCAAGACAATTCCACAATCAATCAAAGTCAACCTGTCCAGTTTAAAATGTAAATAAAGATTGGAAGTTAGCTGTCAGTCATCACACATTAGTGTATTCTCCATGGGAGCACACCTTCCAATCAGAGTCCACTTGCCAACCCATCGGCACTCTCCTTTCCTATGGTATAAATGAGAAAGCAGCCCATCCATCACCTTCAACCTTCTCCCTCTCTGCTGCCAATTTACAGGGATGTTGCATGTGCCATTTACAAAAAAAAATTGAAATATTTCACCAAAACTCTTTCCAAATCACAGCCTCTACCATCTAGAAGGTCAAGAACAATACAGACTTGGATGCATCACCAAGTGCAAGTTCCCCTTCAAGCCAAACCCAATCCTTAGTTAGAACTCTTTTGCTGTTCCTACATAGTTGCTGAATCAAGACTCAGTCATTCCCTTCTGGTTTTTTTTTGGTGTACCTATACCCCAAAGACTGAAGTGCGGCAAAAAGGCACCATCACTTTCTCTGAGGGAACAAATACTGGCTTACTCAGTAAATGAGCACAGCAAAAGAAAGGTTGTTTTTCCTTTGTGTTGGTATTCTTGCAAACTGTCCGGATGTGTGCAAGATGAAGTGTTTTAACAAAAGTGCTTTTCTTCAGCAATACTCAATTCCTGTAGTTCCAAACAACTCCTCTGACATTCCTAAAATAACTTCTAATAACTGCATTTATAATAGAAATTGCCCACATAAACTCACCACTGGGTGATAAGGGGAGATGGTGATTTAGCACTGATGTCATTGGGCTGGAAATGCAGAGGCTGGCTCGAATGGTCTCGGCCCTGGGCTTGAATCCTTCCTCTAGAAGGAATGTACAACCTGCAGAAATATGTCTCCACTATTCCCTGTCAGGATCACAACTGTATTTTTAACAGAGTCATCACACTCTATGATATAGCAGCCCTTACTTATAGTGGGAATATGAGTTTGAATTAAGCTGTGAACGCACAACTTCATTCATAAGAAACTATCATTTTCACAATTCTAAACAGTGGAGCCATGCAACTCGTTGACTAAGACATGATGTTTTTTCATGGGATATGTATACCGCTGGCTGGGCCAGTACTCATTGCCCACCACCAACTACCTTCGAGAAGGTGGTGGTGAGCTGCCTTCAGTCCATGTCTATAGGAATGCCCCCATAATGTTGTTTGGGAGGGGTTTCCAGGATGTTGACCCAGCAACACTGAAGGAATAGTGATACATTTCCAAAGTTAGGCAAAGAATGGTGATATATTTCCAAGTCTAGACCGAAGGGAACTTGCTGAGTGTGGCGTTTCCACCTATCTGCTGCTCTTGTCTTTATAAATGGGAAACACCATGGGTTTTGAAGGTGCTATCTCAAGAATTCCTAGGATTAGTGAATCTCTGCTGTGCATCTTGTAGATGGTACACACTGCTGGCCACTGAGCGTTGGTGATGGAGGGAGTGGATGTTTGTGGATGTGGACCCAATCAAATGGGCTGCTTTGTCCTGGATGGTGTCAAGCTTCTTGAGTGTTGTTGGAGCTGCACCCATCCAGGCAAGTGGGGAGCATTCCATCACACTCCTGACTTGTGCCTTCTGGATGACGGGCAGGCTTTGGGGAGTCAGGAGTGAGTTCCAAACATTTTTTGGATAGTCCAAAGCAGTTTCACATCGATTGTAACCTCTGGGATATTAATCTATGGATCCTGCAATTACAATGCCATTACATATCAAGGATTAGGAATTAGGATTCGCCTTTCCTCTTCACAAGCTGTTCAGGTTTCTATGCACTATTAAGCCCGCTGTCAATTTCTGGGTAACTTCTGACTCCTTAATGCCCTGAGGATGTTAACTAAATAGGAAGCATGTACAAGTCACAATCAAATTGGTCTTTTACATGCAATGATTTTTCTTCTATGACAATGAATTGACAAAATATTTCTTTGTTCCTATCTTACAGAAATTTGCAAGCAAACACCTTGGAATTACAAAGGGGTGATGTTTCACTTAAAATATCAATATTGCATTATACTGGAGTGAAAGTATCGATACCAAGATTTCAATCATATTGCTACTGCACTTGCAAGAATCAATGAACTTTTTAAGCAACTTCTAAAAAAATTATATTTCCACAAAATCCTATTTCCCCAAGAGCCTAAGGTATTAATGTTTCCCTGAATAAACAATCAGCTCATTAGCAAATTTACATGAATTATAGACAAAACAATTTGTTTCTGTTCGCATTAGCACATGAAAATCAAGCTAAAACAGAAACAGGCTGCAGCCCATCGCAGCGGAAAACTAGGCCTTGAATCAGAGATGAGGCCCCACAAGGGTCTTCCACTGCTCGGAACATCTCCCCTCTGATTACGTTGGAGGTGGAAAGGGACCCAGTGGGAGAGACTATGCCCCTTGGGGCTGGGTGCTGTCAACGCAGTTATTATTGAGTGAATTGGTACTGGTTGTTCCTGAGTTCACTGGGAATTGGTATGGGTCAGAGGTGGTATGAGAGTGGCATGTGCTTTGGAAACTGCCCAGGAAACCCTCTCTCTCTAATGAGCTTATGTAGTAGTGAGAAGGTTCGGGGTATCTAACATTGAAAGGCACCTAGTACCCAATCAAGAAAGCTGATGCTGGGATGTGAGCACCTCCAATATAATTGGCCCCCCACTATCCCCTTCCTCCCTCTATCCCACCCTCCCTCACCTTTGCCTTGATCTTGTCGGTGGCACGGTGGCTCAGCAGTTAACACTACTGCCTCACAGCACCAGCGACCTGGGTTCAATTCCACCCTCAGGTGACTGTCTATGTGGACTTTGCACATTCTCCCCATGTCTGTGTGGCCTTCTTCTGGGTGCTCTGATTCCCTCCCACAGCCCAAAGATATGCAGGTTTGGGTGGACTGGCCATGGAAAAATGCCCATAGTGTTCAGGGATGTGTAGGTTAGGTGGATCAGCCATGGGAAATGCAGGGTTACAGGGATAGAATGGGAGGGGTTGTGTCTGGGTGGGATGCTGTTCGGAGATTCTGTGTAGACTCGATGGGCTGAATGGCCTCTTTCCACACTGTAGGTATTCTATGACTAATCCTAGGCCTCACAGAATCAGGAATTGTGTAACGGAAAAGAAGGAGGTGCATTGTGTCTGTGCTGGTTATGTGTAGCCTTGAGAACATGCATTGCCAGTAATTATCCACTCACACTCTGCTGCAGTGTTGACACCAATGAAGAACCAGTGAGATTTCGACCTCCTCCCCAGGGCCCTCAATCTTGCAGAAGGCCCAGCACTGGGAAGGTAAAGGCTGGCTGGGCACTCAATTCCTCCAGGCCTTGCCCAGAGATCTGATGGGAGGTCCCATGTTGTTCTTCGACTTAATGGATGAGATCCCTCCCCATAGGCTCCATTATGTCCCAGCCCTATCCATTGATGCATATAGAGTCATAGAGTCTTGGGCAGAGAAACGGACCCTTTGGTCCAACCAGTCCGTGCCGAACATAATCCCAAACTAGACTAGTCACACCTGCCTGTAACCTGTTTGACAATTCAGTTGGAATCTCAAGGGAACTACTTTTGTTCATTCAGGTTACTCTGCATTTTTTCTTAGCCCTTACTTTCTGGAAGCAGTCTAACCATTATTTATTTCCTTCTCCCTGTTAAAACCCTGACACTGGCCGTTCTAATGAATCCAGAATCAGTGCAGTTCCCACTCAAATTCTTGAACTCAATCTTCTTTTTGTAAAGGAGGTGACTGCAGGGTATGGAGGCTTTGGGGAAATGTCAAAAAGTATTGACTGAAGTGATACATGGATAGAGAAGATTTGCCATTAATTACATCTGTACTGGCTAGGACACATTTCTCTCGAACAGAAATCACTGAGCAGGGACTTGACAGAAGCCTTTAAAATGGTAAAGGCATTTGATCAGGTCAACCTCAGGTAGATGTCTCCACTTGTAGGAAATTCAAAAAGTAGGAGCTTTTTAAGTATAATAGTCCCAAACAAAAAAACAATTCACTCAGGAATTCTTAAAGCGGTGAGAATGTGAGACTTGCTACCAAAGGGAACAGCCGAGCTCATTAGCACAGATACATTCAGAGAATGTAGGTGAACACATGAGGAAGTAAAGAGTCAAAAGTTAGTTTCCATTTGTCTTGAACATAACTGGGAAGGTTAACATTTTTTGCCCAGCTCTAATTGCCCTGGTTACCTTGCTGTGGGGGTCAGAGTCTCTTATTTGGCCATTTCAGAGTCAGCCACATCACTGTGGGACTGGAGTCAGACAGAGCCGGGTCCGCAGGGGCAACTAGACCTCCCAGTCTCTGCCCATTTTAATTCCCCTTCCCACTCCCTTTCGGACATGATAATCCTTGGCCTCCTCCATTGCCACAGTGAATCAGACTGTAAATTGAAGGCACAACACCTCATCTTCCACCTGGGCAGCCTACAGCCAGGAGGACTCAACATTTGGTTCTCCAATTTCAAATAACCTTCCTTCCCATCCCCTGACTATTCCCAGCCCCTTCCCCTCCCTTCCATTCCTCTCACCGACCCTTCCTTCCAACCCCAACGGATTCATTCCTCCCATCGACCAACCAGGTCGTACCCTCTACCTGTGTTTACCTATCCTTTCCTCACACCCTGGACCCCCACCCCCTTTATCTGCAGCTTCCCTTACCCCCACCCACACTCCTGAAGAAGGGTTACACCTGAAATGTTGACTTCTCCACGTCCTGATGCTGCCTGGCTTGCTGAGTTCTTCCAGCCTCCTTCTTGTCTACCTTGGAGCTACATGTAGGCCAGACTGGGTATGGATGGCTGATTTCCTTCCATGACGGACATGAGTAAACAGACATGGTCTTTTATGATGATCCAGTGGTTTCAGGCTTATTGATAATGCGTTGAGAATTTGATTCCAGATTCAGTTGAATGTGAGTTACAGCAGAACCTCTGGATTACTATCCCATAGTATTACCATGAAACTGATCAGGGTGAGATAATGTAGGATGAGGGTTGTGGGGGCAGCATGTTTGTCTGGAACATAAACCCTGACTTGGGGCAATTGGACTGACTTACCTGTTTCTGGCCTTGCGACGTGATATAACTCAACAATAGGGCAGCACAATGGCTCAGTGGTTAGCACTGCTGCCTCACAGCACCAGGGTCCCAGGTTCGATTCCAGCCTCGGGTGACTGTCTGTGTGGAGTTTGCACATTCTCCCCGTGTCTGCGTGGGTTTCCTCCCACAGTCACAAAGATGTGCAGGTCAGGTGAATTGGCTGTGCTAAATTGCCCATAGTGTTAGGTATATTAGTCAGAGGGAAATGGATCTGGGTGGGTTATTCTTCGAAGAGTTGGTGTGGACTTGTTGGACCGAAGGGCCTGTTTCCATACTGTAGGGAATCTAAAAAAAATTGCAAAAAAAGCCCCGCAAATAGGTGCAATGAAAGTTGGCGCTGTCCTTTGTTCGTGTTGAACTGGGTCATGTCTCTGAGCACATTGAGGTTTCTGAATGTTACAAAGGTGCACCCCAACCCCAGAGCAATCGGTTATTCTCTGGACTGGCTTTTGCAATTTAAATACATTTCCTCTGCATCTAAAGCAGGACTGGATTCTTAGAGCAAGCAACCATCCAACATTGACAGGATCAAATGACGGAAAATGTCCTGAGTGATATATTTCTATGATTTGATGGCAATTTCAATCGACCTGCTCATGTATGTATTGAATGTCATCTATCGATCCCCAGTGGGAAATCAAGGTGAATGATAACTCACTTTTAAATATCGTGTTCTCAAGGGCAATTAGGAATGATCAACAAACGCTGGTTTTGACAGTGGCACTCATATCCTGTGAAAGAATATATCAAGAGATTTAACCTCCCTGCTTCCATTCAGTTTCAGACAAAGGGAAAACAGAGGATAATAAGCCTTTATTTACAGAATTTGGTAAAAACAGTAAAATCTATTTGAATGCACAGTTGAAGCTCATGTGCAACAGGTTGTGGGTGAAGTTAGGGCTTTCTCATGGGGTTTCAGACAGGCTGTAATATCATCCGTTGCATTGTGATATCTTCACCTCAGAGAAAAGTATCTCTTCATTCCACATTATTGATCACTTTCATTGTCCTGACAAACTGATCCATCTCCCCCCAACATATTATTCCAATAGAAATTGATTTTACTCCAATTTTTAATGGCTGTGATCGAAAGCAGATTTTTCCCCCACGGGGTCCGTGTATGTATTGTGATCACTGGACTTAATGCTAGACCCGATCTAATACTGAGTTGGAGTCAGTATTGGATTCTTGTTCTTATATCAGATGATTTTCATCCTACACATTGAGTTACATCAAGATTACAGCTCAGAAACAGATCATTTGCCCCAGTGGATTCTCGTCAGTATTTCACCTGTTCTACAAGAGTTTGCTCCACCCCACTTTATCTAATTCTAACAATGTGTCCTTTCTATTCCTTCCTCCCTGATACTGTGATGGAATGCATTGTGCCATTGAGGCCTATTATGCTTGAGCAGTCAGCAAGCAAGTTAACCCATAGCTGAAACACAATGGCCAACAGTCAGAACCCATTCTAAAGTGCACGAGACAACCCTTGATATCTATGTTTGTTAAGATTTGGAGGAACTTGTGTTGGATAGGGTGGACAAAGCCGCAATGAAGCAACTTTTTGTAATACGTGGGAAAACTAGAGGAGCACAAGAAATGCAAACTCTTTTAAATGTTGATTTTTAAGTATCTTTGTTAAAGCATTAGAGAGTGATGGATACACAGCTTGTTTGTAAGTAGACAAAACCTTATTGAGAGGCCAGTTTCAGTCATATGAGAAAGACAAGTGATCAGGATGTGGTCTGGATTGACTGTAAGCAACAGAAGGCCAAAGCTTTATCATTGGAATGTGCACGAAATTAGCTGAGTTTAAATTGGGACACAGCAGATCTCCTAACAGAATTCAAATATTGAAGCGGCATTCAAAACTCTGCTTTCTGGATTGAGGTGTGACCAATGAAGAAAAAGAAAAGTTTTGCTTAACAATTTGGTAAGAAGATCTACAGAGATGAATCAGATCAAGATTGACAGCTGACATGCTAACAGACCTACGAAAGATATGGATCAGATTAGAAAACTAATTCGGAGGCAGATTAAACTCTTGTAGTTATCGAGTAAAATTATACTACTTAGAGTACAAAATCCATAGATTGTTTCTGAGCAGATACAGAGAAAAAAAGCTCTTTATGTGACTTTTCAGATAAGGAAAACTGGAAAATTGTTTAGTTGGTGATCCCATCCATCCCATGAAAACTTCCCAGACAGATTTCCTAATTAAACTAGAAACTTAAAGTGTCAATGAGCTACTGAAGGATGGAATTAAGTATGATTTGATCCTTGCTGGTTGACAAAGCTTGCAGGTTCTGAGAATGAACTCAGCAGTTGAGTCAATCACTACAACACCGAAACATAACAAGACATGAATAAGGTTCTGTATTCTGCATGCATCAAGGAGAGGGCAAGCTTTCAAACAATTCTGTAAGGTGTGTTGCAGAAGAGGTGATTGGCAGAGGCAGTACACTCGATCAAAGACTAATACCGCGATATAGAGCCTTGTTCCAACCCAAACTAACTATATTCACGAGGAGTCTTCCAGTGACAACAGAGACCACTTGGCATCCCAATTGGGGCGGGGGATGGTACGTCTGAGTGAGTTAACAAACTAGAATCTGATGAAATACACAATGAAACAAAGCGTAGTGAACACACATTTCATACTGTCAGTCATACAGTCATAGAGTTGGTCAGCATGGAAACAGACCCTTCACTCCAACTTGTCCATGCCAACCAGATATGCTAATTTACCAGCATTTGGCCCATATCTCTCTAAACCCTTCCTATTCATGTCCCCATCCAGATGCCTTTTAAATGCTGTATTGTACTAGCCTCCACCAATTTCTCTGGCAGCTCATTCCACGCACGCACTACCCTCCATGTGAAAACGTTGCCCCCTTAGGTCCCATTTAAATCTTTCCCGTCTAACCCTAAACCCTCTAATTTGGGACTCCCCCACCACAGAGGAAAGACCTTGTCTATTTACCCTATTCATTCTCCTCATGATTTTATAAACCTCAATAAGGTCACCCTTCAGCCTCTGACACCCCAGGGAGAACAGCCCCAGCCTATTCAGCCTCTCCCTGTAGCTCAAACCCTCCAACTCTGGCAACGTCCTTATAAATCTTTTCTGAGCCCTTTCAAGTTTCACAACATTCTTCCTGTAGCAGGAATACAATATTTCAAAAGTGGCCTCACCAATGTCCTGCACAGTCGCAACATGACCTTCCAACTCCTATACTCAATGCACTGATCAATAAAGGCATGGTGGCACAGTGGTTAGCACTGCTGCCTCATAGCGCCATCGACCCGGGTTCAATTCCCGCCTCATGGCGACTGACTGTGTGGAGTTTGCACATTCTCCCTGTGTCTGTATGGGTTTCCTCCGGGGTGCTCAGGTTTCCTCCCACAGTCCAAAAATGTGCAGGTTAGGTGAATTGGCTGTGCTAAATTGCCCGTAGTATTAGGTGAAGGGGTAAATGTAAGAGAATACATCTGGGTGGGTTGCAGGTCGGTGTGGGCTGAAGGGCCTGTTTCCACATTGTAAGTAATCTAATCTAATATACCAAATGCCTTCTTCACTATCTGATCTACCTGGGACTCCAGGTCTAATGGAAAACATCAATGTCACAAAAGTGTTTGTGAAAATTCAACTGATTTGTCTTCAGAAAACTGTTGACTATGCATTATTGGCTAAGATAGACACAGGACCAAATGTCAACATACTTATCCCATGAATTAAAAAGGAACATAGCAACAGACATGGGAAGCCATGGTCAAACATTTAACGTAAAGCTTTCAGCATACAATACATCACCAATTCCATGTGTAAGATCAATGGTGCTGCAGCGTAAGTATATTGATTTGCCTTGATATCTCAGACGTTGTATATTCTAAACACCGGTAGATGAACAATTGATCATACAACAGCATGTTTCGTGACCCTGCATTAGTTACAAACTATGAAGTTAGTCAAACAGAATTGAAACTGCAGCAGACTATTCAAGAAACACTTGTGGACCTCAATATGAAAGATGACGGGCCAACTTCACTTTCTTCTGAATGAGTGGAGCTAAAATCTCAGCTCTCTGATATGGAGAGAAATAAAAAAATCAAGGAGAAAGGGATGATCAAGCAGTGCAAGATAAATTCAAACTTGAGAATGCACTTTCTGAGACGATGAAGTGATTAGTGTACAAAGATGATTGAAAAGGCATATACAAGATCTGTATCAACAACCCAATGAAATGATTGACAGTTTACTGGAAGTTTCGGAGCATTGCACAAATAGAACAGATCAGGGTCAACAGGTGCAGCTACAGAAACATCAGGGAAAGTGCAAAGACAGGTGGAGGTGCACAGCACTCACAACAAGGAACTGAGAAGCACTCAGGAGAAAATGTCTTCATCAATAAATGCTAGCAATGAAAGCACCCAAGCAGGTCTGAGAGGAAACCAAACAACTAAATGGAAGTGATTCGAAGGCATCAAAGAAAACCAAAAAGGAAAAGAAAATGTTGGAGAGGCTGGACAGTTATCAGAACAGATTAGGAGAAAGTGAGGACTGCAGATGCTGGAGATCAGAGCTGAAAAATGTGTTGCTGGAAAAGCGCAGCAGGTCGGGCAGCATCCAAGGAACAGGAGAATCAACATTTCGGGCATAAGCCCTTCTTCAGGAATGAGGAAGGTGTGCCAAGCAGGCTAAGATAAAAGGTAGAGAGGAGGGACTTGGGGGAGGGGGGTGAAGGTAAGGGCGATAGGCCGGAGAGGGGGTGGGAGCGGAGAGGTCAGGAAGAAGATTGCAGGTCAAGAAGGCGGTGCTGAGTCTGAGGGTTGGGACTGAGATAAGGTGGGGGGAGGGGAAATGAGAAAGCTGGAGAAATCTGCATTCATCCCTTGTGGTTGGAGGGCTCCTAGGCGAAAGATGAGGCGCTCTTCCTCCAGGCGTCGTGTTGCCATGGTCTGGCGATGGAGGAGGCCAAGGACCTGCATGTCCTTGGCGGAGTGGGAAAGGAAGTTAAAATGTTCAGCCACAGGGTGGTTGGGTTGGTTGGTGCGGGTGTCCCAGAGGTGTTCTCTGAAACATTCCGCAATTAGGTGGCCTGTCTCCCCAATGTAGAGGAGGCCACATCAGGTGCAGTGGATGCAATAAGTGATGTGTGTGGAGGTGCAGGTGAATTTGTGATGGATATGGAAGGATCCCTTGGGGCCTTGGAGGGAAGCGAGGGGGGAGGTGTGGGCGCAAGTTTGCATTTCTTGCGGTTGCAGGGGAAGGTGCCGGGAGTGGAGGTTGGGTTGGTGGGGGGTGTGGACCTGATGAGGGAGTCGCAGAGGGAGTGGTCTTTCCAGAACACTGATAGGGGAGGGGAGGGAAATATATCCTTGGTGGTGGGGTCTGTTTGGAGGTGGCGGAAATGACGAAGGATGATAAGATGTATCTGGAGGTTGGTGCATCTCCTCCACTTCCCGCTCCTCCGCCCTTGAACCTTGCCCCTCCAATCGTCACCAGGACAGAACCCCACTGGTCCTCACCTACCACCCCACCAACCTCCAGATACATCGTATCATGCTTCGTCATTTCCGCCACCTCCAGACAGACCCAACCATTAAGGATATATTTCCCTCCCCTCCCCTATCAGCGTTCCGGAAAGACCACTCCCTCCGCGACTCCCTCGTCAGGTAAACACCCCCCACCAACCCAACCTCCACTCCCGGCACCTTCCCCTGCAACCGCAAGAAATGCAAAACTTGCGCCCACACCTCCCCCCTCACCTCCCTCCAAGGCCCCAAGGGATCCTTCCATATCTGTCACAAATTCACCTGCACCTCCACACACATCATTTACTGCACCCGCTGCACCTGATGGGGCCTCCTCTATATTGGGGAGACAGGCCGCCTAATTGCGGAACGTTTCAGAGAACACCTCTGGGACACCCACACCAACCAACCCAACCACCACATGGCTCAACACTTTAACTCCCCCTCCCACTCCACCAAGGACATGCAGGTCCTTGGCCTCCTCCATCGCCACACCATGGCAACATGATGCCTGGAGGAAGAGCACCTCATCTTCCACCTAGGAACCCTCCAACCACAAGGGACGAATGCAGATTTCTCCAGCTTTCTCATTTCCCCTCCCCCCACCTTATCTCAGTCCCAACCCTTGAACTCAGCACCACCTTCTTGACCTGCAATCTTCTTCCCGACCCCTCCGCCCCCACCTCTCTCCGGCCTATCACCCTCACCTTAACCTCCTTCCACCTATCGCATTCCCAACGCCCCTCCCCCAAGTCCCTCCTCCCTACCTTTTATCTTAGCCTGCTTGGCACACCTTCCTCATTCCTGAAGAAGGGCTTATGCCTGAAATGTTGATTCTCCTGCTCCTTGGATGCTGCCTGACCTGCTGTTCTTTTCCAGCAACACATTTTTCAGTATTAGAACAGATTATACAGGAGAAAATGTATGATCTTAACAGAAGGCTAAAATATTGATAGGATTGAAGTAATCCACCGTACGAGATCAGGAATTTCAAATTGAGCTGGAATCTCTTAAGGAACAAAGTAATAAATACCAAGAAAATTTGAACCACTTGAAACATCTTGGGAAACGAGATCAGTCAGTGGCTAATATCATACAAAAGCTTGGCTGTAGTGCCTTAATAAAAACAAATTATGGAACAGAAATTGCAATCCTTGAAAGAAAAACATAACACTACATGTCAGCAAATTAAGAGGCCTGGCGCATTCTGGTTGAAGGACTATAATGTTGAATGTTTTGTTTCTTTATTTTTCAAATTTGTTCGTAAGATTTTATACCGAGATACCTTGTACCTAAGGTAACGCCTTGGACTATAATGCTGAACTTCTTAATTCTTTATTTTAACTATTTTTTCCCTAAGATCCTGTTTCTAGGTACTGTTGCACCTAAGATGGCACCGTAAGACTTTGTAAACTTTTCATTGCACTTGTTTGAGTACATATGACAATAAATCTAATTCTAATTCTAATTCTAATTCTAAGAAGGAGTTGTCTTACTGGGAGTAGAAGGCTGTCCATTTTTATAGATGTCAGGGTCCATGATGGTAGCTACACTTGGGCCAAGGGCAGTCTGTAACAGAAACGGTATACTCATCCATGAGGTAGCAGACTAGGAGCGATGATATTTTGTGCACACAGCTGGTATGGGGGAACTGCAAAACCCCTGTCTCAATCTGTAACCTGTGGAGCCCATCTCTTTGGTAGGACTGGGAATTGAATGTTCGGTTTTCTACCCATTGGTAATCCTGATCGTGTGAAGCCATGCTGAAAAGTGATGGATCGATAGTTTAACATGGCTGTCTAAAAGTCAGCAATTTCTGACAGAAGGGATTTGATGACTGGACCCTTGCTAGGTTTCCCCATTGGATTGTGGGTTGGCAAATTGGTTGCATGTTCAAATCCAGACTGGCTGCAAGCAAACTGTGATTCACTGTCTGGCACAGCCATATCAATGATCCCAGGAGTAGTGAATGTTACATACAAAACCCTGACAAATACCTCTCTGGTGGTAATATAGAACGTTTTCACTTCAATCCTCTGAGAAATATTCTGGACAGTAATACGGTAAGATTGTCTGTCCAACATAAATAGGTCACTTTCGACTTATTCCCATGGCCTGATGGGGATGTAATGGGGATCAGTAGATCTTGCTGCTGAGGGCTGTTTTACAGTCAGTTATGAAGCCATCGCTCTCTTTTGAGATACATCGACAATAAATGAAGGAGGCGATGGCCCAGTTGTATTATAACTAGACTATCAATGTTCTGGGGACCCAGGCCTGAATCCCACCATGACATATGGTGGAACTTGAATCCAATAAAATACCTGGAATTAAGAAACTGTTGCTGATGGTTGGGGGAAAATCCATCTGATTCACTAATGTCCTTTAGGAAAGGAAACTGCCATCCTTACCTGGCCTGGCCTACATGTGACTCCAGGCACGCAACAATTCGCAATTAGGGCTGGGCAATAAAATGGCCCACCCACAACCGGTGAATGAATGAAAAAAATGCACCATAACTTGGTAACTCCTAAGGCTCTCTGCTGAAGCTTGTCTGGGATATCTCATTGGAGTGCAGCTGGAATCACCAGTGCTCCATCAAACCCCAGCCAGTCACCTACATCGTCAATGCTCAAAATAGGTCTTCATGGCCAATTCTTTGGTCTGGCCACTGTTTAATACAATACTGACAAATACTCTGGGTCCTTCTTTAACTCCTGGTGGATTTGATTCGGCCTGTTTCGGGTTGCTGATCAGTGTACTACCACTGCCTGAGTACATCTTTCAATTTCCCCAGGAAATTCCTCATCACTGATTGTAAAAGGCTGTCAATTGACATTTGGGAGAGTGTATCCGTTATCGATTGTAGCTTCCTCTGCCCATATTTCACCTGACAGGCAAACCTCATAAGGAGAGTCAGAATTTCTGTATTGTAGAGGCAACCTTGCTCATTTTCTCTAACAGGGAAACCCATGATAAATGGCTTGTCTCTTTGAGCATTCTCAGGCCAAGGGTGTAATCTGAAAATCTTTTAATTTCCGATTGGACGGTAGAAAACTTAAATATTGTCCCAATGAGACATTTTTTTCACACGGTGGCTCAGTGGTTAGCACTGCTGCCTCACAGCGCCAGGGACCGGGGTTCAATTCCAGCCTTGGGTGACTGTCTGTGTGGAGTTTGCATATTCTCCCCGTTTCTGCGAGTGTTTCCTCTGGGTGCTCTGGTTTCCTCCCACAATCCAAAGATGTACAAGTTAAGTAAATTGGTCATGCTAAATTGCCCGTAGATTTCAAGGATGTGTAGGTTAGGTGCATTAGATAGGGGTAGATATAGGATAATAGGGGAATGGGTCTGGATTGATTACTCTTCGGAGGGTCAGTGTTGACTTGTTGGGCTGAAGGGCCTGTTTCTACACTGTAGGGATTCTATGATTTTATGATTTATGACAGCATTGTCTTCAAACTATTCTGTTTGGTCTTCATCACATTCCCAAAGTAAAAGGGAAATTATGTAATCTGGACTCTGTTGCTAGTGACTCTCCCATCAGTGTCACATTTCAATGCCTCATTGGTTTTAATGTTTTAAAATGCATTCTCAGGAATGTGGGCGTTGCTGGCTGAGCCAGCATTTATTGCCCGTCCCTAGTTTCCCCTTGAGAAGGTGGGGGTGAGCTGCCTTCTTGAACATTTGCAGTCCACCTGCTGTGGATTGTCCCACAATGCCCTGAGGAAGGGAATTCCAGGATTTTGTCCCAGCGACAGTGAAGGAACAGCGATATATTTCCAAGTCAGGATTGTGAGTGGCTTGGAGGAGAACCTGCACAGGGTGTGGTTCCCATGTATCTGCTGCCCTTGTCCTTCTAAATGGAAGTGGCCGTGGGTTTGGAAGGTGCTGTCTGAGGAGCCTTGGTGAATTTCTACAGTGCATCTTGCAGATGGTACACACTGCTGCTACCGAGAGTCAATGGAGGAGGGAGGGGATGTGTGTGGGTGTGGTGCCAATCAAGTGGCTGCTTTGTCCTGGATGGTGTCGAGCTTCTTGAGTGTTGTTGGAGCTGCCCCCATCCAGGGCAAGTGGGGAGTATCCCATCACACTCCTGAGTTGTGCTTTGTGACTGATGGACAGGCTTTGGAGAGTCAGGAGGTGAGTTACTTGCTACAGGATTCTTAGTCTCTGATCTGCTCTTGTAGCTGCGGTAATTACATCACACAATCACAGATTTGTTACAGTGCAGAAAGAAGCTATTCGGCCCATCATGCTTATACTGGTCTCTGACTGATCCGGTTCAGTTTCTAATCAATGGGAGCCCACAAGATGTTGATAGTGGGGGATCCAGTGATAGTGATGCCACTGATTGTCAACAGGGCATGGTCAGATCCTCTCTCATTGGAGATAGTTATTGCCAGGCAGTTGTGTGTGGCACGAATGTTATTTACCACTTGTCTGCTCAAACCAAACGTTTGACCATGGACTGTGTCAGTGTCTGAGGAGTGGCAAATGTTAATGTGTGAAACTTGTGGAGATTACTCAGGCTGTACCACTGAGGCTGCCAGTCAAATCTATTGCTGCTAATTCCAACCTGTTAGCTTCTTTTTATTATTCATTCATGGGACATGGGCATCACTGGCTCAACCAGCATTTATTGTCCATCCTTAATTGCCCAGAGGGCAGCTAAGCGTCAGTAACACTGTTGTGGATGTGGAGTCACATGTAGGCCATACCAGGTGAGGGATTAGAGACTCCAGCCTCCTACTTGTCGACCAAGTAAGGATAGTAGTTCCCTTCCCTAAAGGACATTAGTGAGCCAGATGGAATTTTCTGACTTTCGACAACTTTTTCACGGGCATCCTTAGACTCTTAATTCCAGATGTTTTCATCAATGGATTCAAATTCCAACATCTGCTGTGACAGGATTCGAAACCAGTTTCTAAATGGGGTTTCCTGTTGGAACATGTTCATCGCTGTGTGGAAAGGGGTGGACTTTGGCTGGTGATGGGAACTGGGATGAAGTGGATTGGGGTTGGGAGAGTAACATCCCAGTGGGCAATATCTTCTTGTTTCTCCACCAACCTCAACTTCTCAATAAAAATCACTGTTTCCTTAAGAGATATTTAAGTCAAGTGCTATTCCTCCAATGTAATCTCACAATCACTATGGTAGCTGGATAAATATTTGTACATTACAGTTTCTGCAAATGTAATCCTTTTGGATAGAAAGGTAATACACAGACATGTTTTTGTTCTCAGTGTGTTTCAGTAGAATAAGGCTTTGGCATACAACACCTGCCCTGTGCAGTTCATAAAGGGTTCATTTGGATGTTCATTCTGTAGAAAATCAGATTCTTTCAACACTCAGTGTTGAAGATCTGTCATCGGTCTCACTCAAGTGCAACAAAAGCCCTTAGACATCAAAATGTTCTCTAGTCATTCCAATCGTGCATTGCAATTCATTTCATACTTGAAGCATTGTTGACCTTTTAGACAGACATATATTATTTGCCTGCTTATCTATTATGTGATTATTTATTTAAAAACGCGCCTGGCAGTGTTTGACTTATGACAGTAAAACAACAATTATTTGAGGCAAACATTTCTCCATTTTTAAACTTTACTATGTGGCCGTATTATATTTTTATGAGGGTTTCTGTCTGTGTTTGCCATCAAAACTAAATGGGATGTGTATGTATATATATATATATATATTACATATATGTATATCTATATATCTATTTATGTATGTGTATATGTATATAAGGGGCATGCTTTAGTGCAATTGCCCCAGGCTCCAGAGCAATCAGCTTGTCTGCTTACTACGTTCAAAGTCTGACTGATTTAAACTGAAAGAAAATTAGAGACCTGTATTTGCTTAGCACCTTACCACATCTCCAGAAATACAAACACCAAAGCATGTCATAGAGATGTGCAGCTCGGAAACAGACTCCTCAATCCAACTCATCTATCCTGACCAGATATCCTAAATTAATCTAATCCCATTTACCAACATTTGGCCCCTATCCATCTAAACTCTTCCAGATGTCTTTTAAGTATTATATTTGTACCACCTCCATCATTTTCATCATTCTGCATGGAAACAGTTGCCTCTTGGGTCCCTTTTAAATCTTTCCCCTCTCACCTTAAACCTATGCCCTCTAGTTCTGGACTCCCTTACCCTGGGGAAAAGACCTTGTCTATTTATCCTATCCAGGCCCCCCATGATTTTATAAACCTCTATAAGGTCACCCCTCAGCCTCCGACGCTCCAGGGAAAACAACCTGAGCCTATTCAGCCTCTCCCTGTAGCTCAAACTCTCCAGCCCTGGCAACGTCCTTGTAAATCTTTTCTGAACTCTTTTATCCTTCCGATAGTCGTGCAAAATGAATTGGTTAGCCATTGTCAGCAGTGTCACTTTGTTAGGCAGGAAAGGACGGAAGTCACAGCAAAATCCCACAGATATGGCTGCCATATTGTTATGTATCTATAAAGCCAAGGCCACATTTATCCCCAGATGTAAGCAGCCTTCATTGATTGAATTTGTACAGCCTCAAGGTATTGGATTTGGAGGAACAAGGATGACAGAAAGTGGTTAGCCTCTCAGTAGGATTCCCAGCACCCCATAGTTGGAATGATCATCTCAGGAGCAGGATTATCCACTCTATCCATGCCCCTCATTATTTTGCATACTTTTATCAGGTCACCCCACAGCCTCCAATGCTGTATCAAAAACAATCCAAGTTTGTCCAACCTCTCCTAATAGCTGATACATTCCAATTCAGGCCACATCCTGGTAAACTTCTTCTGCACACTCTGCAGAGCCTCCACAGCCTTCCCATAGTATGGTAATCAGAACTGCACACAATGTTCCAAATGTGGCCTAACCAAAGTCTTATGCAGCTGTAACATGATTTGCCAACCTGTACACTCAGTGCTGCAACCAATGAAGGTAAACTCCTTCGTTAACACCTTATCCACTTGTGTTGCCACTTTTAGGGAGCTATGGATTGCTCTGTATATCAATGCTCTGTTACGATACTGGGTAATCTTCCTGCTTAATTTAAACCAGCAACACAGAAAAGATTTATCCCGTGCAGTAATCTGTGAAAATTCGAGAGGCCAAGAACTATTTAACAACTTTATTTCTTAAAGTATAACAGAGAATAATTAACTAACAACTATTTGCAACTCCTGCCTCGAACTTATCTTTTACCTTCCCTTCTATAAAACTAGTCCAATAGAACCCCTGATTAAGATTTACCAAAAATTCAAATTTTCAAAACCAGCCCGATGTTGAATCTTCTCATTATATCTTCCTCTGTCTTCTTTTCTTCTTCTTAGGGATTTCTGCTTCACAGGTTACTGATTGATAAAGGTACCTTTAAGAGAGCTATTCTCCAGGCAGTCTGCCGCTGCTGCAGGCTTGGCAGTCCTCCTCCTGACTGGGCAATTTTCCCCTGTCTTATATTCCCCCAACTATCAGATTGTGGCATTGGCTTTTAAGATTGTCAATATACTAAATTCAAACTTGATTGGAGTTTGGGATTTTTCGGGGTATAAGTTAAACTGATTGGCCTAATTCGAATTTGCTTTGTTGTCTCCAGGCAACCAGCTAATTGAGTTGTTTGACCAATTGTTACATTATATCTTGTTTAGAAACTTGGTGTTGTGTTAAGGTAGTTCTGCTAGCTTTTAACTCTCTTAAAGATACAGTACACCCACATCTTCATAACACCGACACATTGTTTGTGACATACACATTAAGATGTTGTAAGGTCAGTATAAAACTCAGTAGCTCTTTTTGATTGTCGAATATTTCCTCTGGTGGATGTTGATCTTCTGCGAAAAGTAACCAACTGGCAGTTCAATCCCAACCTCATCTTTCTGTGTGAGTACAGTTCCAACTCCTATGTCGCTAGCATCAATGGTGACTTTAAAAGGTTATGAAAAATTTAGTGTAGTTAAAACTGGTTTGGTGGTTACTATGGCTTTCAAATGGTTGAATGCCTCCTGGCATATATCTGTCCACTGAAACTGTGTGTTCTCCTTTAGCAAATCAGTGCCACTATACTACTGAAGTTTGGAACAAACTTCTGATAGAATCTGCTGAGTCCTAAGAATCGAAGCACCTCTTCCTTCGAGTTTGGTCACGGAAATTCCTGGATGGCCTTTCTCTTTGCTTTCCGTGGGGTTGACTTTCCATAACTGATGTTATGTCCCAAGACGGTCACTTCTACTTTTGCAAATTCAGTTTTAAGTTTATCACCAGTTTAGGGGCTGTTTAGTTAATTCACCTTCCTGAGCTAATCTCTCCCTCACTTCCAATATATAATCTAAGTGTGAGATCTCCGACTTTGGTCCTGTCAATTTTTAAAAAAATTAATTTCAAAGGACCTCTCACTTCATGCTCAAATATTATTCTCTCTAGTGAGTGGTGAGGGGAGTATTTACATGCACTTGTATCTCACTATTCCTCATCTCATCTCATAGATACGCAGTTTCACTTTCTCCCACCTGCCTCAGAGAAACTAGGCAACGACAGTTCCTGACATGGAACGCGGAATAGGTAACTGGTCACACCAGCTCACCGTTAGCTCCTTCAGATCTGCATCACTCGCCAACATCTCAGGCCACACTCCATGAGCTGCGACTGCATACACCCCGTCATGCAGCAGAACCTCCAGGTCCCCAGGGGCCAGTTACCCTTTATCAAGCATGGCCTTGACAAATAAAATAAGGGCAGCTGTGGATGGCTACCATTTGACTGGTGCACAGTTGGGCTTTAAAGATGCCAGCAGTACCAAGAAGCCCAGGAGGTCCCTGCAGTGAGCAATACTCTATTCTGTGGTGACTGAGTAGTGAATGGGACACTGTGAGGACATAGTGGTAGTTAGCTTTGGGAAGGCAGTGTGAGAAAGCTTGTTAGGATTCACAGAGAGAAACTCTCCTTGAATTAAGAATCTAGAATTAGCTGACTTCTGTCAAGACTCAGCCCAATAAGTTTGAGCAGTTACTTTCCTTTATCCGAGAGATATAAGTCCAGATTGGCTCACAGAAACCTAACAGAAACCTGCAAACTCTCACGCCATATCAGTGCAAAGTAACATTTAGCTCCATTGTATCACTTTTAACATATTCTACTTGAAGTTTCCATTAACATTGTAGTTTAAAATTGGAGGAATGCAGATATATTTGTTGGTTCAAGGGTTGAAGGAAATTGCAGACATATGTTAGAAAATCTCGCCATTCTTAGGTTCAGTGCAAATCTATTGCTAACTAAACGGTTAGCTGAACTATAACTAACCATTTTTAAGTGGTTGGCATTGAATTTGACTTTTATTAAATCATTTCCAATAATTGTTGGCTAAGTTAAGCATGCTTACAATGACAAATTATTACTCCATGTCTCGTCTTTTGGTTTGAAGCAAACATATGTCTTCCAGGATCATTTATCCAGATAGCTATTGTGTTTGCTACACCTTAATCTGCTGCCAGGAGATCAAGGGGAATTGAATTTGCCAGATTTAACATCAAAACCAGAATCCCACAGTTAGTGACTACTGTTAAGGTCAATCTCAGCTTTAAGCCTGAACTCCTTGTTTGGGAATCCAGCATACGATCTGTAAATAAATTTAAGAAGCCAGCAAACCTGAGACACTGCAGAGAAATGTTAGACTAGTGAAAATGTAAATGCTTTTATCGAAATATAGAGGATCTCAACTTTAAACAGCCTGGAAAAAACAACTTGCTTTTTCTGAACCACACAATATCAATAACTTCTCCTTTGATAGACATGGCGTACTGCTGTTTTCTCAGGCTTAATTGAATGACTACACTCCTAATTCATTCCAAAATTGTGATGAGAGTTGATAATTAAAGCATAAAATGGGCATGTAGCATTGAGTAGTCAGGTTGGGACTGGACTCAGAGGACGTCTTTGTATTTGTGCAGTGTTTAGTTATTATTTGGGCAGGCTGAATTCTCTCAGGTGTGTCTGCACTCATGGTATTTGGAAGTGAGAAACTTCCTCATTTTGGCTTCTGGTACATAGAGCTAACCCTTTAGATGCTGAAGCACCACTCAATAGTTCCTTGTACTACTTCCAATATTTTTACATGGAAACATAGAAATCAGGTATGGTGTGGGCCGTTCGGCCCTTTTGAGCCTGCTAGAGTCATAGAGTCATAGAAACCTTCAGACCAACTCATCCATGCTGACCAGATATCCTAACTGAATCTATTCCCATTTGCCAGCACTTGGTCCATATCCTTCTACACCCTTCCTATTCCTATATCCATCCAGATGCCTTTTAAGTACTGTTATTGTACCAGCCTCCACCACTTCATCTGACAGCACATTCCATACACGCACCAGCATCAGCGTGAAAACGTTGTCCCTTCGGTCCCTTTTATATCTTTCCCCACTCACCCTAAACCTATGCCCTCTAGTTCTGGACTCCCCCACCCTAGAGAAAAGACCTTGTCTATTTACCCTATCCATGCCCCTCATGATTTTGTAAATCCTCATAAGTTCACCCCTCAGCCTCCGACACTCCAGAGAAAACAGTCCCAGCCTGTTCAGCCTCTCCCTATAGCTCAAATCCTCCAACTCTGGCAACATCCTTGTAAATCATTTCTGAACCGTTTCAAGTTTCACAACATCTTTCCAATAAGAAGGAGAACAGAATTGCACGCAATACTCCAACAGTGGCCTAACCAATGTCCTATGAAGTCAGAACATGACCTCCCTACTCCTATTCTCAATATTCTGACCAATAAAGGAAAGCATACCAACTGCCTTCTTCACTATCCTAACCATCTGCGACCCTACTTTCAAGGAACTATGAACCTGCGCTTCAAGGTCTCTTTGTTCAGCAACACTCCCTAGGACCTTACCATTAAGTGTATAAGTCCTGCTAAGATTTGCTTTCCCAAAATGCAGCACCTTGCATTTATCTAAATTAAACTCCATCTGCCACTTCTCAGTCCATTGGCCCATCTGATCAAGATCCCGTTGTAATCTGAGGAAACCTTCTTTGCAGTCCACTACACCTCCAATTTTGGTGTCATCCACAAACTTACTAACTGTACCTCTTATGATCGCATCCAAATCATTTATGTAAATGACAAAAAGTAGTGGACCCAGCACCAATCCTTGTGGCACTCCACTGGTCACAGGCCTCCAGTCTGAAAAACAACCCTCCATCACCACCCTCTGTCTTCTACCTTTGAGCCAGTTCTGCATCCAAATGGCTAGTTCTCCCTGTTTTCTGTGAGATCGAACCTTGCTAACCAGTCTCCCATGGGGAACCTTGTCGAAAGTCTTACTGAAGTCCATATAGATCATATCTACCGCTCTGCTCTCATCAATCCTCTTTGTTACTTCTTCAAAAAGCTCAACCAAATTCATGAGACATGATCTTCCACACCCAAAACCTCTGCCATATGATAAGATCATGACTGATCCTCCATCTTAATGTCGCATTCTTATAGAAAATTATGAAGAGAATAGATGAGATAGAAGCAGAGACATTGTTTCCACTGGCAGGTGAAACTAGAACTAGGGAGTACAGCCTCAAAATAAGGAGCAGCGGATTTCGGGCTGAGCTGAGGAGGACCTTCTTCACCCAGGGGGTTGTGAGTCTGTGGAATTCCCCGCCCAGGGAAGCAGTTGAAGGGACCTTGTTGAATGTTTTTGAGCTAAAGATAGATAGACATTTGAACAGTGAAGGAATTGATAGTGATGGTGAGCGGGTGGGTAAGTGGAGTTGAGTCCATGAAAAGGTCAGCCATGATCTTATTGAAGGCGGAGCAGGTTCGAAGGGATAGATGGCCTACTCCTGCTCCTATTTCTTAAGTTCTTATGTTCCTGCTTTCTCCTTATACCATTGATGTTTTTTTAAAATATTAACATGTATCAATTTTTTGCTTGAAGATATCCAGTGACTTGGCCTCCACAGCCTTATGTGGTAGAGAATTCCACAGGTTCACTCCCCTCAGAGTGAAGAAATCTTTTCCTATCTCAGTCCTAAATGGCCCACCCTGTATCCTGAGACTCTGTGCCCTGTTTCTAGACTCCCCCAACCAGAGAAACATCCTCCCCATCTCTAGTCTGTCTCGCCCTCTTAGAATTTTCTGTGTTTCAATTAGATTCCTTCTCATTCTTTCAAATTCTAGTGAATACAGTCAAACTAATCTCTCATTGGACAGTCCAGCCATCCCCAGTGAACCTCTGCTGCACTCTCTCTATAGAGATTATATCCTTTCTTAGGTGGGGAGACCAAAACTGCTCACAAGATTCTAACTTACCTCAGTATAACTGCAATAGGACATCCGTCTTCCTGAATTGGTGGAGGTGTTGGCGTGATGGTCACGTCATTAGACCTTAGCGATCAAGTACCTGGAGATATGGGATCAAATCCAGTCACAGCAAAATTCAATTTAAAAAAAAGGAGGAATATTGGAACCAAAAACTTGCCCATGGTGAATGTGTGTTGACTCACAACTGTCTGGGTAAAGAGGTTCCTCCTCAGCTCAGTCTTAAATGGGCTTGCTCCTTATTCTGAGACAGTGTCTGCTTGTTCTGGACATGTTCTGGATTCCTAGCCATGAGAAACATTCTTTCTGAATTCATCCTTTTGAGGCTTTTAAGCATTTTATAAGTTTCAATAAGATCACTTCTCATTTGTCAAATCTCTGGAGGGTACAGGCCAAGTCTTTGAATGTCCAATCCCTTCACAGGATGGAGTAAAAACTTTCTGCTTCTTCATTGAACATACACCCGAACCGTCCAGAATTGACTGCCACCCTCTTCTGCCTGGCTGAGCTTGTAGATGCAGTGAACAATTTCTCTTTTGCCTTGTCTCACATCCTCCAAGTAAAAGATGTAGCTACGGGCACACACGTGGGGCCCCAGTCATACCTGTGACTACAGTGGGGAACATCGAGTATTCTTTCTCCCAGTTAAGAGGTATGATGCTTAACATTCAATGTACAATCCATATTGTTCTCAGAACATGATTATTTCTGCTCTGCCATCTATCAGCACCTTGAATAGTAAACAAGGAGTGGTAGGCTGGCATTGTCCAGGGAGTGCCAACACATGGCACCATTGATTGCAGATAGGCATTCTGTGTTCCCTGCATTTTTAAGATGTGTTGGCTTGCTGTTGGGAGCATTATTTCTTTAAACCAGATTGCAAAAGATTGTTACAATGATTTTCTCCTCAATGAGCAGATTCTAAAAAGACAGGATCTCTTCAATGTGACAATGCCCAGTATATTTTTACAGAACATGCTGGATTTCAAGATGATACCATGGTGAGCAAAAGCTGTTAACGCACTTGCTCTACAGAGGGCAGTATGAGACCATAAACATTATAAATAAGCTCCAAAATAAATATGAACACAAATCCATCTACGTGCACAAAATAAAAAGCACACACACATACATTCAGAAACACAATAAAAGCACCAACGTAAAAGCAAAGGGTTGTGGATGCTGGAGATCTGAAATAAAAAGCAGACAATGCTGGAGAAACTCAGCAGCTCAGGCAGCATCTGTGGAGAGTGAAACAGAATTAATGTTTCGAGCACAATGTGACCCTTTGTTTGGAACTGAAGGGAGCTGGAGTGACAGTACTTATGCTCTTGAGAAAGAGAGGAGAAGGAACGAGTGGAACAGCTCGTAAAGAAGCTCAGAGTAAAAGGCAAAGCGAGTGCTAATGGGAGCAGAGGAAAGATATGGGTGAAAGGTCGGTGTTAATAGCAGAAAATAGGTCAGCTCTACTGAGAGCAAACCCAACAGGATGGTCCGTGAAGGATTTCCAGAGTGGTTCTCAGCAGGTCTGGGAGCATATGAGGAGAGAGAAAATAGAGTTAACATTTGACATCCAGCAGCTAGAAATGTTAACTCGTCCTGAAGAAGGGTCACTGGACTTGAAATGTTAACTCTGATTTCTCTCCAAAGATGCTGCTGGACCGGTTGAGTTTCTCCAGTAACTTCTGCTTTAGTTTTGATGTTGTCCTTTCCCATAGTGTCCCAGTAACACTGTCACATACTCGAGTCATTGAGTCATATAGCATGGAAACAGACCCTTCAGTCCATGCCCTCCATAATCCCAAACTTAACCATGAGCCTTAAACTTGGATTCACTTTCCAGCCTGCAGGATTGTCCTAGCCTCTTACATTGACTTATCTCAGTCTTTCAATCTCCTGTGCTCTGCAGAACTGCAACTTCAGAGGCAATTTCTGTGGACAGCTGAAGGATAACACAATTTCCCTCACACTGGTGTGTTCGGAACGTGTAGAATTGTTCAGATGTCAATGCCACTTCCACTCCCATCTTGGATAATCCGGCTTCATAATCACTGATAACTTGTGGCATCATCTGGTTGTTAACATTTCCCAAACTGATTATGGGTCAGAATTTAAGTCAACCTATTCCATCCAGGCATTGAGGTTAATGGATGACCATTAAGGAGAAGAAATTGTGGGGGTAGGGAAAAAGCAATTGGTTTAACTAACAGGACAAAGCTCTTCGAGAAACAGCCAGCACAGACTGGATGGGCAAGGCAGTTGTAATTGGACAGGGCTTTGGCAATACCACATCGGGAATATTGTGTGCAGTTTTAGTCTCCAAATTTAAAGAAGGACATACCTACGTTGGAGTAAACAGACATAAAAGTGTGATTGAAAAGATGCCAACTGTGATAAATTACAAATCCCAGTTCAACACATACACTTGCTCTCTGCAGGGAACTTAGTATCTTATTCATTCTTGCTCGCCCATCACTAATTGCCCCTAAACTGGCTTGCAGGGTTATGTCAGAGGGCAGTTAGGAGTGAGCCACATTAATGGACACATAAATATTATTAACCAATCTGATTGGACATACTGTGTCACACCCCTGGGGCTTGAACATGGATCCTCTGGCCAGGGGCATTATCACTGTACCACAAGAGCCCTTTAATGGCATCATATGTAGGTCAGATCAGATAAGGCTGGCAGATTTCCTTTCCTCAAATGTATAATATAGTCATAGAGTGATAGAGATGTACAGCATGAAAACAAACCCTTCGGTCCAACCCATCCATGCCGACCAGATATCCCAACTCAATCTAGTTCCACCTGCCAACACCTGGCCCATATCCCTCCACACCCTTCCTATTCATATACCCATCCAAATACCTCTTAAATGTTGCAATTGTACCAGTCTCCACCACTTCCTCTGGCAGCTCATTCCATACATGTAACACCCTCTGCGTGAAAAAATTGCCCCTTAGGTCTCTTTTATATCTTGCCCCTCTCACCCTAAACCTATGCCCTCTGGTTCTGAACTCCCCCACCCCAGGGAAAAGACCTTGTCTATTTACCCTATCCATGCCGCTCATAATTTTGTAAACCTCTATAAGGTCACTCCTCAGTCTCCGACGCTGCAGAGAAAACAGCCCCAGCCTGTTCAGCCTCTCCCTGTAGCTCAAATTGTCCAACCCTGACAACATCCTTGTAAATCTTTTCTGAACCCTTTCAAGTTTCACAACATCTTTCCGATAGGAAGGAGGCCAGAATTGCACGCAATATTCCAACAGTGGCTTAACCGATGTCCTGTACAGCCGCAATATGACCTCTCAACCCCTCTACTCAATACTCTGACCAATAAAAGAAAGCATAACATGTGCCTTCTTCATTATCCTGTCTACCTGCAACTCCACTTTCAAGGAGCTATGAACCTGTACTCCAAGGTCTCTTTGTTCACCAACACTCCCTCAGACCTTGCCATTAAGTGTATAAATCCTGCTAAGGTTTGCTTTCCCAAAAAGCAGCACCTCGCATTTATCTGAGTTAAACTCCATCTGCCACGTCTCAGCCCATTGGCCCATTTGGTCAAGATCCCGTTGTAACCTGAGGTAAACCTCTTCGCTGTCTACTACACCTCCAATTTTGGTGTCATTTGCAAACTTACTAACTATACCTCTTATGCTCACATCCAAATCATTTATGTAAATGACAAAAAGTAGTTGACCCAGCACCGATCCTTGTGGCACTCCACTGGTCACAGGCCTCCAGTCTGAAAAACAACCCTCCACCACCACTCTCTGTCTTCTACCTTTGAGCCAGTTCTGTATCCAAATGGCTAGTTCTCCCTGTGTTCCATGAAATCTAACCAGTCTCCCATGGGGAACCTTGTCGAATGCCTTACTGAAGTCTATATAGATCACATCTACTGCTCTGCCCTCATCAATCCTCTTTACTACTTCTTCAAAAAACTCAATCAAGTTTGTGAAACATGATTTCCCACACACAAAGCCATGTTGACTATCCTGAATCAGTCCTTGCCTTTCCAAATACCATGTGCATCCTGTCCCACAGGATTCCCTCCAACAACTTGCCCACCACCGACATCAGGCTCATTGGTCTATAGTTCCTTGGCTTGTCCTTAAACAGTGGCACCACATTCGCCAACCTCCAGTCTTCCAGCACCTCACCTGTGATTATCGATGATACAAGTATCTCAGCAAGAGGCCCAGAGATCACTTCTGTAGCTTCCCACAGGGTTCAAGGGTGCACCTGATCAGGCCCTGGGGATTTATCCACCTTTAACCGTTTCAAGACATCCAGCACTTCCTCCTCTGTAATCTGGACATTTTGCAAGGTGTCACCATTTATTTCCCTACAGTCTATATCTTCCATATCCTTCTCCATACATATGCTTCCTTCTTTTTCTTAACCAACTCCTCAATTTCTTTAGTCATCCAGCATTCCCTATACCTACCAGCCTTTCCTTTCACCCTGACAGGAATATACTTTCTCTGGATTCTCGTTATCTCATTTCTGAAGGCTTCCCATTTTCCAGCCGTACCTTTACCCACGAACATCTACCCCCAATCAGCTTTCGAAAGTTCTTGCATAATACCGTCAAAATGGTCACTGGCCCCAAAGTGCTCCCCCACTGACACCTCAGTCACCTGCCCTGCCTTATTTCCCAAGAGTCATATTTTGTACCATCTCTAGTAGGTACATCCACATACTGAATCAGAAAAATTTCTTGCACACACTTAACAAATTCCTTTCCATCTAAACCCTTAACACTATGGCAGTCTCAGTCTATGTTTGGAAAGTTAAAACCCCCTACCATAACTACCCTATTATTCTTCCAGATAGCTGAGATCTCCTTACAAGTTTGTTTCTCAATTTCCCTCTTACTATTAGGAGGTCGGTAATACAATCCCAATAAGGTGATCATCCCTTTCTTATTTCTCAGTTCCACCTAAATAACTTCCCTGGATGTATTTCTGGGAATATCCTCCCTCAGCACAGCTGTAATGCTATCCCTTATCAAAAACGCCACTCCCCCTCCTCTCTTGCCTCCCTTTCTATCCTTCCTGTAACATTTGTATCCTGGAACATTAATCTGCCAGTCTTGCCCATCCCTGAGCCATATTTCTGTAATTGCTATGATATCCCAGTCCCATGTTCCTAACCATGCCCTGAGTTCATCTGCCTTCTCTGTTAGGCCCCTTGCATCGAAATAAATGCAGTTTAATTTATTAGTCCTACCTTGTCCCTGCCTGCCCTGACTGTTTGACTTGTTTCTGTTCTCAGCTATACCCATCTCAGATCGATCTTTTTCCTCACTATCTCCCTGGGTCCCACTCTCCCACCTTACTAGTTTAAATCCTCCCGAGTAGCTCTAGCAAATCTCCTTCCCAGTATATTAATCCCCTTTCAACTCAGGTGCAATCCGTCCTTCTTGTACAGGTCACTTCTACCCCAGAAGAGATTCCAATGATCCAAAAAGGTGAATCCTTCTCCCATACACCAGCTCCTTGGCCATGCATTCATCTGCTCTATCCTCCTATTCCTGCCCTCACTAGCTCATAGCACCGGGAATAATCCAGATATTACTACTCTCGAGGATGTCCTTTTTAAATTCCTACCTAACTCTCTGTAATCTCCCTTCAGAATCTCAACCTTTTCCCTTCCAATGTCGTTGGTTCCAATGTGGACAACGACCTCCTGCTGGCCCCTCTCCCCCATGAGAACATTCTGCACCCTCTCTGAGACATCCTTGATCCTGGCACCAGGGAAACAACACACCATTCTGCTGTTTCTCTGCTGGCCACAGAAACGTCTGTCTGTACCTCGGACTAGAGAATCCCCTAAAACATTTGATCTCTTGGAACCCAACCTACCCCTCATTGCACTAGAGCCAGTCTCAACACCAGAAACTTGGCTGTTTGTGCTTCTTTCCCCGAGAATCCATCACCTCCTACATTTTCCAAAACAGCATACCTGTTTGAAATGGGGATAGCCACAAAAAACTCCTGCACTGGCTACCTACCTCTCTTACCTTTCCTGGAGTTAACCCATCTATGTGACTGTATCTGAGACTTCCCCCCCCCTTCCCATAACTGCCATCCATCACATACTGTTGCTTTTGTGAATTCCTCATCGCTTCTATCTGTCTCTCCAACTGATCCAATCGATCTGATAAGATTCGCAACCAACAGCATTTATGGCAGATATAGTCTGCAATAACCTTTAAGCACTCTTTAAACTCCCACATCTGACGAGAAGCGCACATCACTGTACTAAAGGCCATTTTTGCTCCTTCAAAATCTACAGACCCAGAAAATAACACCGTCTTATTACTCTACAAAACACTGCCCCAGGTTAGATTAATAGTTATGGCTTATATTTTAAGTTTAATAAAGAGACATATCTCCAAAAACATATCATCAAGAAAGAACCCACTCTACTCACTACTGCAGATTCTGTGTAGGCCACACTTAAAACAACGATTAACTTATCTGATTCTGTGTTGTGAACTTTGCCCAACAGTTCCTCCAAGATTAGTTGTGAATTTCGCTGTTTGTTAATTTTCCCAGATGCACTCCGATGTCCAGCGATACACGAATTCAAACAGTAAAGGCAGTAACTGTGCAGGTTCTCTCTCTCTCTCTCTCTCTCTCTCTCCTACATTGACCTCACCATCTGTTTCCTTTGTCTGTTCTTCTCCCTTTTAAAACTGCTGTTGTTTTGATTTTTTTTTCCAAAGTTCTAAAACAATACAACACCATATAAAACAGGAATTGCTGCTCCTGGAATTCGAGGAAATCACCTTCAACATCTAAAATACCTCAAAAAAAGAAGCAGCTGTTTCAGCCAAGTGAACCAGATGTTTTTTTAAAATTAAACTGTCACGACCCCAATTACTAAGATGAGTTTTAAAATTCCAGTTTTTATAATGCCAATTTTTAAGATTGCAACTGAAGTTGCACCAGCCACAATGGTGAGATTTAAACTGTGTTTCCCAAAGAGCTTAGAGTGTAGATTGGTCTGTTAGCATTCCCACTGAATCATGATCTCACCTTTAACAATCGCTGGGGAAGAGAGTGAATGCTGAGATAAGTTAGCCGTTAGCAACTCTTAACTGTGTGATGTCTCCATTCTGTGCTAGTTATTATCCCGGCTTTCAAATATCCTCTCTCAGCCTCATACAGAGAACAACATCAGGTCATTGCAAGTGGTTTTCTTGCTGTGGTGCCTTATCACTGTCACTTCTGTATCCTTGTTTCCAGATCATTGGGCCAAAGTCTACATCAGTGATCATTTCGGACAAAAGGATGTACTGAATCTTAAAAACAAACTGATATTCCATTCCCTGAGCCTTCTTTAATCCTTTATTAAAATTTATTTAAGAAAGCATTGCGTAGCCATTCCTGAAGTATGATAATACACAGTGCAAATCACTTTTCTTGTAGCAATAAATATGCCGGTGAGTTAGACTGTAACTTTAGTGACTCAATGAGAAATGTTTGGAGGTTAACTGTCAAATATTGGACTAACAAAACAAATGGGCCTACAATTCAATGTAATCATTATTTTGACCATTTTAAAAAAATGTTCCATTACCATTCGCCAGGCACTGAGGTCTTTGGAGCTGCCTCTTACACAGAGCACTAATTTAAGCATCGCAATAAGTCATGCAATTACTTTGGAACGGAGATTCTAGGGTTGGCCAGCTGACGGTCAAAGAAAATAAATGTTAATAAGTGAGAGGGCTATGGGGAAAGGCAGGGGGAGGAGCATCATCAAAGAGCCAGCAGTGGCATAATGGGTAAAGGCCTCCTTCAGTGCTTCAGGATTCTAAGTGACTTTGACATTGCGTTTAAGAATTCTTGTGATGTGTGATGCTTACCTGTAGCACCTTGGTCTACAGGTGAAGGGGCAGCGCTCTGAAAGCTTGTGATTTCAAATAAACCTGTTGGACCTGGTATCATGTGACTTCTGACTTTGCAAAGGGTGGCGTTTGAGGTGCAAGGACAAGGGGCAAGTTTGGTGATGAAACCATGTGAGTTTGTATAACATTATCAGTTCATGCCTCCTTATTCTATTTTTGGTCTTAAGGTGTTAGAACAAAGAATAAAGAACAGTGCAGAACAGGAACAGACCCGTCAGCACCAAGGCTGCACTAATGTATGATGCTTTTCTAAACGAAAAACCTTTTAACATAACATAAAGCATAACATAGAACAGCACAGGCCTTTCGGCCCTCGATCTTGTACTGGCCTTTTATCCTGTTCTAAGATCAGAAAAACTATATGTCCATCATTGTACTACCGTCCATGTGTCTATCCAGGAATCTCTTAAATGTCTCGAATGTATCTGACTCCACTACCACCACTGGTATTCCACCCACCCACCACACTCTGTGTAAAGAACCTACCTCTGACATCTCCCCTAAACCTTCCTCCAATCACCTTAACATTATGCCCCCTCATGATAGCCATTTCTGGGAAAAGGTCTCTGGTTATCCATTCTAACTATGCCTCTCCACATCTTATACACCGCTATCAAGTCACCTCTCATCCTTCTTCACTCCAATGAGAAAAGCCCTAGTCCCCTCAACCTTTCTTCATGAGACATGCTCTCCAGTCCTGGTAAATCTCGAAAGCTTCCATATCCTTGTTATAAAGAGGTAACCAGAACTGGACACAACATTCCAAGTGTCGTCTAACCAGGGCTCTGTAGAGCTGCAGCATAACCTTGTGGCTCTTAAACTCAATCCCCCTGTTAATGAAAGCCAACACATCATATGCCATCTTAATAACCCTATCAACTAAGGTGGCAACTTTAAGGGATCTATGGGCATGGACCCCAAATTCCTTCTGCCCTTCCACACTGCCAAGAATCCTGCCTTTAACCTTGTATTCTGCATTTGAATTTGAAATTCCAAAGTGAATGACTTCATACTTTTCCAGATTGAACTCCATCTGCCACTCTTCAGCCCAGTTCTGCATCCTGTCAATGTCCCATCAGCAAACTTACTAACCCACCCTTCCACTTCCTCATCCAAGCCATTTACAAAAATCACAAAGAGCAGAGGTCCCAGAATAGATCCCTGCGGAACACCACTGGTCACTGAACACCAGGCTGAATACTTTCCATCTGCTACCACCCTCTGTATTCTATGGGCCAGCCAATTCTGTATCCAGACAGCCAGATTTCCTTGTATCCCATGCCTCCTTATTTTCTGAATGAGCCTACCATGGGGAACCTTATCAAATACCTTGCTAGCATCCACTGCTCTACCTTCATCAATGTGTTTTGTCACATCCTCAAAGAATTCAATAAGGTTTGTGAGGCACGACCTGCCTCTCTCTAAGCCATGCTCACTATGTGTAATTAAACTATGGTTTTCCAAGTAATCATAAATCCTGTCTCTCAGAATCCTCTCCAAAACTTTGCCCACTACAGATGTAAGACTGACCGGTCTGTAATTCTCAGGATTATCCCTATTTCATTTCTTGAACAAGAGAATTACATTTGCCACCCTCCAATCATTTTGCACTACTCCAGCTGACAGTGAGGAGGCAGGATCATTGCCAAAGGCACAGCAATCTCTTCCCTCACTTCCTGTATAGCCTAGGGTATATCCTGTCTGGCCCAGGGGATTTATCTATCCTTAAGTTTTTCAACATTTTCAGCACATCCTCCTTCCTAACATCAACATGTTCGAGCAGATCAGTCTGTTTCATGTTGTCCTCAGAAATATCAAGCCACTCACTAGTGAATACTGAAGCAAACTATTCATTAAGGACCTCCCCTACCTCATCGAACTCCAGGCACAAGTTCCCTCTGCTATCCCTGATCAGCCCTACCCTCTCTCTGGCCATCCTCTTGTTTCTCACATACATGTAGAACACCTTAAGGGTTTCCTTAATTCTACTATGCCCCCTTCTAGCTCTCCCAAGTCCATTCTTCATTTCTTTCCTGATTATCTTGTAATCCTCCAGTAAGCTTAAGTAAGCTTCCTTCTTCCTCTTGACTAGATGTTCCACATCTCTTGTTACCCAAAGTTCCTTCACCTTACCATCCCCTCCTTGCTCAGTGGTACAGACCTATCCAGTACGATCAGCGAGGGCTCCCAAAACAACCTCCACATCTCTATCATGCATTTCCCTGAGAACATCTGTTCCCACTTTAGGCGCCCCAGTTCCTGCCTAATAGAATTGTAGCGTCCCCTCCCCCAGTTAGATATTTTCCCATACCGTCTACTCCTATCTCTCTCCACGAGTATAGTAAAGGTCAGGGAGTTGTGATCACTATCACTGAAATGATCTTCCACTGAGAGATCAGATACCTGACCTGGTTCGTTGCCAAGCGCCAAATAAAATATGGCCTCCCTTCTAGTTGGCCTATCGACATATTGGGTCAGTAACCCTTCCTGGACACGCCCGACAAAAACTGCTCTATTGAACTAAGTAGGTTCCAATCAATACAGTATTAGGGAAGTTAAAGTCACCCATGACATCAACCCAGTTACTTCTGCACGTTTCCAAAATCTGCCTCCCTATCTGCTCCTCCGTGTCTCTGTTGCTATGGGGGCCCTGTAGAAAACTCTCAATAAAGTGCCTGCTCCTTTCCTGTTTCTGACTTCCACCCATATTGACTGTGTAGACAAACCCTCTTTGACGACCTCCATTTCTACAGCTGTGATACTATTCCTGGTTAACAATGCTGCTCCCCCAGCTCTTTTACCTCTCCTATTCCTTTTGAAGCATCTAAACTCTGGAACATCCAACAACCATTCCTGCCCCTGTGATATCCAAGACTCTGTAATGGCCACAATATCATCGTTCCAAGTACTGATCCATGCTCTGAGTTCAAGACTCTTATTCTGAATACACTTTGCATTAAAATAGACCCACTTCAACCCATCATACTGACTTCACCTTTGCCTATCTCTTCTCACAGACTCTCTGCACGCTGTACCTGGCTATGCATTACCTACTCCAATATCTGATCCATAGATCTGATTCCCACAAACCCCTGCCAATCTAGTTTAAACCCTTCCGAAGAGCTCTAACAAACCTCCCACCCAGGATATTGGTGCCCCTCCAGTTCAGGTAGAACCTGTCCTTCTTGTACAGATCCCACCTTCCCCAGTGATCCACGTATCTGAAGCCCTCCCTCCTACACCAACCCTGTAGCCACATGTTCATCTGCACTCGGTCTCTGTTCCTATCCTCACTGGCATGTGGCACTGGTAGCAATCCTGAGATTACTACTCTGATCGTCCTGCCTTCTACTTTCCAACCTAACTCCCTATATTCACATTTCAGGCCCTCCTCCCTTTCCCTACCAATGTCATTTGTACCGATGTGTACCACAGCTTCTGGCTCTCTCCTTTCCCCTTAAGAATCCTGTAGACCCAATCTGAGACATCTCTGACCCCGGCACCCAGGAGACAACACACCATCTGGAGTCTCGCTCGCGAACCACAGGATCTCCTGTCTGTTCCTCTCATGATTGAATCTCCTTTCACTATCACTCTCCTATTCTTCCCCCCTTCCCTTCTGAGCCACTGACCCGGGCTCAGTGCCAGAAACCTGGCCACTTGGCTTTCCCCTGGTAGGTCATCCCCTCAGCAGTATCCAAAACAGGATACTTATTCTTGAGGGAAACTACCAGGGGGTTTCCTGCACTGTCTGCCTATTCCCTTGCCCTTTCTTGACAGTCACCCACCTACCTTTATCTTGTACCTTAGATGTGAATATCTCCCTATAACCCCATTCTACCAACCCCCTCAACCTCTTGAATGATCCAAAATTCATCCAGTCCCAGCTCCAGTTTCCTAAAGTGGTCTGTGAGGAGCGCTGTCCTCTCCACTATTATATCCCTCTTTCCTTGACTATTCATGCATTTAAGATGCCTCTAAAACATTGCTATTGCATCCACCCCCACCACCTTCTCTGGCAGTGAATTCCAAGCACTTACCACCTCCTGTGTAAAAAACTGACCTCTCACATCTACTTTAAACTTACTCCTTTTTACCTTAAACCTATGTCCCCTCATAGTTGAATTGTCTACCCGCGGAGGAAGACTTAGACTGTCTATTCTAACCGCTTCTCCCACAATTTTGTAAACTTGTATCAGGTCACCCCTCAGCCTCTGATGTTCAAGTGAAAACAAACCAAGTTCGTCTAATCTCTCCTCACAGCTAATACTCTCTAAACTAGGCAACCTCCTGGTAAACTGTTTCTGTACCCTTTCCAAAGCCTCCACATCCTTCTGGGGGAGTGGCAACCAGAACTGTACACACCATTCTAAATGTGGCCTAATTAAAGTTGTACATAGCTGCGACATGACTTGCCAACGTTTATGCTCAATACCCTCACTGATGAAGACAACATGCCTTATGCCTTCCTAATAACTTTATCCACTTGTGTTGCCAATTTCAGGGAACTGTGGACCCATATATCCAGATCCCTCTGTATACTGATGCTACTAAGAGTTATAGAGTCAGAGTCATAGAGATGTACAGCGTGGAAATAGACCCTTTGGTCCAACCCGTCCATGCCGACTAGATATCCCAACCCAATCTAGTCCCACCTGCCAACACCCGGCCCATATCCCTCCAAACCCTTCCTATTCATATACCCATCCAAATGCCTCTTTTGCTGTATATTTTCCTCCTGCATTAGATTTCCCAAAATGCATCACCTCGCATTTGTCCGGATTAAACTCCATCTGCTATTTCTCCACCCAAGCCCCAGTCTATCATATCCTGCTGTATCCTTTGGCAATCCTCCTCACTATCTGCAGCTCCCGCAATCTTTGTGCTGTCTGCAACTCTACTAATCAGGCCACCTACATTCATCTCTAGATCACTTATATATGTGTATATTACAAACAACGGGGGGTCCCAGCATTGATCCCTGCAGAACACCACTGGCCTCAGAGCTCCAGTCGGAAAAATAGCCTTCCTCCGCTCCTCTCAGTGTTCTATGAATAAACCAGTTCTGTATCCATCTTACCAGCTCTCTGTGGATCCCATGTGACTTCTCCTTCCATATCAGTCTTCCATGAGAGATGTCAAAGATCTTGCTAAGTAGACAACGTTTACTTCCTGCCCTCATCAATCATCTTTGTCACTTCCTCAAAAAACTCAATCAAATCTGTGAGAAACGATATCCCCATCACAAAGCCACGCTCCCCATAGCTAATAAGTCTGTAATTTTCCAGATATGAGGAAATCCTGCCCCCGATATTTTTCTGCCACTAACATAAGGCTTGGGGGCCTGTAATTTCCCCATTCTCCTCGTTGCCCTTCTGAAACAAAGGAACAACATTGGCTATTCTCCAGTCCTCTCCTGTGACAAAAGAGGCCACAGAGATTTCATACAAGGCCCCAACAATTTCCTCACCTGCCTCCCTCAGCATTCTGGGATAGATCCTATCAGGCTCTTTTTTAAGATTCACATGTGAGACATGGACATCGGTGGCTGGTCAGCATTCATTGCCCATCTCTAGCTGCCCTTGAACGGAGAGGCTCATGAGGTCATTTTAGAAGGCAGTTCAGAGTCAGGCACATCGCTGAGGGTCTGGAGTCACATGTAGGCCAGACCAGCTGAGAATGGCAGATTTCCTAGTGAGCCAGATAGATTTTCCCCCAATAGTTTTATGCTTATCAGTAGATGCTTAATTCCAGATTTTGCTTTTGAATTGAATTCACATTCCACCATCTGCCATGGCAGGAGTTGAATCCAGGTCCCTAGAACAGTAGCTGAGTTTCTGGATTAATAGCCTGGTGATAATACCACTCGGCCATTGTCTCCCCTGATTTCCCAGTCTGTCCCTCTTCCTACTCTAACACATGGTTTGGATCCTCTGTGGTTTGCCCATACGTTTGGGATTGAAATCACCAGGGGCTCTTTAAGAGGACATTAATTGTCTCTTTGCCATGTTTGGGTCACTCTCAGCTACCAGCACATCCTGAAAAAAGCAGCAGGGGTTTGTCAGTGTTGGAGGGCCCACTCTCAGGAGCTGTTTCTGACTTGGTTCTCTACTGTCAGTGATCAAAATGCCAGTCCACCAATCAAACCGCAGGTCAATTCCTGTCCCACAATACTTTGTTATTTCGATTTTGTTCATGCAAGATTTCCATCCTGTGATTAACTCATACAACCGACAATTGGAATCAAAGTTACTTCACAACTCAATTATCAAACACATTGAGACTGTAAGACACTTGGGGAGAAATGGCTAAAGCTTTGATCCCAGATAAAAGTTTTAAGGACTGATATAAAGCAGGAAAGGGAGATTCACCTTCTGACTTAAAGCCTTTCCACCATCTACAAGACGCAAGTCAGATGAAATGTTTCCCACTTGCCCTGGATGGGGGCAGCTCCAACAACACTCAAGAAGCTTGACACCATCCAGGAGAAAGCAGCCCACTTGATTGGTATAATTAGCACGTTCAACCTTCAACTGACACACAATGACATCAGAGTGTATCGTTTCTAAAATGGGTTCATGTGTCACAGTGGTAGTGTGCCTATCTCTGAATCAGGAGGCCTGGTTAGACATATAGCTACCATCTACAAAACACCATGCAACAACTCACCAAGGCACCTTTAACCTCACCTTCCAAATGTGTGACCTCTAACATTGATGTAGACATAGATGGCAGATACATGGAACCACCTCTACATTCCCCACCAAGCCACTCACCATCCTGACTTGGAAACATATCATTGTTGCTGGGTCAATAGCTCACCATCATCATTGCCAACGCTTGCTCCGAAATGGCGGAGGAGCCCCAGGTGGGACAGAGGAAATACCCACAAGGCCTCACTGGGGAAGTGCAGCATTCCCACAGACACCTGGGAATCACTGGCCCAAGACCATCCAACATAGAGGAGGAGCATCCAGGAAGGCCTTGAGCACCTCGAGACTCACCGTGGGAAAAAGCAGAAGCTGGGCGGAAACTGGGAAAGGAGGGTGCTGTCACACCATCACCACACCCACCCCTTCTGCCCCACCTTCTGTAACAGAGCCTGCAGTAGGCTAATGTTGGGGTGGCGGGGGGGGGGGTCTGTACAACCACCTACAGACACACCCAGAGAGTGGGAGAGAGTCACCCTCATCTATTAGAGACTGCCAATGAGCACGAGGCTTATATCTTGTGGACAAATTATAACAAACAGATACACCAGAATATAGATGTAAACTGCAGGCAATTTGGTCAGCGCGTCTAATTACTACTTCAGGCAGCAAGTTTAAAAAGAGCTGATAGTCATAGCTCTTGGGTCATATTTGTAAATCTGCAAATGACTCATTTCCATTTAAAAGCATTTTGCTAAAGAAAGCATCAATGTTTTATTTAAGAACACTGGAAATTATGGGAGACAGAAATGTGTTGGGTGTTAATTGTTTATGTGTCACATCTTGTATGTAACTAATGTACCGGATGTTTTTGTGACTGAGCATTTGTTTAACACAGTGGGAGGTATTAAATTCCACTTCAAATGCAACGTCTAGCAATGTTTATGTTTGAGGAAATTAGTTTAATTTACATGGGGCTCACAGTTGGTTTAATGAGTACGTTATGTTGATGAGATACTGACTTTCTGTCAAATTCATTTGTGAAAAACAAGTTTGTAGTAATTAAGAGAGAGGTAATGTTCCAGTCATTAAAATAAAATTTCAGAGTGAACAGTATCATTGATCAGAACATTATCAACTGTCCAGCTTTTTTGTTTGTTGACAAATATTTATAACTTTTTCATTTATGTAGATTAATGAATTACTTTAAAATATTCCTGTATAACACATTGTGTAATTATCTAAATCATTACGTAGTTCTTTCAAAGTCTCAAAGTCTTTCTAATGTAGAGTCATTAATACATTGGATAATGATGTCAACTATTACAAACAGTGATAAACTCAGAAGGCTGCGTTTTACAGATTTTAACCGAATACCCACAAAAAACACATAACTGTTTGAATTGAATTGAGTTGAATTTGCTTTATTTTAAACATACTCAAATGAAATGTTTACAAATGTCACATTACATCTTAGATGCAAAGGTAACTAGATACAGATTCTTTAGCCTACTCAGGTAAAAAAGTTAGAAAAGTATAAAAAAGTAATATTTTAGTCTTCCACCGAATACATACAAAAAAGAGAGAATTGTTTTACATCGAGGGTAATACTTTTTGCACTATTTGTCAAATTCTAGATAAGTGGGGCCTGGAAAGACATTTTTAAAGTTTAAAGTCTGTGCCAGTGTGCAGACCGACTGTAAATATTGCAACAAGAGAGGGCCATTGAGCCCATTGAACCTGCTCTGCTGTTCACTATCTCATGGCTGTTCCTCTACCCCAGTCCCACTTTGCTGCACTGTCTCCATCAGTCTTTAATCTGGAGCTTTTGTGGTAGAATTCAGTATTCCTTCACCTGCAGCTCTGAGGCTGTGCTGAGCCAAGTGAGATGAGTCCAATTGGCTTTGCCTGGGATGAAAAGATTAACTGTTCAGATTTGTGAAGTTAATGCTTTGGGAGGTATTTGGGGGTTTGCTCCACCTCAACACTGCAACAGTTCTTGAGTTCTGCTAACCCCCAACTTCACGGGTATAATTATAGATGTCCAATTCATTTCTGATTGGGTTACAAATGAACATTTTATTCCAAGTCACACTGTAGTTTAGATTCTGGGCTCTGAATGGGCATCATGAATAAAATATCATTATTATGTCTGTAGGCCGTGGCATGTAAGTCAACTCATCGTCTAAACTGCCCCAAAGAGGTCTTTTGGTGCAGTGGTAGTGTCAATGCCTCTGGGCTAGGAGGCCTGGGTTCCAGTTCCACCTGCCTAGGGCTTGTGTCATAAGACATCTGAACAAGTTGCTTAAAAAGAGCTATAAGTTGAGCTGATGTTGTTGATGCTTGAATACAAACTTAGCTGAATATAAGTCAGACCCTCTGTTCTACAGCATTACAACTACTCACATTAGGCGTCAGTCCCAATTTTGCAGTTCGGTTTGGTATATGTTGGCACTAAAATAATTACTGTAAATATGGCAGCATGACAGGGGAATCCTTGCTTCAGTAATTACCACTGCAAAGATATATCTAAAAAAAGCTACAATTTATATACATCAGAGAGTGGGATTGAGAAGGTGATGTGACGTGTATGTTTAAGACATGATTACCTTGAGCAGTCTGCGCAAGCCAACCGAGGAATTGGAAGCGGCCCCTTTGTAAAAGGAATAAATTACAGGAATAAAAGTAAAACTGGTTTCAATCTAAGAGTCATGACATTGGCCCAGCCATGTGCAGGTTAGGTGAATTGACCATGCTAAATTGCTCGTAGTGTTAGGGGCAGGGGAATGGGTCTGGGTGGGTTGCGCTTCGGCAGGTCGGTGTGGACTTGTTGGGCCGAAGGGCCTGTTTCCACACTGTAAGTAATCTAATCTAATCATCCAATAGTGGTGCTGCACTGAGGGGATTCAGTGCATGTGATAATCTGATAAAATAGCAGAGGGAAAGGAATTGCCTGAAGAAGAAATCCAAGACCAACTACAACGGGAGTCTTTGAGAGTCAAGTATTGGAATCGGTCATTGAAGCTCGTTAGAATAGTCACATCGTCACCAGAAATGCAAGGCGCCTGTACACCCTTAAGTCATCCAACCCTGCTTTCAGCAAAGATCTCGAAGCGGTATCTACTCGGTGTGGCTGCTTTGGGAACTGAGATAGTGTAATGTTGGGACAGAAGACTCAGAGACTGGAGTAAGGTTGAATAGTGTAGCAGAAATGTTCAAATGAGGTTTGATTGAAAACCGCAGGAGGATTAGAAACCAGAACCCACGGTGGTACAAGCTTCTGTGATCAAAGGGGCAATATTGACACCTGTTGTAATTTTCATGAAACCTAATCAAAAATCATGCCCCCTCCAGGAGCTTTTCTCTCTGTACATGACAATAGCTGGATGGAATATATGGGGCTGAATAATGTGTGCAAGAGTTGTCCCAGCCAAGTACCTAAAGGATGCAGCAACTTCAGGTGTCGTCTGTCCAGGTACAGCCTGACAGTTATGACCCAAGGAACACCTGTACATCAAGACTAACAAGAAATGCTGACCTTGTTTGTCAGTGGCTTCATCTCCCAAGAACAAACAAGTTATTTTTCAATTCAGGCAACTCATCTGATTGTGCTGTCCTTGTTTTTTAGACTTTTTTGTAGTTGCTGGAGGTGCCATTTCAGCCTCATCGTTGTATTGGGTGAATAAGATATTTTCTGCCGCGTTTACATGTGCAGTCATTAGACAGTCCCTGGGTTGTGAACAGATTCCATTCTGGTATCTGTTTGCAAGATGATTTGTACACGAGTTAGAACACAGTGAGGGATAATCTAAAGTAGCTGCTGCACCCCTGTATGGGATTGTGTTTGTAAACGGGACATTCAGGGTTTCCGCTCATGGTAACAGAGACAGATGACTAACCAAAGGTTAGACAAATCTGCCCTCAATCCCAGAGCAATTTACAAGTTTGGAGTTACATTTCTTCTAATTTTAGTTGTTGGTGAATTAGAAGAGGTGGCAAAATGAGACTGAGCCTGTGATGTCTTGCATGGTTGGTGCCTGGATTGTGAGTGAGGTATATGGATAGAGCAAAATCTGACTCTAATGTGTAAGGTATCAAAACAACGAATCACTCCATCTATCAGCAGGGACTGAGAATTGGCAAACTTGATTTTACTTATGACTGACAGAAAGGAGTAAGAAATAACTAGCTCAAATTTATAATCAGACAATGCAAGGCCAGTGCTGTGAGTCTCATCCTTGGAGGCTTTACATTATGTTAAGTGCACAAACCCATATAAATAGGCAAGAAAACAAATTCAACTCTCTCTATGCTCAGTCTATTAATGTTAATCTCAGCAATCTGTAACTTAGAATCTTGAAATAACTCTTTGTGATTGAACTCCTTTGCAGATATTGCCCAGTGTTTCAGCTACTGACACTGCTTGATAAGGACTCGGGTTTGATTAAACAAACACAGAAACTGCTGGAGACACCCAGAAATTCTGGTGACATCTGAGGAGAGAGAAACAGAGTTAATGATTTGAGTCCAGTGACCCTTCTTCAGATCCGTCCTGAGAGAGAAACAACAGTCTTGTCTGCACCTAGAGTTGCCTAGCTCTGACCAGGGACCCAATAATGTGTAAAGAATTAGACTGTGTCCAAACACCAGACCTTAAAGTTTGTTTAGACGAGTCTAGCCATTTACCTTCTCTAGTCAGCATTTTATTCCAAATTGCATATCTCAAAGCCCCAACACTCTGATTACTTGTTCCCCAAACACACCCAGTTTGTAACCATTTGTCTCTTAGGTAGGATACACTATCAGTTGTTCCGTAGTTTCATTTGGTTTCAGGTATCCTTACTAGACCCTACTAGATGATGATGCAGAGGTGCCAGTGTTGGACAGGGATGGACGAGTTCAGACCCCAATAGGTCACCTCACCTGACAAAGGAGTAGCACTCCAAAAGCCTGTTGGATTATATCCTCGTGTCGTGTGACTTCTGACCTAGCAGACGATAACACCCCAAGGCCAGAACAACATATCCCAGACCATCAGGACTCAGGATGAATGACCTTCATATATTCCTTCATCCATGCCATTGGCCTGATTCACAAAGCATTCCTCTCCAACAGGAAGTTGATAGACTTTAATGCAAAGTCCATGTTCACCTGCAGAAATCCACGGTGCATAGTTTTTGGAACTCTATGTAATTGTTTTACGATTCCATCTTGTTGAATAAAACCCCAAATAGAGTGGAAATCCAGGTTTACAAGAATTAAAGCTGGATTTATTAAGTTATGGGGAGAGTTATATAAATGAGGACTGCCTTCTTTAGAGTTCACCAAGAACAGGGACATGATGGATGTTGAGGTTAAGGATAGATATTTGATTACTCTCGGTCAAGTTGGCATAAGGAAGGAGGAAGTGTTGTGTATTCTAAAAAGCATTAAGGTGGACAAGTCCCGGATGGGATCTATCCGAGGTTACTGAGGGAAGCGAGAGAGGAAATAGCTGGGGCCTTAACAGATATCTTTGCAGCATCCTTGAATACAGGTGAGGTCCTGGAGGACTGGAGAATTACTAATATTGTCCCCATGTTTAAGAAGGGTAGCAGGGATAATCCAGGCAATTATAGACCAGTGAGCCTGATGTTAGCGGTAGGGAAGCTGCTGGAGAAGATATTGAGGGATAGGATCTATTTACACTTTGAAGAAAATGGGCTGATCAGTGATAGGCAACATGGCTTTGTGGAGGGAAGGTCATGTCTCACCAACTTAATAGAATTCTTTGAGGAAGTGATAAAGTTGATTGATGACAGAAGGGCTGTTGATGTCATATACATGGATTTCAATAAGGTGTTTGATAAGGTTCCCATGGTATGCTAATAGAGAAAGTGAAGTTGCATGGGGTCCAGGGTGTACTAGCGAGATGGATAGAGAACTGGCTGGGCAACAGGAGACAGAGAGTAGTGGTGGAAGGGAGTTTCTCTGTTCCCGTGAAGGTTGCATCACAGGTCGATAGAGTGGTCAAGAAGGCATATGGCAATTTTTCCTTCTCTTGATTACAGGAGTTGGCAGGTCATGTTACAGTTGTATAGGACTTTAGTTCGGCCGCATTTGGCATATTGCGTATCCTTCTGGTCACCACATTACCAGAAGGATGTGGATGCTTTGGAGAGAGTGCAGAGGAGGTTCACCAGGATGTTGCCTGGTGTGGAGGAAGCTAGCTATGAAGAGAGGTTGAGTGGATTAAGATTATTTTTATTTGAAAGATGGAGTTTGAGGGGGGACCTGATTGAGGTCTACAAAATCATGAGAGATATAGACAGAGTGGATAGCAAGAAGCTTTTTCCCAGAGTGGGGGACTCAATTACTAGTGGTCACAAGTTCAAGGTGAGAGGGGAAAGGTTTAGGGGAGATATGCATGGTAAGTTCTTTACATAGAGGCTGGTGGGTACTTGGAACATGTTGCCAACAGGATTGTGTGTTAGACAAGATCCCCGTTAACAAGATCAGCATTAGATTTGAAGTTAGAGAGATCAATAATGTCAAGGAAGAAGCTGTTCCTGAATGCGTTGGTGCGTGTATTCAAGCTTCTGTTTCTTCTGCCTGATGGAAGAGTTTGCATTATTGGGGTGGGAAGAGTCTTTGATGATGTTAGCAGCCTTTCCACAGCAGTGAGCCGTGTAAATGGAGTCCGTGGATGGGAGATTAGTTTCTCTGATGGTCTGGCCTATGCACACCATCCTCTGTAGTTTCTTACAGTCCTGAGCAGAGCAGTTGCTGTACCAGGCCATTATGCACCCAGACAGTATGTGTTCAATGGTGCATCTGTAGAGGTTGGTGAGGGTCCTTACGGACATGCTGAATTCCCTGAGCCGGCTGAGGAAGGAGAAGCGTTGTTGTGCCTTCCTGACTGTCGCGTCTATGTGGGAAAGCAACAATCAGCCATGGTCTCACTGAATGATGGAACAGTTCAAGGGGCTGAATGGCCTAGTCCAGTTCCTATGTTCCTAACTTCTGCCTCCCTAAGGGTGCTGGTCAATCAGAATTTCTTGAGGACAGCAGCGTGGCTACAGAGAGCACTGGGCAATGCTGGTGCTATAGTGGGACTGAGCTGGATTGTTGCAATGTATGTTTTGGTTTAGTCTACTCTTCCTGTTGGTTGGATAGTGGATCTGGTCTCCTTCACTCTCCCAGTAATTTATAACTAGGCCTGGTAAAGTCACTCCAACTAATTACTCACATTATTCGGCTCCTGGTTAGAACCGGGGGCAGACAAGGTTGTTGCTTCTCTCCCAGCCTCCAGGTGAGACTGCTATTCATGTCGTGTTTACTATATGAGCTGCACTATTCATTCATGTACATTAACCCTTCCAACACATGGCCGACACCATAGCTTGGAGGTTTTAGTGATTGAGTTGGTGGGACAGGATGGATGTGCTGGGGTGGGGAGGGGCCACATAGAGGAGGGAAGGTTCACATCAAGGATATGGAGGTGCCTCTCCTTCCTGAGGCAGAGTCCCTCGGAAAGGCCTAACCTGGGCTTTCCTTTTTGTTGGGGGAATTGCTTCACACGTTGTCTCTCCCTCACTCCCACCCCAATCTGATTCCATTAGCTACAAGGTCAGGGTCTTCTGTGGGTGCCTGAGGGTCTCAGTTGGCCTCCAGTAGATTGCTTGCTCTCCAAACCATCTTGCCATCATTTCCGTGGGTGTTGCTGACTGAGGCTGAATTTAATGCCCATCCTAACTTGCCTCAGTTTGCTGCTTTTGGCCACTTTGGTCCTTAAGGTGTAAGTATACCCATGATGCTCTTTGGGAGAGGGTTCCATGATTCTGAGCCAGTGACACTGAAGGAACTACAATACATTTTCAAGTCAGGATGATGAATGGCTTGGGGTGATGGGGGGATGAAGCTTGCAGGGGCTAGCATTCCCATGTGTCTGTTACCCGTGCTGAAGTAGATTCATACCGGACTTGAAATGTTAACACTCTTTCTCTGTCCACAGATGCTGCCAGACTCAATGAGTTTCTCCAGCAATTTCTGCATCTGTTGCCCTCATGCTTCTCCGTGGCAGAGGATGGAGGTGCCAGAGCATTGGGTGCCATTTTGAGTACCCCGTGTCCCGAAGTCAAAGCTTTCGAGAGAGAGGGTGAGGAAGGGACTTGCTGGAATGGTACGAGAGTGAGGATGCTGAGGGATGTGAAGAGATGGAGATGCTGAGATTGTCCTGTTTCAGGAGGAGATTCCGAGGAGATTGGATAGAGGTGTTCAGAATCATGAAGGGTCCTCCAAGAGACAAAAATATCAAACAATGATGAGGCCGAATACAGGAAGGAGAGAGAGTTCTTGTTGTCATGGTGCAATGATAACAACCTCCCTCTCAATATCAGCAAGACGAAAGAACTGACTATTGATTTCAGGAAGAAAGGAGGACATTCTTCCCC